>NC_138550.1:62102330-62559830 GCF_964273705.1 Natrix helvetica
TTTATACTTTTAACTACGTACAATAACTTATATTTTACAGCAGGACAACACAATACTGGTGTTCATCCAATGCATGGTTTCCTGCTACCTCCCTCTATTCCCTCCTCAGGACACAGGTGGGGGGGAGAAAGAGGGGGAGCAGGAGGGGCTGGAATTTACTGTAATATGCTTGGAACTGCTTGACTTTTTCCTGACTCCACTCAGACAAATGTCTACTGTTGGGGAAAGAATCTCTCTCAGGGTCTTGGGTGAAGCAACCAGCCAGATCCCTTCTTTACAGGCTTGGGTGGAGCTCTTGATCCCCTGTCTGGGTCTTTCCTTCTACCAGGGAAGCCACCCATGAACCTTCTTTCTCCCTCTCCCCCCAGTTGATCCTTTTGTGCTGTTGCAGTCTTTGAAATGGGTTGTGTTCTGAATTAAGACAATTAACTTGGTTTTTTTTAAAGTGTTTGCTTTATTTTATCTATTTTTATTCATTCAATTTTATTTTATTAGTTTTATGTTGCGTTGTAAACCTTCATAGTTGGCAGATAACCGATTTAATTAATAGAATAAAGAAACAAATGTACCCGTTTGCAACTACCGGTAGAAGTATTCCTTTGGCCAGAATCAATTTTGAGAAAAACCAACATGACTCTTCATTTAGATTACTACAAAATTTATTTTTTATCCTGAATTCGGACAGAGAAAATATAAATGGATGATGTGCTTGGGGAAAAAATCTACAGTACAAGTGTGTTTAGAGCATGTTAACTAAATGTTTCAATTCCCAAAGAAGCAGATCTCAAGTTATGCTTGCATGAGATGCTCAGATATGAAATTCATTGGGGATTTGTGCCATTTATAATCTCCTGTGTGCTATTTGTTATAGAAGGTTATAAGCTTATTGTGTTATGCAGAGCCTAAGTGGCTCTTTTGGGTCCCTTTAATCTAGATACTAGACTTTAAATTTGCTGTAAAAAGCTAGAACAAATAGTACTTGAGTTGAAACAATATGGTAAGCTTGATACCTTACTAAAATAATAGTTTATGGATTAAAAATGATGCCATGTGCTGAATGAAGCTTATAGTTATAACTTAGTTTGACATTGGGTAAAGAAAATTGGTGGCTCAGTGGCTAAGATGCTGAGCTTGTCAATCAGAAAGGTCAGCAGTTTGGCGGTTTGAATCCCTAGTGCCGGTAACGGAGTGAGCTCCCGTTACTTGTCCCAGCTTCTGCCAACCTAGCAGTTTGAAAGCATGTAAAAATGCAAGTAGAAAAATAGGAACCACCTTGGTGAGAAGATAACAGCGTTCCGTGCACCTTCAGCATTTAGTCATGCCGGCCACATGAGCATGGAGACATCTTCGAACAGTGCTGGCTCTTTGGCTTGGAAACAGAGATGAGCTCTGCCCCCTAGAGTCAGGAATGACTAGCACATATGTGTGAGGGGAACCTTTACCTAAAGAAAATAAAGCTTTAGAAAATGAAGTTAAGTTCAGATAAGATTTAAGATGTATTGAAAATAATGTGATGGAAACCTCTTAGCGTTTCATTCTCAGAATGATTATTATGAACATAAACCAAGCTTGCTGCGTTAGGATGATTCCCTGGAAAAATGTAAATTAAAAAAAGCTTGAAATACATAAAATAGCTCTGAGATTATGCAAAGAAACTGACTTCTCGTTTATAATAAGCTTGTTCATATGAAAAAGGTCCTGTAATAAGGCACTTATCAAGCTTGGCTATTGTGGAACAAATAGGTCATGGAGTAACATAATTGTTCTGCTAATTCTTCCAGACATACTGGATGAGTAAAAATACTATCTATCAGGTGCCATTTGAAATTATATATTCCACAGTGGACTTTGTGGACTTCCTTTAATGTTTATAACTTTGTTAAGGCAATAATAAAAATAAAACTTAATCCATGCTGTCAGCTATTTGCTTTAGAGAGTTTGTTTAAAAGTGTTAAATGCCACAAATACCTGCTGCTCTGAAGCGTTAGTTAAAACTAAGGACAGGGGCCAGATTTCTGTTTACCAGATGTGATTTTGAACAAGTTTCATGAGCAGCTTTACTAATAGATGAGTATGCGTATATCTTCTATACACATGTATATTATCTCGTAGATACGGATTGCACTGCAATTGGATGATGGTTCTAGACTCCAGGACACATTCAGCTCCAGTCAGACCTTGTGGGATATTCTTCACCATTTTGCACAGACCAGGTGAGTGTAAAAACAAGAATAACAAAACAAACATGAACATACAACATTTCGAAACCAAATTTTATGGGCAACCAAGATTTAGAATGAATATCTGCTATGCTGTTACTTCACACTAAAATCTCTCTTAAAATAAATACAGTCTAGGAATAGACTGTATTTATGAGCAAGACTTAGTCTTGCTCATAATCCTGCATTATTGAACAGATCTGTAGTATAATGGACACTACTTTGGATAGAATTTGGTCATATTGTGTGATAAGAACATGCAATAAGATAGTCAGAAAGTATTAATTCACTTACACTTAAGATGATCAAAATAATGTTCTTTTTAGAGAAATTGGTTGGTTTCCCTATTTAAAATAAATGATTTAACTAAGGAATTAGATAGAAAGCCAATTTAAACTTTGGGTTGTTTTATCCAATCCATTTGGAAAGAACGGTATACTACATTAGTTGTACCAATAAAAGACCCTTCGTCATTTTTTCTGAATCTATAGACAATTATTATAAACATAAACCAAGCTTGCTAGGTTTCCCTGGAAAAATGTCTGAATCTATAGACAAGCAGTAAAAAGGAAAAATAAGTCTGGCTGAAACTGTATGATGAACTATACAATACGTCACCCATTAGATCATCATTTCAGATATATTTCCTTACCTAAACAGAAACAGAAGGACCACAGGCAAGCAAAAATTTATTATGAGTTGAGAATTCTCCTTTACCCTATACCCGTGATGGCGAACCTATGGCAAGTGTGCCACAGGTGGCACACAGAACCCTCTGTGTGGGCATGCGAGCCATTGCCCCAGCTCAGTTCCATCGCACATACACAGGGGGTGGGGTGCTTGCGCAGGGGCTGGGAGGAGCACGGGGGGTCATGCGCACATGTGCGGGGGGCGTACACAGGGGGTTCACGTGCATATGTGAGGGGGTGGGGCGCATGGAGGGGATTGTGCATGCATTGCATTATGTCGGCACGCAACGACAAAAAGGTTAGCCATCACTGCCCTATACTTTTTTCTCTTCCCCTTTTCCTCCCTTATTTTTCCATTATCTTCATTTTTCTTTGTGTATCTGTATTTTATATTTTGATAAACTAATAGAATATGTGAACCAGCACAGGGCTAGGAGAGAGGGTCTGGCTCAGTATCACTCACCTGGCTTTCTTACCTAGGATAGGTAAATGAATACAAATTGATATTGTTATATACCCTGGACCTTTTAATTTGGAGAGCCTTCTTCTATATTATGATATTCGTAACCAATGATAAGTATGTTAAAGTAGTAGAAGTGAGAGTGGTTTTCAACTTCCTGTTATCTTCCTCACTGAGTTTCTTTGAGGGCAGCTGGCAGGGAGCACTGGAAATCTTCCTTCCTTCTTTCCTTCCTTTGATTGTGGGAAACTCTCAGGGTACTTGGGCAATCATGTTTGCACTTCTTGTTAAGTTCCCCATGGACTTGGTGACTTGGAAATGACAATCATCCAACCATGACTGATCACAGTGGCGCAGCAGCATTGAAGTGGCCATAAATTTGCTGAATTTCAATCCCAAAGAGCCATGAGCTCTGGATTTTGGACACCTTCTGTAAGTGAGCCCATTTGAGATATATTGATTCAGAAATCATTGCCCTATGATGTACCTTTTCTCCCAATTGAAGATTGCAAACAAATAGACACCACAGTTTAAGGGGTATATAAAAGACACAAGTCCATGTGCTCATAGTTGTGTTGTGTGTTTAAAAAATGCTATATTCAAAATACAATTTGGTCCTGAGACTTCATTGGCTTCCCCTGTCATAATTTATTATATTGCGCATTTGTTTTCATGCCTATGTAAGTTTCTCTCACTGTTATATTTCTGTGCCTGGGAATATTTATATAGTCTTCAAAAATTTTAAACTAAAGCAATTGACTTTTCCACTAGAGTATATATTTCTTCCCCTTGATTCCCTTGGTCACAAAAATATGATTGGATAATGTATGAAATGACTGGTAAGAGCAGAAAAACTACTAAACAAAACGATCATCCTGTACTTTTTCTCTCTGGTGTTAAACAACTCTGCTTATTGTATACTAATAATAAATTGTACATATCATGTACAACTTCCTAGGTTCTGGCATAATCAAATGGGAACATGAAGAACAGTTATTCTGGAATCGGGAAGATTTTTCTCTTGTCTGTTGCAAAAGATTCTACAGAAATAATAGAAAATACTTGTAGCTTGGGTTTTAGATTTTGGCAATGGTTTGCTCTCCAAATTCTACAGTTTCTGCAGAGTGTTTGAATTCAATTGTTGACTGGACATTTCCAAGCAATTGAGATGTTATTTTTTTAAAAAAAGACTTACTTATTGCCCTTTGTGTATTTTAGATTTTTTTAAAAAAAGGATTAGCCTATGCTTCATATATTCTGAGTTATGAAGCTTCTGTGATAGTTTGCCTCCCTCTTGCTGCAGCCTGCATTTAGTGTTCTTTCTGTCTGAAGTGGATTCAAGACTCCTTAAAAACAAATGTCAAGCTAATAATCTGTACTTCACAGATGATTTGTTACTTAACTTTGTTTTTTGTGGCCTAGAAGGCTGAACCTCTTAAATTGTAAACAATTGTTGCAAATTATGCTGAAGCATCTTTCTCTTCCTTCTCCCTCTTCCCCCCAAAACCACTTCTTAGCGAGCTTGCCTAATACTTAGAAAAGGACCATCACTGATGTGCATTTTTGTCCCCCTTTGTTCTTTGATGTGCGTGTGTGTGTGTGTGTGTGTGTGTGTGTGTGTGTGTAGAAATATATTAAATGGATCTTCTAAGTTCCCTTTTGTTTTAAAACACATTTACTATCACCCATTTGTTATGTTATAGGATTGTTTTGTGGGTAGTTATTTCTTTCAGAATCAGAACTGTTCCAGCAACATCTCAGAAAGACTGTCAGACTAGAACTTCCAAAGCAGAGATGATAGAACCATCAAGAAAGGGTGGATGAGCCAACTTGAACACTTGCATGAATAACAACAGATGACTGTTTTGTTTTTTGCCAACCTTTGATTTACAGTTTTTTTGTACTTTTCCCCTGACACATTCCAGATACAATTTCACAAATAATATTGTTTATGTCTAGTGAGTTATGATTGCGTAGAGAATCTAATTACAAATATCTCCAAAAGATGTCACTTATTTCTTTGTCCATGTGTTGGTTCATATTTTAATATATGAATTAACAAACCATTCTGTAGGGGTTCCCTGGTAGAGGTTTTATCTTTTTGTCATTTTAACAGTCATTTAAATTTGGTCTCCACTATCTTTAAACTGATCTGATAAATCATCTATTGTTTATCTAGCTCATATTTCCCACTCAATGAACTCCTGCTACATTTTACAGATTCTGTACCTTATATAAATTAGTGTCTTGTATGGAATCAGTTCCTTGCTTGAAAACAGTTTCAGACTGCAAGAAGTTCCCCTTTCACAATTACATAAATGCAGAATGCAATTTTTTATTGCATAGATTTTCTCTCCTGTCTCTCCTTTACTGTTTTGCTTCACATCCGTTCTGAAAAAGATTTCTGAAGGGCTGATAAAAACTCAACTGCGTTAAAAGTCTACAACATCCAGTGATATATGCTAATACATAGTGATAGCTGTGAAAAACAGCTAGGCATCATAATGACATTCTCCTGTTTTTATTACTCAACAACTGATATTTAGTTAGATATTGCCTCTATTATTGGAGGCCATATATAAATACCTTAATTAGAAATTGTGAAATAAGGATTGTCTACCTTGAATTTTCCCAATCCTTTTAAAGTAATGCAAGTTAGCAACCCTCTCAACAACATATGGTAGTGTTTTCTATAATTTAACCATACTCTTTGTGAAGATCTTCCAAAAATTTAACTGCCATTTAGTTTCATTGGAAAAGTGTGGATTAAAGGACCCCCTTATTTAAGCCCCCAAAGCATTATAACTTTCTTCATTGGGAAATTGTTTCAGCTCCATAATCATCCAGTGTCGTCGTCATTTTAGGTTTTTTATTTTTGTGCTCAGTTTCAATTGTACAATACAGCTTTTGGTTATGTAATGCAGGCAGTCCTGACTTATGATCACAATTTAGTTCAAAATTTCTGTTGTTAAGCAAGATAGTTGTTAAATGAGTTTTGCCCCATTTTATGACCTTTTTGTGCCACAGTTAAGTGAATCATGACAGTTGTTAAGTTAGTAACATAGTTATGTGACTCTGGCTTCCCCATTGTCATTCTTATCAAAAGGTTGGAAAAGGTTATCACATGACCCCGGGATACTGCAACCATCATAATGTGATGAAACTGAAGTTGGAAATTGAAGTATTGCTCATCTACTATTAGGCCTAGTATCAAGTAGTCCCTTACACTTTATCCTAAGCAGCCAAGATGATTTCCCATTTTTGCTTACCCTCTGTCTTCACTTGTGATTTAAAATTGTAAGGACTCTTAGACATTAGTAAAGTTGCTTATAATGACATCAGAAAATAGTTCAAATTTGGAAGAGGATTACTTTTAGCCAAAAGGGTTGCTAGGACTCTTAAATATGATACAGAGACAGATTCCAATTTAAGAGAAAATTGATACAAAATATTTTATAGTTGGTGTATTCTATTAGTAAATTGTAAAGATATAAAAATCATGTAGTAATAAATGATGGAATGTTTATGATACAGAAGGACCGTTTTACCACATGTGATAGACATATAAAAATTGGAAAATTATATATAGTACTATTCAGATAATTTTAGAAACTAATGTTAAGTGGAAATAATTTTATAAAAATTAGGCATAATAGACATAACTCCAGAAGCATTAACTTTAAAAAATCAATTTTCTAAGATACATGTAGACAGCAACAAGGAATATGAGAAAATTAACAACATAAATTCAACCAAGAAAGGCTTCCATAGACATCATATATTGCACAGCAAGGGAAATTTAAACATTTAGAGTATGATTTTTAAGTGGAAAAGGAAACTGATTAAAGAACTAAAATTAGAATTATATGACAAAATATTTATAAATATTGCAAATCAGTTGAAGAAAACTAAAGACAAGTTAGAAATTAATTTTTTCAGTAATGTTTTTAGTAGAATTTCTTTTGCTTTAAATAATAAAAGAATGGAGATACCAATATTCTGTTCAGAGATTTTTTTAAAAAGATCATTTAAATCCCTTTCTATTTTGTTAAAAATAATGTATTCTGCTTTTTAGGGTTAATCCTTCATTTACTGAGCATCAACAATACAACTTTTGCAATTTCTTTGCCTACTAATTTTATTTCTTTGTATTACTATTTTTTTTCTGCTTTCTTTTTTGTTTGGGGTGTATGTATATGTATGTGTGCATTTGTGTATGGTTATAATGATCAATTTAAAAATGTTGCTAGAACTGTGCCATTACAGTTCTTGAACTTTCTAGCTTATAAAAACAAAAAAATAAGTGGAATTAATTAAATTACTTTTAGGACACAAATATTTGGGCTGTCTCCAACTGTACCTTTTAAGGTGCTTTAGCAATTATTCATTGTCAAAATGCAGTTCTCTAGCGGTATGGATGCCTAGTAATGGTTTATTTCTAGACATTTTTCAAAACAGTACATTCAGTAGTTTAGTGGTACTCAGTAATTTTTCTCATAATATTTGAAATTTCAGGGTTTAAAAAAATGAAAGCACCTGCATGTTCATAATTCCTACAGTATTTGAAAGGAAAAATCTGTAACATTTAGTTATAATACAGTTGAGATATCTAGTCCAATAAAAACATTGCATGGTTAGTGAGAAATATGTTTGCATTTTGTACACAGCTGTTTGTTTTAACTGTGCAACACTCCAGTTTCTTTCTTTTGATCTTCTATTCCTCCCCCTCATTGTTTTCTTCCACCTGCCTAACATCTTCAAAAGAAAATGTTCTATCACTAAGACTTCAGTCTTGTGTCTTTTTTAAAAAAAACCTAGGTTCAATTTTCCTAACCTAGCAGCAAATTGAACCAATCTGCAGATGTAAATTGTGTGCATGTGGCTACAGACTTAAACAGGTGAATAGCTCTTTCAGGGCTCTCTTTCAGAGAGAAGTTGTGGATTTTTTTTTTAACACAACAAGAAGATGTATGAAATTCTGATATCATCAACTCTGCTGCATCTAGTGAATTGTGACTGTTTTTAAAGAATATGTTACAAATTTCATTCTTATCTCTATTTAACTATATACTGTTAACAGTTCTCCTGGCAGTGAATATAACAAAATGGTCTTCTATATTTTAAAAAATCTTAATAGGCATGAATTGTGTAGATGCTTTGTTTCAATTATTGAAACAATAGAACTTAAGAAAGTAACAAATAATATAAAACAGGTCTCATGTCTAGACAGTCCTGCACTCATTGAAGGATTCTAACTCAGAAATACAGCATGCACTTTGAATATATAGCCTTCTATCTTCAAGCACTTCAGTTTAAAGAAAAGGAAAAAAAATCCAAGCCTCAGTGATAGTTAATTTCTTAGACTTTCTGCTTTTGTCTAGGCAGTTACATGTATTTACCTGAGGAATTAATTGATGAACTTGGTACCCACTGAGGCCTATTTTCCCAACATGTGCAATGTCTGCTTTTGTTCTTCTGATGAATATTTTAAATATTAAATAAAATTGGTTTTCTTGTACAGAAATTTGGCTTAACTCTCCCAAGATACAATAAATATTACAAAAGTATTAATTTATCTTAATTTTTGAAACATCACTGGCGTTTGGGATACTGTGTGGGAAGGAACAAGAGTTTTGGATGACTTCTTTTTTTTTAATTGAAGGAATAGTAAAAAAAAGCCATATGTGAGCTAGCTTAGTAGCAGTTTGAACTCCTAGTTGCATTTTCACATTGTGTAAGCTGGAATGCTTCTGTATTTTATAAAGTATCTGGCTAAATAGCTTATTTCAGGATAGATTCTAGTAGCCACAGCCATTTTTTCTGCTTGCTAACGCTTCAAACCTCATTCTCTGACTGTCCCATATGGAGAATGTTGTTAGAGCTCTGTGCGTCTTCTTGGAGCAGAAGAGAATAAGTGTGGTCAACCCACTGGAATTTTCCCCCAGGTCCCTAGTGTCCATTTCTGCTAATTAGGTCTGAAGAAGGTCTGGAAGCTATTGTGAGCTGCTGCTGCTGCTGCTGCTCCTCCTCCTCCTCCTCCAGCATGCTCTAGCCCTTACACAAGATGTTTACAGGCCCTGTCAGATCCCAACATGAGGGAATCTAATCTGCCTGCTGTTCTCCTTCTGAAAAACAGCACATCAAAGTAATGGCAGCGTGTTTGATGTGTCTGTTTGCCTCAGAGAATGCACGTAATGGATTAACATTTGGAGGAGAGGCCTGCTGGCTTCTAACCATCTCTTGGGGATCTTTGTATATGTTGTTTTTTGCAGACACTTGATCAGAGAGCACAGCCTTGGATCATAATGCCAGAGGTGTTGAAATTAAAAGAGATGACCCTTTCCTTGAAATTTGTCTGCTAGATCATAGCATTCTTAGTCTTGCATCTTAAGCCTGTGATCCTATCTTTTGCAAATAAGTTGGTTCCTGTTTATTGTGACTTTGGAGAAGTATATCTTGAATATTCTCTTGTTAACAGCAACCCTGAGAACTCTGTTCGCCCATCTCTGAAGTTAGATAGCTTGTAGAAAAAAATGAATAAGCTTAATTTAAGGATAAGTGAGAATTGTAACCTTCTCGAAATATTTTTTTTTAAAAGTGTGCATATTTCTCATAAACTGGAAACTTCCTTATTTAGAAATAAGGAAACAAATACAATAAAAGATTAATTAATCTGCATATTTAAGCAGAGAGCTCTGATGCTTCAGATTCTGGTGGAATCCCTTGTAGTCAAAATATAATATTGGGGGACTAAATTAAAATTGCCATTTAGTAACATTAATATAGACATTATCCCCTCATCTGAAAGTTGGAGATGGAGGAAGCAGAATAGCAACCGTAGTTCATAGTTCTAGAAGTCTATAAGGAAGCAAGCTCTTGGTTTTTGCCAATCATCCCTTCAGTAAATAGTACTCCCCTTTGGGGAGAGGGGGCGGTATAAAAATCTAAATAAAAGTAAAGTAAAGTAAAGTAAAGTAAAAGTATCCACAATTTCAAGAGCTTTAACTGGGCTTTTAAAAATATGCTTACTTCCTTTCTGATTTACACTTTAATATGTTAATAATTCTAGCATTCATGTCATGTTCTGAATTAAAGATATACTTAAGAGTTTATCATTAGCATCCTTGCTGGCAGATTACTCTGTCAAGTTTCTGAATTATTATTTTTAATACTTTCTGCAGCAAAATTGTCTTGAGAAACTTTCTGTTTCCAGAACCTAGGACAGGGGACCCTAACCCCCGATCCATGGGCTGGCACTGGTCCAAGACATGCCAGAAACCAGTCCGCGCAAACAAGCGAAGCCCCATCTGAAGGATGCAGACAGCACACAAAACGACACCCTTTCTGGTCTGTGGAAAAGCCTCTCTCCACGTAACTGGTCCCTGGTGCCCAAAAGATTGGGGGCTGCTGGTCTAGGGACTTGTCATTCTGCAAGATTTCTCTAACATGCTCATTTAAAACCTATACACTGAAGCATTGAATAAGTAACTGATCCACAATGTGGCAGGGTAAGCAGGTCTCATTTCAACGTGTGTGATCACTCCTCTTTGCAAGCTGCATTGATTACCAGTATGTTTCCAGGTGCAATTCAAGGTACTGATGGTCACCTTTAAAGCCCTTCATGACTTGGGCCGGGGTTACTTATGGGACCATCTCTCCTGAATTGTTTCTGCTTGTGCCATCTAGACCAGCAGGAGGGGTATCTCTGGGCCCCATCAATTAGGGAGTGTTTTTTGTTAGAGCCCAGGAGTAGATCCTTTTCTCCCATTGGGCCCAATCTGATCTCCCAATATTCTCCTCTGGAATATTCCCTCTGGAGATCAGATTGGGCCCAACCTTGCTGGCCTCTAAAAGGTCTTGGAGACTTGGTTCTATGCTCAAACCTGGGACCCCATATGTGTGGTGGAGCCAATTTTCTTTTAGCTGCTCTGTGTTGTATGGCTTTTTAAAAATGTGGTTTTATTTATTTTTTAATTGTTGGCTGCCCAGAGTTGTGTATTTGAGATGGCAGCCATACAAATCTAACAAATAAGTTTGTCCCTTAATATTGATGTACCCTTGATCAAGTACTTTCTGGATAATTTTTTTTTTTTTCCTCTTGTGTGGCAGAATTGATCTGCTTTCCCCTGCCTCCCAAATTGCAAATGTTTTCAAAAGGAAGGTGTATCTCTTTTTCTCTATCATAAATATAACATAGATTTAAACAGTATTTTTTTCCATTAGGATCATTGGTAGAGAAAGTCTGAAGGGCCACACATGTTGTATACAGACTTGCAGAGAATGTCAACACAGTCCAAAAAATGTCTTTGGAATTAGCAGGAAACGAGATAAATGCACATGTAAGCAAAAAGAGATAGAAGATATGCAAAATCTATTTATTCCAATTATTAGGCATAGTGAGCTAGCTTGATTATGCTGCAGATACTAGGAGATAGTAAGTGGCACTGATTTCCAATCTTGGCAAATAGGCTGTGTGCCATATGACTTCTTGTCTTCATGCATATTTAAATACGATTTTTCATTTCCAGTGCTGAAGTTTTTCAACTGCCAATCCGTTCAGCATCTTTATATGTGGAAAAAAAGTGGGAGTGCTATTTCAAAACATATTGGGCTGCTTCTGGCAGAAGAATAAAGGAATTCAAGTTATGGTCATAATTGGAAGAAAAAACTATAAAGAACGGGAATTTCCATTTGTAAGAGTCAGTAATAAGAGTTTACGTAAATTTAAAAATAATACTTTCATCTTTCCACAGCATTTCTATAAGTCTTTTGGCAGGTATTGCCTTCTGGAAGGACATACTATATTTTTATGTTGGATGCTTTCTGCTTGAGTTGATATAAAAAGCTTGGATCTTAGAAGATTTGTTGTTCCACTAATTTTTATTATTTTATTTTGAGTTTTTTTTATCAAGTCACTTCAGTTTTGCTAGATTTCTTTTGCTTTATCTTTCAGTCCTGAAAACTAACTATTGGTTTAGTGGTATTGGGTATTGAATTGAAAGCCTTTTATTTCTTTATAGATACTATATTGCTGGATATTTTAATCTTTACCAAGTATCTAAAATCACATTATCTAATGGACGTTATACAAGGGAAGATTGGAGGAAGGAAGGAAGAAAGGAAGGAAGTGCTGTGAAGATTGCCATCTGTACAACGGTGGGATCAAAACTAGTCAGACTGATTGTAGCAGATTCCTGAAAGATCAGAGAGTTGGAGGCCCAATGCAGACTTCTACATATGTACAAAATGACAGATGGCTCAGAACCATGCACTCAAAATGGCAGATACACAAAACAAGTTAACACAGAGAGTGATTTAGTCTGAATTAACCAACTGCAGATATAAAAAAACCAAAAGTTGTAGATAAGGATCACCTGTACTTGTAATAGTTTACATATAGATTTAAGCCATCACTCATTTGCTTTATTGCTTCCTTATATTCATCTACCCTGGAATTCTTCAACTGTTCTTTATTATTGTTGTTGTTATTCAATAATAGTTTGTGTTGTTTTACCACAAAGACATATAAGGAATTCTTCATGAAGGTCAATAGTCCTTTGACAAAACAAAAACAAAACACTAAAGTTGCACCAGACAGTCTTGGTGTTTCCTACAACCCAAAATGGATATAGAACACGGTGTTCAGTAACCAGGCAGGAACATGTTTCAATGTGCGAATAGGAACTGGACATATGCTTGCCATCCTTCTCACTGAAGTTACATAGATTGTTTATATGCAGTAAGAGTTAAGTTAGGAGAAAATATCACTTCAGCTGAATACAACTTCAGTCTGACTCTCTAGTGGGTTGGGATGAGAAAGAGATGAAGAGCATACCTGAGCTTTGCAAGGCCTTTTGTGCTATGGTAAGTGGAAGATGGGTACGAAACCATTGAGTATTAATGTTGGTAAGCTACTCTGGACATTCTATAGACTTTTCTCTGAAAAAGCTTAGAAAATTCACAGACTGTACATTAGATTTGTTTGGGGCTTTTGAAACCAGAATAGGGTTTTCTTCAAGAGGGCATACTTCATTTTTATGTTTCCTTACAGGGAATATGTGGAAGAGCAAAGTGAAGTGTCCCCTGTCTGTATTTACATGAGAGACGAAGTAAGTCAACAAACCCACTTCTCTGCCATTCCCCTTCCTCTCCCACTGAAAATGACAAAATTACTCTGCGTAGCTTTGCAGTCTGGAAAATCCGTTCCTCCTTTTGACTCACTGGAGAAGGGAAATGGAAGGACTTAGTCTCTTTAAAGTTTGAAGTATTTTGAGGGGTGAGGGGGAAAAAAACCCCTACTGGAACATAATCATGGGCTGCTTAGCTCAAGACTTTGAACCCATGAAATATACTCAATGATCTGTTTGTGTGTTTTTTCAACTTCTTATAAAACTCAAGACTCACAACAGTGGTTACAGCTTAATAAATATTTGCCTTTTCCTTGTTTTGATCTCTGCAGGGTTTTTATTTTTGTTTAATGCTTTTATATGTCAGTACTTTAGAGTCATTCATCACCTACCCTAGAATAAATGCCAACCTCTCCTTCCAGGTACTGAACAGATCACCCTTATAGTAGTCAGTGTTAGTTCTGCTATCCTGGAAGTGGAATACTGAAAGAGGTGGGGAGGAGTGGATAGGCAGAATAAGCCTCTTCTAAGCCTCCTCTCAGGATAAGCTTGTCATCATAGAGCTAAATGCAGTTCAGCATGTTTAAATTACTACTTGAAGAATGGAAGAGCCTAAACTTATGAAATTGCTTAATTCCAAATTGGAGCAATGGTTAATCAAGGCTAGTGGTAGATTCCAATATCTCCAATTAGGTGTTTTTCAGTTCTGCTGTCTAAGATTTCTTTAAATGCAAATGTCAAAAATGGACAGTGGGATTTTATTTATACAAAATTAACATTTTAAAAAAATCATCCTTAACACTCTGAACAAAGGTCAACAAAAGCATAGAACTATTTGAAAGCATTTAGAGGAAAAGTACATAAAACAGAGTGTTGTATATTACTCTTTGATACTTCAAGTATTTAAATAACTTTTGAGTGAGTTGCCTTTTCAGAACTGATAAAACAGTACTGTATGTTCATTTCCCTGGTAGATATCTGGGAAAACTGCTTTGGAGAAGACAAGTCTGAAGTCGCTTGGTCTGACTGGAGGCAATGCCATTATCAGGTAGGGAGGAGCACCATTTCCTTTTTTCCCCTTTTTGTGTTTTTTCTTTCTTTTCTTTTTGCCCAAGGAATAAATTTACTTTTGTGCGAGTGAGCATTTAAGGGCATGTTTTTGAAGACCTTCGTTAGTTTAGATTGCCAGCAGTGAAAGTACCTCCCCCCCCGCCCCTTGTTGATATCTAATGTTCTGACCTGTACCTGGTATTTTGTTTGGTGTTTAATTTACTGTTTTATTTATGTTATATGTCACCACTTTACATCCTGAAGGAGACAAGAGCAGTATGCAGAAAGAACAATGAAATATAATAATCTATTGTAAAGCAATAAAAATGTAAAATTAAAATATTTGAAAATGCAATCTGGTCCTGAAATTGATGTTTCCTTTGTGATGCCTTGATGATAGGTATATCTTCAGTTTCTTTTAAAGCAACAGTTGGAGCTGATTGTACTTCTTTTGGGAGATAATTTCACAATTGAGACATGGTAGTCCTTAGGCATTGTGAGAACTCCGTCAGTAGGATAGCAAGTAGGCCTTCCCTAAGTCATCCTAGAACAGTGATGGGGAACTTTTTAGGCATAGAGTGCCCAAACCTGAAGGTGTGCGCATGCGCTCACCAGAGTGCCGGAAACCCGACAACCAGCTGGCTAGTGGGTATGCACGCCTCGGAAACTCAATGACCAGCTGGCTGGCGTGCATGCATACGTTGGAAACCTGGCAACCATCTGGCTGAGCTGGGCCAACGGCACGCGTGCCCACAGAGAGGACTCTGCGTGCCTCCTCTGGCACATGTTCCATAGGTTTGCCATTACGGTCATAGAGCAATGTCATTCTTTTAAAATAAAACTTAAAAATTCTAAGAGCTGGCACAGGGCTTTGCATTCATTATCATATATTCCTTATTTAGCCACCCCGTTTTGCAATTAGACACCTGTGCCAGAATTGTCTGAATTGTCTTCAAGAATACTCCCAAAAAGAGTTAAATTCCTGGTTCACCAAGAGTTGCCCTTTAAGGCTGTAAATTTTAACACTTTATCAAACTTAAAACTTCATTAAATTTGGCAGAGTACTGCATGTAAGTATCTCAGTCTATTGTTTCTTTTTTTGTTACAGTTTGTGTGAGAAACGCTTCATTTGTTACTGGGAGGAAAAAAACCTGAATCCCACTTCCCAATAATATAATTGACCACATATTTCTGTATTTTTTTGATTGAAAAGGAAAATAATTTCTTCTGTCTATGCGTACGTATACTTAAGCCTTCTTTTTCATGTGTCTCGTTTTCATAGAGTGAACACAAAGAAGGCTGTTTCCTCTGATAATGCAGAAGGTGGGAGCAATGAAATTCTTTCTAAAGAAGTACCAGGAGGGTCAGCTTCTACAGAACAGCCAGAGGCTGTGTCTCTTGTACACCTCCCTCCCTTTCCAAGCTCATCCCGTTCAAGTGAAGCTGCACTTACCAACCAATGTACTAATAAGCAGAACTGGAGTAAAGGATCTCAGGATAATTCAGAGGAGCTTAGTTCTCCTTCAGAGGTTATGCCTACCTCATTTATCCCTTTCATGGGCAGTGGCCAGTCTCTGGGTGGTGGCAGTCCCACACCAATGCTATCTCCAGTATTGACAAACCAGCCAAGTTCTCTATCCAGTCCTGGAGGGCCTTCCAAGCCAAAGAAGTCAAAGAACAGCCAAGAAAAACGAAAGGAGCAAAAAGAGGTAGCGGTTTAGCTTGCTTACAGAGCTCTTCGGGAGGAGAAAGTTTTCTAGACAATTGAACCAATGTGTTAATATATTCTCCCAAATTTAGACAAAATTATGTCACCTTCAGTTTATTTTACGTGATTTATTTATTATTTATATGATAGCAAACAGTTTCATTGGTGAGTGATAATGCTCTTGAACATTTCAAACTGGGTGGCTGAAATCATTCATCACCTCTTGTTTTAATTTTCTAGAGCATTCATTTTGTTAGGTCTGAGACAGTTCATGATGAATGCTGTTCTGCTTTGTTATTAGGAGCTGGACGATCATTTAATATTTCTGCGCATGGTTGATGTGTTTAGTTCTGATATTAGATTGAGACATGGATACACCCTCTTACATTGTTTTGCCTGTAGCCATGGGAACCCCCTGCTATAACTTGACCAACGTCCTTGCATTGCCAAAATCAGACTACTTAAGAGATGCTCTTGGAGCCTGCCTTCTCAGACCTGGTAGAGTGCTGCCTTTAGAGTGGCTGCAGGTTCTGCTGGAGCCTTCCCTCCCTCATATTAAACAGCGTGTGACTTTGACTGCTGCTTTCAGGCGCTTTGATCTTGGGTGCCTTTGCCGCTGATTGATTACGTTGCACTCCCTCCTCTATTCCTTCCATTCCCTTCTCTTGCTCTCATCAACAGCCCTAGAATGGGGCTGGCCACATGGCATCTGCTTTTTGTCCCTTTTTAGTCCAGGGAGCGGGGAGAAGGGGGAAAAACAAAAGAAAACAAAACAAATTATTTTTAAACATCAAAGGTCCATTTTAGCAAAAGAATCTTCCCATTAATGTTGTGCTTGTGTGTGGGGTTTTTCTTTTCTTTTAATTTGATGGAAGAAGCTGGATAAAATCTGTGCCGGCGTCCCTCCACTTCTGGGCTAGGACTGGTTCACAGACAAGCTATGCTTTGACTTTGATGTCAAAACATTAATTGTTAGAAGGTAGCTTCACTCCCTATTCCCCTAGAGATCAGAAGAATTCTGCAATGCGGGAGGTTTCAGTCTTATCCGGCATGTTTTTTGGAAGTTGTAGCATGCCCCTCACCTTTTAATTGTGCAGCACAGTAACATTTAGGTCGGTAATAGATAGCTTTGAGTGGCTTGACCACAGCACTATAATAATCCTAGAGTTGAAGATTCTGTCATAGGTTGAGTTTGGAAATCAAAACCAAAATAGGTGAAAAAGACGAGTATGTTTATGTTTAACTTTCCTTTAACTGCCTTGTGTTGTAATTCCTGGAATGGAAGAACTATTTAGTTCAAAGAGATTATCCATCAAATCATTATGTCACCCAGTCCGTGCTATATGTATTGTGTAGCTGCTGCTTATCCTCCTTTTTTGGAATCTGTAATTGGAGAATTGCTTCTAAGAACCGCATTGTGGAAACTGAACTATTATTCATCAGCCTGTATCTCCATATCTGAAACAGAGTGCTGGTCTGGTAATTGACTTTGTATTGGTGGTCTACTAGAGAAGCTTTGAATACAAGAGGACCCGTGCTTTTGTCTTCAGCGTTGGGCAGCCAGCCCTAGCCAAGTGGGATGTTGCCAGTGTCTTGGGTTTGTTCAATAGTAGAGAGGAATGTGTTGCATTGTTTTCATCCTCAAGTCAATTACTTGTTTCTAGACATAGCCCTTCTGGAACTCACTTCAGATTTTGGAAGTCATTGCTGTTATGAGGAGAGTTAAAAGTTTAATGCTTTCTATTTTATCTAATAAAATGAAATTCAATGGTGAAAAGAGTAAGGTTCTACATTTAGGCAAGAAAAACGGAATGCACAGGTACAGTATAGGTGATACCTTGCTCAGTAGTAGTAACTGTGAAAGGGATCTTGGAGTCCTAGTGGACAACCATTTAAATATGAGCCAGCAGTGTGCAGCAGCTGCCAAAAAAGCCAACACAGTCCTAGGCTGCATCAACAGAGGGATAGAATCAAGATCACGTGAAGTGTTAATACCATTTTATAATGCCTTGGTAAGGCCACACTTGGAATACTGCATTGAGTTCTGGTCGCCACGATGTAAAAAAGATGTGGAGACTCTAGAAAGAGTGCAGAGAAGAGCAACAAAGATGATTAGGGGACTGGAGAGTAAGACATATGAAAAACGGTTGCAGGAACTGGGTATGTTTAGCTTAAGAGAAAGAAGGAGTAGGGGAGACATGATAGCATTGTTCCAATATCTCAGGGGTTGCCACAAAGAAGAGGGAATCAAACTATTTTCCAAGGCACCTGAGGGTAGAACAAGAACCAATGGGTGGAAACTAATCAAGGAGAGAAGCAACCTAGAACTGAGGAGAAATTTCCTGACAGTTAGAACAATTAATCAGTGGAACAGTTTGTCTCCAGAAGTTGTGAATGCCCCAACACTGGAAGTCTTTAAGAAGATGTTGGATAGCTATTTGTCTGAAATGGTATAGGGTTTCCTGCCTAGGCAGGGGGTTGGACTAGAAGACCTCCAAGGTCCCTTCCAACTCTACTATTGTATTGTATTGTATTGTATTGTATTGTATTGTATTGTATTGTATTGTATTGTGAAAGCCCTGTCTCCCAAGCTACATTCGGTGCCAATTGCAATTTGAAAATTCTAGGCAATATTTCTCAGGATAATTATATTGATGTGATAGAAAAATCAGTTTTTCAGGCTTGTACAATACGTTTTATGTAGGGCATAGAAGACCAGCTGGAAGAGGAAAAAGAGAACATAAAATAAATTGGTTATATGAATGAGGTACCTGCCTCTGAAGCTGAAATGTCACCTTCATGGTTAATTTTTTAAGCTAAACATTCTTTTGTGTCAATTACTATATTTGCTGTTTCTTGTGATTTCCTTACTTTATCCACTTCAGTTTGCTACTCTTTGTTATTGCTATAATAAATAAAAAGTATCTAGTGGAAGATAGTTGATGGCGTTTGGTCCTGGATTAATTATTTGGTCTTATGGAGAATCTATCAGAAGTTGTGTAAAATTTATTTATCAGGCATTAATAGAAATTGTTAGGGTCTATCATGCAGTCCCATAACATCACCACGGCCACCCATTGTCCATTCTGTTCTAATAATTAGAAATAGTGACCCTCAACTCCATTTATATTTAATGTGGGCGAGTGACAAATTACTTGGGTTTGCGAAGTTGTCAACTCTCTTTCTTCTAATCCAGGGGGAGGAGTCCATGACTCTCGGTTCAACACAATTGCTCATTTACGCTGCAGCCCAGTCTCCAAACAACTGGAGTCAGGCGACAGTAGTCATTGTGAAAGGACAGATTGGCAGCTCGTGGGTACTCCTTGTGCTTTCTGCCCAGGGAAAGCTACAATCAGGCTCCTTCACCCTCTAGTTAGACCTGACTCTCTTCAACTTTCTAAAAGTAGCTGAGGGTCCACCCACGCAACCTCACTCTTTTAACTTTCCAAATTACCCTCTGGTGCCCACAAATAGAGGAAATCTTGCCTTGTAATTTGTGTTGTCTCTACTGATAATTGAGAGAGGCTCCTTCTATTCCCAGAGGGCTTGTTCAGGGTGGGGAGGGGGTAGTGTTGCTGGAGAGGATGATAGGACAGGAGATGGGTGGGAAGACAAGCAAAAACAGGGTATGCTAGAGACATCAAGATGGGGTGGTGGTGGTGGTGGTGGTACGGCTGACTAAAAATAGGACTATCTCAAGTTCACGGAGTCTGGGGCCAGGCCAGGCCAGGCAGATCATTGATGGTCAAAGATGCTAGTTTTCAAAGCAGCCTATTAACCATACAGACCAACTGGTGCCATCACTTTATAGCTCTGGATTCATAATGTGTCAGCCAAGTCTCATTGCACAGTATTTACTTTAATCTCTCAGAACTCGCAGAACCTAGCCCATGCCTAAGAAAGTTTTGTGCACTGAATGGAAACTTTACTTGTAATGTGGTACAGTTTCATTTAGTAGTTTTTATTGTGCAACTGCATCGGAGTCTGCATTTTAGGCATTCAGTGCTAAGGAAGCAGTCTTTTCTTCTTCCTAGCTACTTCTGCACCGTAACTTCTATACCCTTTAACCTTTCCTGAGTCTAGATTTTCTACAACAGGTTTATCTATCTGATTGACATCTTTCCATGTTTACACAAGAACAAGCGATAGATAAGTTTCAGGCTGTATTGAGATGCATTTGCTAGTTTTAAAAATAATAATAATAAATACTGTAGAACTGTACAGCAAATAACTGTTGAAAATAAAATTTACTAATTTCATTCCAAACTATTCATTAAAAATAAGATTTCAAAAAAACTAAATAGAAGAAACAAATAAAAAATAAAACAAAAAAAGGGGGGAAATCCAAATAAAAATAGTATATCAGTATAATAATGTGGTAGTGACATAAAAACAAAAGAACAGCAATGCTATAATATATTCCTTTGAATGTATTGCATCACCAATACAAGAAGAACAAAAGGTAATCAACCTTTTGGGAACATCCATTGGAAAGTGCAGTATTTTTTTTAAAAAAAATGTGAAACTAATGTAGCTTTTAATTGAAAGAACTACCCTGGTTATTTCTTAAAACTGGAAATCATTTTTTTCTTAGTTCCAAATAGCTTGATTATTATCCAATTTTATTTTAATCTTTTTAAAATTGTTGATAATATTAAGTTGTTGCTTGATTTCCATAAAAGCCTTTTCTAGTTTATTTGAAACAACTGTTGTTGTTTTTTTTGAGACCTGCTAAAGCACCCAATTCAAACATAATAAATAAACGCTATGTATTACTGTTTGGATGATGTGGTTATTTATATTCATTTTATCATCTTTCAAAGGTTTTAAAAGTATCAATAATGAATGCTTAGAAGGCACTGTCAATCAATGTTTTCCAATAAAAAGTTCTTCCTTCCATTTTTTAAACAACCTACCTACCTACTTACTACATAGGATTATTAAATCCAGACTATAAAACTTCAGCTGACCACTACATAATGGCTCTTTGTTTACAGATCTAATTCATGTTCAAAAGGGTTTGTATAATATGGATATTAAAAGTAGCATTTTTTAAAACCCCTAGAATCCGAACATCTCTGCCTTAGAAAGGGCGTATGATATATGTCTAACATAGATTTACAGATTGTAATCAAACATGAATTCTGAAGATAGTGCTATTTTATATAATTATATAATGTATGCTCTGTGAAAATTAGGGCAGGAATTTACATTAGGAAAGATCATAGCATAAGTCAGTTATGACGTTATGTATGTAAATTAATAAATAAATAAATATATTGCTCAGAAATGTTGGGGGGATACCACAAAATCCACATTTTTCTAAGTGCAAAGATTATATTCCTTGTGCTTTGTGGATTCTGTGCCTTGATGGATTCAAGCATCAAGCTTTAATTTATATTCATTCTACAGCATTTGGACCGAGAGCCAATTGTGTGCCATCCTGATCTTCAAGAGCCGTTGGATTCTGATT
The DNA here is from genome assembly GCF_964273705.1 of Natrix helvetica. Classification (NCBI taxonomy): domain Eukaryota; kingdom Metazoa; phylum Chordata; class Lepidosauria; order Squamata; family Natricidae; genus Natrix; species Natrix helvetica. The sequence continues at coordinate 62,124,057 of NC_138550.1, forward strand.
CACAAGATCTCCCTGATGAGTTCTTTGAGGTTACAGTAGATGATGTGAGAAAACGTTTGGCCCAACTTCAGAATGAAAGGTAAATTTATTTTTCACTAGTAGTTAAGTAATATTTTTTATGGCCAATGTGCATACAATATAGATTGTTTCTTTGATTCTGACAGAATCCTAAACAATGAATATGCTCAGGATTTGCTTCCCAGTTGTACTTAATGTTCTTCATATTCTTGGAGATTTTACTTGTAGTCTTCTAGTTGTATGCTCACCTGCCTAGACAGAAACTTAATGTTTTTCTCTAAATACTAACTTTGTAGGAGGAGATCTATATTAGTTCATCTATGATAGCAAAAAACAAAACAAAACCCCCAAACCCCAGACCAAGCCTAATAGCACCTTTTGATTAAAAACTGTATTAAAAGTAATAAGCTTTATGAGCCACACTTATTTCATCAGATGCTTAGAATGCCTACACTGATATCAGATTTAAATTGGAATGGAGGGAGGGGAATACAGATGAGTTATGTAAATTGCAGGGTTACATTTGAGACAGTTCTCCAAAATGAAAAACAAGGTTTTAACAGCATTAGTTAGCAAGAGTTTCTGGACTTGCATTAAAAAGTTTCAGGTAACCTCAACAGATCTCAACAACTACAACTATTTTTTTTTAAACAAAGTTTTTTATTGGTTTTTTGATGTTTTACATAGGGAAAAGGTAGGGGAAAGGTTACAAATTTTGGCAGCTGCGAAATGCGGTAGGTGCACCCCCCCTCCAAACTCATAGTATACATTTGCATAAAATTCAAATATTACATAATAGCATATAGTCAGTGTGGTAAATTCAATTGGTAATTTCGGTCAGTTTATATCACGTGGATTTTCTTACTTATTTGTGTGATCTGAGCTTTCTTGATGTCGCCCCATCTCCCCCAGCTGGCAGTGCTCTGGCCCCTCCCGTGTCTTGTACATCTACTGAAGTGTCTTCTGGTTTTTCTAGGAGTAGTTTATTTTTTTCCATAAAGGCCTGCGCCTCTATGGGTATATTAATTCTAACTCTTGTCTCCTCCCAGAATATTAGCATACCTTCAGGCAATAACCATCGAAACCACACCCCCTTCTGGTATAGTTTATTCGCCAATTGCGAATAAGATTTTCTTTTCTCCCTCACTTTCTTGGGGATCTGTTTCAGAATGGTTATCTCCTTATCTTTGTATATCAAGGCTTGCCCCCTTTGTGCATTCAGGATTGCATCTCTTGTGCTTTTCCTAAGAAATTTAATGTGTACCTCCCTGGAAAAAGCGGTTCCGGCGGCTGACGGCGACGGGCAACTCGTTGCTCGCTCCGGCTCCCCGGTGGGCTTCCCCACTCCTTGTCCTGCTGGAGGGGCGGCATCGCGGGGGATCCCTGCATCGGTGGCGGCCGGCGGGAGGTCCCATGCGCGCTCAAGGCACCGGGGAGCAGATTGGAGGGCGCGTGGGTGCGTCTTCGCTGACAGGCTGTTCGGAGTGAAAAAAAGAAAGCTGAAGGATGCAGCGGTGGAGCGGTGAGGTGTAGACTCCCTTCATTCCTATTACCAACTATAAAATCTGTCTGCTGTGCAAACTTGAACTTTTGGCTTGAATTGGAGAGGTGCGGCTGGAGGGGAGGGGGATTTTCCCCCCCCTTGGACAAGCGGCTGGAAACAAGAGAGCTCTCAGCCCCAAGGGAAGGAGGAGGGGGAGAGCCAAACTAAAGATGTCACACCCCTACTAAATGGATTTTCAGATTTAAACTTTTAAGGTTTAGGACAATGAGATCTGGAAGCCCTGGGAACTTTGAAAACTTTATTTGTTGCCTCAATACCCGAAGCTGGCAGGGCAAGATGGCACACTTCCGTTGTCTTCATGAGATGTGAGACTTGACTCCACCTTTTAAATTCAGGCTTCTGATCTTTGTCTCCGTGCTACCTGGATAATTCTCTTGTGGATTGTTTTCTTCTGAACCCCCTGGAGTGAAAAACGACTGCTCTTTTGCCAGGGTGATTAGAAAACTCCCCTGTGCCTGGACTCTCTGTCTCCTGGACTCTCTTGGCTGTTCTATCTCTCTGACTGATCCTTCTTTATACTGACTGGACTCTTTACTTTATAAACAATGGCATCTAAAAGACCACCTCCTGGAAAGTCAGGCTTTGCTGCCTCAGCCCCAACATCTGAACCTCCAGTCCTAGCACACAATCAACATTAACAGCCTTCAAGCAACCTAAATCTACGGACCTGGAGTTTCATCAAATGTTACAACAACTTCTACAGGGACAAGAGGAAATAAAGAGACAATTGAAGGAAATGAAAGAAGAAATTAAAGAGAACCAAGTTCAAATTTATAAGAACTCACAGAGACTGGACCTTGTGGAGGGTGGGGTGGCGGAGGTGAGGGGGGGGGGTAGAGGCGGTGCAGAAGGGATACAAAGAACTTGACACCCAACAAATGAAAATAGAGTTTGAGAGAATGTCTTTTTATCTTAGATTCCAGAACATGATGGAGACAGATGATGAAAACATAAGGGACATCATGACAACCATTTTGGCTGAGTATATTCAGAAGGAAAAACAACAGATGGGGTGGGAAATAGACCTGGCCTATAGAGTGAACTCAGCGTATGCTAGAACACACAATGTCCCCAGAGAGGTACACATAAAATTTCTTAGGAAAAGCACAAGAGATGAAATCTTGAATGTACAAAGGGGGCAAGCCTTGACATACAAAGATAAGGAGATAACCATTCTGAAACAGATCCCCAAGAAAGTGAGGGAGAAAATAAAATCTTATTCGCAATTGGCGAATAAACTATACCAGAAGGGGGTGTGGTTTCGATGGTTACTGCCTGAAGGTATGCTAATATTCTGGGAGGAGACAAGAGTTAGAATTAATACACCCATAGAGGCGCAGGCCTTTATGGAAAAAAATAAACTACTCCTAGAAAAACCAGAAGACACTTCAGTAGATGTACAAGACACGGGAGGGGCCGGAGCACTGCCAACTGGGGGAGACAGGGCGACATCAAGAAAGCTCAGATCACACAAATAAGCAAGAAAATCCACGTGATATAAACTGACCGAAATTACCAATTGAATTTACCACACTGACTATATGCTATTATGTAATATTTGAATTTTATGCAAATGTATATTATGAGTTTGGAGGGGGGGGTGCACCTACCGCATTTCGCAGCTGCCAAAATTTGTAACCTTTCCCTTACCTTTTCCCTATGTAAAACATCAAAAAACCAATAAAAAACTTTGTTTAAAAAAAAAAGAATGTTGCTCTCCTTCGATAAGGAGGAAAACACGGGGTGAGAGTTGGGGCAGACGCATGGAAGAAGTGTGTTCCGGTTTTAGTAAGTTTACATGAAACACAGGATATACCCTCCTAAAAGTTTTTTGCAATTCCAATTTCACTGATACAGGATTTACAATTTTGACAATAGGAAAAGGACCCACCTATTTCAGGCCCAGTTTTTTTTATTTCTGGGTGGTTTGCAGAAATTTAGTGCACAAAAACACCCTATCCCCAATCTGGTACTTTTGGCTTTGCTCTTTTTTTGTCAGCATGTTTTTTGTGTGCTTGATGAGCCGCATCTAAGGCCTTGCAGGTATCGGCCAAAAACCATTGAAGTTGATCACTCCACTCAGACAAAGACAAAATCTGCAGCTTTTCTTGAGGCAATTCACGAATGGGTACAAATTCCTGGCCAACCACAACTTTAAAAGGGGTCATTCCAGTACTGCTATGTACCGAATTATTGTACGCCACTTCCGCATGTGGAATAATTGAAATATCTCAAATAATAATAGTATTATGACATTTAGTGTTAATTCCAGCAGTCATCCCTTCCAAACCTGCCATTCTTATAATAACTATACAACTATAAACAGAATTGAGTCAATATACATAAGAAAGTGTTCTCCCTTTCTTGTTCGGAAGGACTCTATTTACCAGGGTTTGGTTCTTTGAGTGCCTGTTTTTCATTGTACACAGTATGTCAAAGAATACTTTTTTCATCAACATTCATATTCATTACTTCCTTCTAAGATCTTAAGCAAATCTTTCTTAGATAAGGAATTAAGGTAATTGTTCAATAATGTGTACATTCTACATATTATTTCTTTATATCAAAGAAAGAAGATATAGAATGTACCACATTATTGAACAATTACCTTAATTCCTTATGATTATATACAGATTTATATACAGATTTTTTCCAATCTTTAGAACATATATTCCTATTCCATATTTGTGAATCTGGAATATTGATAATATCAATATTCTATATTCACAAATATGGAATAGGAATATGATATTGAACAAACAATATATAATATAATATTAAATAATATTGAACTTTTCTATTTGACAGCTCCATTCAGTTAGTTGCAGACTTAATTCCTAAATATATTTGTTTTCTATAAATGTCTCTTTCTGCATGATTTTCCCTTCTTTCTTTAACTTTAATTAACTTCATCTCTGTTAGAATTTTCTCTGAGATCCAGTTTGGTATAGTAGTTAAAGGCAAAGGGCAAGAAACTGCGAAAGTGTGAGTTCTAGACTTGCTATAGATAAAAGCCAGATGGCCAACTTTGGCTTTAAAAAAAGCAACAGCAGATGACCTCTCCAGTTCCCATCCTCCCAAAAAAATTCCCAAGGAGAAGCATGGATTTATCCAGGTTTTTGCCAGGGATTAAGACAAGAGTCAAAGGTACCCTAAGAATAATTTTTGTTTAGTGATCTTCCTAAAAACACACCTCATTTCCCTTGCCTTGTTATTTTTATGCTTATTGAGTTTGATTGAAATATATTCCTTTTTCTTTCTTGCTTGGATTCAGTCCAAGCTTCTATTGCTTCTATGTGAATGCTTCTATTCTCCATTTTTCTCTGGCTATTTGCATCTTTTCTATTTTTAAAAAATATTTTTTCTGCTTTTCAAAATGTCTCTTCCTTTTATTTCCTCTCTGTCATAACTCTTCACATTCTCTTTTGCATAAGTTAACCCTACCCTTGATATGTCATCTGGTATTCCCAAGATTAACTGCTGCTTCCTAAACAGGGAACATGCATCCTCCTTCTCAAGCAGAATCCTTCTGAGGAGAGATGCTTACTTTTCTATGTCGCAAATGGATCACGTTGGGAACTGGTTAAAAGTCTCATATTTTCTTTCATATTTTTCTATTGGAGTTCCTTCTAAGGTGTTCTCTGTGATTTGAATAATCATATGCTTTTATTTTCTTTTTCACTTCTTGTTCTTTCTGTAGCTATTTATAGTTAAAAACAGTCTTTGTTTTGCTTTTTCTTAGTAAAGTTTGATTTTGTTTATGTCTTGTGAATGTTAATTTCCCACAAAGAAAAAATGGCATGAACAGCTGTTTATACTAGTATCGCTTGGTTGATTCTTTTGTATTGTCTTGTGTCCTGAATACTGTATCATATAATGATCTGATTTAAGTGCACTTATTCCTAAAATATTTGATTTAATGTGTTTCATTTCTGCTTTAATAATTTCCAAATTTTCTCTCTTCATACTTTTGTGCCTTTTAAAAATTGGGAATCTTCTTTCAGTTCTAGTACCATCAGGTTCAGAGTTCCTTGCTCTGTTTAAGGAACTCCAGATCTACAAGTGACAACTCCCATTCTTCTCCAACAACTTCTTTGAGGGTTACCTTGGCAACAATATTGAAATGATTTGTCATTGCCTCCTGTTGGATTTGATTTTGGAGTTCCTTTTGTCAGGTTGCTTGATTTCCTCATCCTGAAGAATCCCAATTGCCCACATTCTTCTTGTGTGTGTACTCTTAGCTTCCTTTCTTTTACCTTAGCAACAAGAATGATTCTGCAGGGAGGTTCAGCTACTGCTGGTATTGCTTTCAGGATTTCTGGGACTTTTGAACTCTCCCGTCAGGTGATAGTGGCAATACCTTGGGAAAGTATGGACAAAAGTTTGAATACAGAATTTTATATTTAAAAAGAGGTGGATTACAATTTAGCTTTTCAAATGATAATATTCATGTTGATAATCATCTAAATTAGGGGGAAAGTGTATAGATACTAACAACAGGTAGTCCTCAACCTACAACAGTTCATTTAGTGACCATTCAAAGTAACAATGGCATTGAAAAAGTGGCATGACCATTTTTCAGTTACAATCTTTGCAGCATCCCCGTGGTGATGTGATCAAAATTCAGATGCTTGGCATCTGGTTCATATTTATGACCATTGCTATGTCCCTAGGTCATGTGATTGCCTTTTGTGACCTTTTGATAAGCAAAGTCAATTTGGAAGCCAGATTTATTTAACAACCGGGTTACTAACTTATCAATTGCAGTGATTCACTTAACAACTGTAGCAAGAAAGGACATAAAATGAGGCAAAACTCAATAAATGTCTCAGTTAATAACCTAAATTTTGGTCTCAATTGTGGTTGTAAGTCAAGGAGTACCTGCATAATTTTACAGAATAGTAAATCTCCAGATCTGAAGACTGCCTTATTAACATGGCCAATAAGTGATTACATATCTATGCTTTATTACACTTTATATTCAGTCATTTTTTGTCATTTGTATGTTTTTGGTAGTGAGTGCTTACCTGATTTTAAATATATTTACTTTTATATCTTATTCTATTTCTACAGCAACTGCTTGGGTTACTTTGTAGGAAGGAGATTAGAATAAATTCAATAAAATGTTGGTCTATATTTTTTCTATCTCAAAAGTGATAGGGAACTGCATATTCAGGAGTATCTTCACCCACTTCGCTCTCACAGATCTTCAGAGATCACACTGCAGTATATGATAGAGGGAGCATCTTTGTTGTAAAACAAATATTGTACCTCTCAATTATAGCAAATATATCATGTAACATCATATAGAGTCAGAAACCCTATCAAACCAAGGTGGAAGCTTTCTGAAAATAAATAATATTAAAAATAATACGCACATAATACACTTGGATAGAGAAGATGGATTTGTTCTGTTTCACAGCCAATTGTCCTCTTATTCAAGTTGGAGACCTTTTCTCTGGAGCTGTGTTTCCCCAGTTTAAACTGAGCTACCTTTTAGAAGTAGGACACAAAGTTACCATATTCTGAGATATTTGGAAACAATGTTCAAAAAGAGTAAAAAAGTTAATTATATAATAAAATTATATTATATATTATAAAAAGTTATATTATTCATCTTATCAGGTCTTATAGTGAAATGTGATCTTAATAAGTGAAGGAGAAGCAGATAATAACTTTAAATGGAAAGGAAGCACCAAAAGGAGTTGAAGAAAAGTTAGCTAATAGAATGAGGCTTTTGTTTATAAAAGCAGATGTGTAATCCCAGGTATTTCTGAAATGCAGTGCCCAGAAACCCCAAAGAACATGAACAATGATGAACCATACAGCATTTTAAAATATTTAGATTTTTTAAAATCTGTGAACTGTCCTCTGAAGGAGCTTTAGACAACTAATATATTAAACAATTATCTGGAAAAGAATGACAGACCTCTACACAATAACCAGCCTACAATCACCCCAAAGTTAGTATTGGTGTTAAACTGGCATGTTTCCATATTCAAACAGCATGTACATCATTTTTCACATGTGTTCATGATGATATAACAGTAGTTATTTTGTCCTACTAAGCTAATAACTCTCAATGTCATTCTCTTTGTTAGTTTTTTGTTCTTTGATTGCTTCTTTATTCAAAGGGGCCAAATGATGCAAAAATGTTGGTAGTTATACCTTTCTCCATTATGATCTGGGTCCAGTTGCTTGAGTTCCTTTGCTATCTTGACAGTGTCTCTCTGTTCCATATGAGAGGAACAGAGGAATGAGTCATAGAGACCAATCCAGGCATCTCTCATTCAGAGAATGTAGTCCAATGTCTGGCAAATTGCTTGGTGTGATTTAACCATGGCAACAAAACCAAACTGTCAATCATTTCAGCTGCTCTGTCTCCTGCACCTTTGTATTCTACCTCAAAAGCAAAAGTTCATTCAGACTCATCAAGCCATTATGGAAACAAAACAACTGTCCCTTGCTTTTAGGAAGGAGAATGTAATAGTGGTGGTTTCTAAAATGTGTTTTTCTACTTGTAATGAATGGCTTTCCATGCTGTGGCTTAGAAAAAAATCTCAAATTAGCAATTTAGAATTGTTATTTTTAGAGAACACATGTATTGTATCAGAGCAGAAGGCCTTAAATGGGCTAGAGGCCAAACTACCAAGCAGGGAAGTCTCCCCGCTTCCTCCTTCTCAAGCAAAACAAGACCTAGCTTGTTCCCTGAGGTTTTTACAGCCATGCTCTGGAATTAATTTTAAACAGGGGGTGCATTTTGAAACAGCTTGGGAGTTGAAGGGCAAAGTTGTTTCCACCCACAGACTCCCTCTCATTCCAACCTAGAGCAAAGGACTTTTTAACCCTTTCCTTTTTTTTTGTCTAAATAGCAAGAGATGCAAAGACTATTTGCTTTGGGAAGGAAGGTTCAGTTGCCATTCACTTTTTGAAAAAAAAAACACGAAGAAGAAACAAGGGTCCTGGTGAGAAATATGTGACTGCTCTAGATAATCTTGCAACAGCATTGTTCATCTAGAACAAATTATTTCTGCAAGGAGGAAAGTTTGCAACATTTTGATATTTAAGAGTTCTGCTTAATATTGGGAGGAAGGAGGGCTGAGGCGCATAATAGAGATGACCTGTTATCAGTGAGATTGAGTTTGGGAGTTTTTTAAAAAAAATAATGTTTTGCCTAGGGACCGGTGCTGTTAGGGTTCAGAATTCCTGGGCAGAGGTAGCTCTGACAGCTGTACAAAGGGAAGTTAAAATTCACCTGTGGTCTTGTGTCCACAGATTACAATATTAGTAAATATAGATCTGTTGGAAGAGAGGGGGGGAGAGGGAGGGAAGGGGGGGAGGGAGGGAGGGAGGGAGGGAGGGAGAGAGAGAGAGAGAGAGAGAGAGAGAGAGACCTTGCTTGGTTGAATCTTGCTAAGTGATGCAATCTCCCCAGGTGTCATATGGCAAATTCTGTTGCTAGATGGGTAGAGGGCTAATCCTACCATGTCCCGCACCCATGTCTTAATCTCATCACCCTGGAGCTCAAGGGGCGGCAGAGAGCTGCTTTGACTTTAAAGCATGTTTCTCCTTTTCTCATCCAGGGAAATATAACATTCTGCTTTTTTTTTCAATCATTTTTTAATATATTCTTTATGCATATCACTGTGTGAATGGTGTGGTAACTGGGTAACATACATTTCAGTACACATAAACATAGTCTTATTATTCCTAGATATCACATTTCATTTCCATTGTTTCATATTATGTGTACATGTCTTTTATTATCACCCTTCCTTTCTGAACCATCTTTCTGTCCTTTTGTATATTTGTCCCTTGGAGCTTTTATTCCCTATATTTGACTGTGCAATCTAACTTTTCCTCCCAACTCTACCCTTTCCCACTGTCTAATTCCAGAACTCTCCTTTTCTCATCCAGGGAAATATAATATTCTGCCTTTTAAATATTTTCTAGAATATTTCATTCTTCTAGGAGGTGGGTGGATGCTAACTTTCTTATAGACCTATATGCATGTATATAGGCAGCAATGGACAGCAACGGCTGTAAAGAGCTCTTCCAAAACTAAATAGGTTTTTTTTTATTTTAATCTATATATGTGTGTGTGTGTGTGTGTTTTTATATTTTTAATTCATTTTAATCTATACCCAACTTTTACAGATTTTAACAATACTTCAAGCCAGGATTTTTAAGAATGGGAAAAAGGAGAAAGAGACAGCACTCTGAAGCAGAGAGTTCATCCAAGCCATTGAAGCAGCAGAAAATGGAAGATTATACTGCAAACAGACACTGTTCCAGTAAGTAACTCATCTGCAGTCACCTTATCAGATAAATTTAATGTATGTGACTCATTGGGGACTTACAAACTGAACTTGAAAGCAAACAGAATGTAGAACTGTCCTCCTCCCTCTCAGAGAATGGTTCCCCTCCTTGGAACTCAGCAGCAGCCTTCCTTGCCCAGGAGGGAGATGTAATAAATTTAAAAAGGGGAAATGTGACAGATTTCCTCTCTAGACAATGTTTGCTTACAGCTCAAACTGTAAACTCAATCTATGAACTTTTATCAACTGTCATAAATAAGGTTGACTGCCTGAAAGAATCTTTTGCAAAGTTTGTCAGGGGTCACCCAAATACTACAGAGGGACTTGGGAAGACAACCACGGATAGATATGGGATAGCTAATTCAGAAAATGAAACTAAAGAAGAGCCTTGTCTTCCTTTCAAAAATGTGAAGACTCATAAAGAAAACAATCAGGTAAAGGCCTAAGAGATTACCAATATAACTACAGCCTGCAGACTAACCAGATTACCTTGCAAATTTACCACAACAGAGTGAATAGAGGGTGTTGGAGTAATAGGGAAGCTTTTTAGGCTGTCCCTGAGCAAGCTGCTCCACTGTGAATTCACTCTGATAGATCTACTACATGCAGAGTGGCTGCCAGTGAGAAGGCAATGTATGAGAATTCTCCTATTGTTCAAGTAGCCCACAATTCCCTCTATGCTCTTTAGAAGGAAGCCCTTTCTGAACACTTTTTCAATATTTCCAATACGATTCTTTTACTTAGACAAAGTATGCTTATTCCTGAAAAAGCGTCACCAAGAGGAACTGTTGCTTTGGATCCAGGCTTCAACAGCCCTCACACTGCTAAGCCTGAGGCTGCTGCAGCTGAATTGACCCTGAGAAGGCAAAGAAGTGATATACAAACTGTGTTACCCACAGCTTCAGAAACTGCTGAGGATGCGCCAGAAGAAATGCTGCAACTCCCTAAGGTGTCATGTGTGGTGCATCTTCAAACCTCATTCAGTTGGTATGCAGAGACGGTTGACCTTAACCAAGTTCAAACACAGACCATCAGCATGCGCAGAAGATGGTGAGACCCAACCTCCCTTTCTGATAACTCTTCCAGCACCATAAGTTTCCCATCCCAAATATCTCAACCCCCCATCCTCCCCATTTCTATGGTCGCCGATAGCAAGCAAGTGAAACAGAGGCTGACATTGTGCGTGTGTGCGTGTGCGCGCGCGTGTGTGCTTGCATGCATGCACCTGGCTGCCAGCAGTTTAGGGAGGTGAGAAGCTTGTGAGGCACTGAATTGTCCCCACATCGAGTTAACTGATGCGACTTGTTCCATCCCAACCCAGCCATCCCGAGTCAGCCATGCCCAGTGAATGGCATTGAACTGGCCACGCCCACCTGGCTATGTCCACTAACCCACATCCACCTAGTTACTGGTCCTTTGAGGGCAACTATAATGCTGATGGGGCCCTCAATGAAATTAAACAGAAAAATAAAAGGCTAGGAAGAACTAACCAGGGCACTTGTATTTTCTTGGAAAATAGAGAGGACTAATCTGTGTTTACATAGACATTAGACTGATAAGTAGATATTAAAATTCAGAAATATGTTTTTGATTTTTAATATGTTTTTACCAAATATTTTACCAAAAGAATAAGTAAACCAAAAAGGGGAAAATAATAAAAAATAAAGTATATGTGAATAGACAAGGAAACATACAAGTGTCATAAAAAATAAAGATTTCAGTATTTCATTAATTGATTGTAAATAACTGAATATATTGTATGGGTTAAAAAAAACTAAAAATCACTTTTAAACTCTAAACAAAATATAAATATCAGAACAGTGGTCAGTACAATACAAATAATAATATAGAAATTATGATAAATTATATTCATATCTAATAGTAATCTCGGATGAGAGACAACATAATAGAAAGCTACCTTTTCAAAATATCCAGCTGAATATGGTTTATGAGAATTTCAAATTTGTTTTGTTTTGGACTGGCTAACCACAGAAGAGCTTAGAAAAAGTAGGAGAAATGAAACAGCAATTTAATTAACACTTGTTTCCCCCTTGGAGAATTCTATCATTAGCTGCTTCAATTGTGCATTAAATATAAATTACATTGCTGGGGGCATCCTGTTTAAAGAGATGTAATTCTAAATGAGATGTCTTGCCATTTGCACATTACACTCCCTGGTCCAAATTAGCAGAAGATCAGTTTCACAAAGATTGTGGATATTCATCACTGTGGTTGATCTTCTTTCTTACCTGTAGAGAAACAAATAGCAGAAAGAAGCAATTTGAATCCTAACTATTACGATATAAAGAATGGATTTATAATTTATAATTCTTACTTTTTTAGTTCACCTATGCATGTGATGATGAACCTATGGCATGCATGCTGGAAATGGTACGCAGAGTCATCTCTCCGGGCACGCCAGGCATTGCCTGTTGCTCTTCCAGGTTCCGGTTCACATATGTGTGCCGGCCAGCTGGTCCTGCAGACAGCCCAGCCATGGAAATGCTGCCCAAATCCTTGCAACTCGAGCAACTCACGCAGCTGCTCCACCTGCCTGCCCGCCCACCGCACCTGGATCTGCCAGGTACTGTCCATCCCAGGTACTGTCTATCCCTGCTGGGAGGCTTTGGAACAGTGCCCTTCTAGCACCCGCCACCTGCCAAAGGCGAAGCGGAAGAAGGCGGGGGCCGCTCAGGGCTCCTCCTAGCCCTAACCCAGCCAGAGTGCTTGTCAGGGGCAGCCCATACATGAGGCGAGTTTGAGTTTGGCATTTTACCTTCCTGCCTTTTGCGAACTTTTGGCTGCATGCAAGGAAAGCAGCAGAAATCTTTCTCTCCTTTTGTTCCAAGAGGCTTCACCAGCATGATGAGTCTCACGAAGACTCGTTTCTGGCAGAGGTTGGAGGACAGAAAGATTTCTTGCATGTGGCATGCAGCCAAAAGTTTGCAAAAGGCAGGAAGGTAAAATGCCAAACTCAAACTCGCCGGGCCTCAGGATGCCACCCTGAGCAGACACTGAGCTGGAGGAGGGAGAGGGTCAGTCTCCTTACCCAGTTGCCTGCCCTCCGCCATTTTCATCAAGTGTGTGTGTGTGTGTTTGAGTGACAGAGAGAGAGAAAAAGAGAAACGGCAGAGAGGAAACTCTTAGAAACAGCATTGCCTGCAATTCTTGTTACTCCCCTCCGTCATTTCTCTTTCTCTCTCACACACACAGGCATTTGATTGCTTGAAAGAGACAGTCTGCACTTAGCTTCCATCGTAAGCACGCACTTCCCAGAAATGCCTGTCCTTTTCTTAAGCTAAGGTGACCAACCGTCCTCCTTTAGGGAGGACAGTCCTTCTTTTGTAAGTTCTGTCCTCCCTCGAAAAGTGTCCTCCTACATGTCCTCCTTTTCGATATTTGAAGATTAATCTGTTGCGCGTTATGTGACGTATTTGTATTTGACATGACAATTCGTCAAGGCTCGGTATAGTGCGGTATAAGACGCGATTATGAGATGCATGCGCTCCACACGGGAGACCTTGAGAGAGAGCACCGCACGCAAGTGGCTTTGTTTATCAAAACACAACACGGCACATACGCACGCAGCAGACTCATGGCACGTCAGCAATTGAATAACTCCCGGTAATTATTTCTTTCTCAGTGAATATTCAATTATACAGAGGTAAGTACAATTCACGTTTTATTAATTCATTATCTGTTTAATAATTTCCAAATATGTATAATTTTATTTACAAGTTTATGCAACCCTGTTGTCAACAGAAGTGTAAAATAATTTAAATTTAAATTTTAGTGAAGTTTATTTGCTTATGTTAAAGTTTCAGTTGTAATAATTAATTTTATTCATTCATAATGTGCTTGCATCGTTCGTGCAGCTTTATATTTTATTTTTAATTTTAAATTTCATTTAGGGATGGAAAAATCAAAGAGGAAATGCCATTTCAACGATCAATTGAAAAAGGAATTTCCATTCCTCATATCAAAGAAAGATGCCATTGTTTTCTGCAATATTTGCAGAGGAGAATTTTGTATTGCAGTTGGGGGCAGAGCATCTGTAATGAAACACTTGTCCAGCAACAAACATAAGCAATCATTAGATGCATCAGCTTCCAGTCATAAAGTAACAGGTTTTTTAAAAACTTCTAATTATTCTGAAGATGAAAAACAGTTACCGTATTTTTCACCTTATAAGACGCACTTTTTTACTCCAAAAAAGAGGGTAAAAATCTGAGTGCGTCTTGTAAGCCGAATGTAGCCACTGGGTCATCTGAAAATGGGGCAGGCAAAGAGGGGGCTGCAGAGATCGTGATGGCTAGAAAGGAGAGAGGTTTTGCTTTCAGAGCTCCCGCTCGGCTGGGCTCCCGAGAGGGCTTAGGCGGTGGTGGCGGTGGCAGCGGCTCCTTACATTGCTGGGGCGCTGCTTTAAGCTGCCCTCCTCCTGCAAACGAAAGGTGCCTCAAGGCTTTGGCTCCTGAGATTGGTGCGCTGCCATCCAAAATGCTGGCACCATGATCGCTGCAGCGCCCGCTTTACCTGCCGCTTCTCGGGCGGTTCCAGGCGGCAGAGATTGTAGTAATAGCATTTTGGATGGCAGCGCACCGATCTCAGGAGCCAAAGCCTTTGAATCAAGTTTGATTGTGTCCCATCTAGCGTTCTCCACCCCGAACCCCAAATCTCTCCGGATCTGCTTATTGCTATTGCTGCTATTGCGCCCAGCTACTGTATCTCTTTTCCCAGATCTGTCATGCAGCAAAGAGATACAGTAGCTGGGCGCAATAGCAGCAATAGCAATAAGCAGATCCGGAGAGATTTGGGGTTGGGGGTGGAGAACGCTAGATGGGACACAATCAAACTTGATTCAAAGGCTTTGGCTCCTGAGATCGGTGCGCTGCCATCCAAAATGCTATTACTATGATCTCTGCCGCCTGGAACCGCCTGAGAAGCGGCAGGTAAAGCGGGTGCTGCAGCGATCGTGGTACCAGCATTTTGGATGGCAGCGCACCGATCTCAGGAGCCAAAGCCTTTGAATCAAGTTTGATTGTGTCCCATCTAGCGTTCTCCACCCCCAACCCCAAATCTCTCCAGATCTGCTTATTGCTATTGCTGCTATTGCGCCCAGCTGCTGTATCTCTTTGCTGCATGACAGATCCGGGCAAAGAGATACAGTAGCTGGGCGCAATAGCAGCAATAGCAATAAGCAGATCCGGAGAGATTTGGGGTTGGGGGTGGAGAACGCTAGATGGGACACAATCAAACTTGATTCAAAGGCTTTGGCCCCTGAGATCGGTGCGCTGCCATCCAAAATGCTATTACTACGATCTCTGCCACCTGGAACCGCCCAAGAAGCGGCAGGTAAAGCAGGCGCTGCAGCGATCGTGGTACCAGCATTTTGGATGGCAGCACACCGATCTCAGGAGCCAAAGCCTTTGAATCAAGTTTGATTGTGTCCCATCTAGCGTTCTCCACCCCCAACCCCAAATCTCTCCGGATCTGCTTATTGCTATTGCTGCTATTGCGCCCAGCTACTGTATCTCTTTGCTGCATGACAGATCCGGGCAGATTGGGGGTGGGTGGGTGGAGAACGCTAGATTGGGAAGTTAAAAACCTAGAACCAAGTTTGATTGTGTCCCATTCTAGGTTTTTAACTTGCTCCGAGTGGAGGGGGACACGCGAGAAGTGAGAAGTGAAGCCGCCAAAGCTCCCACCAAAGCTCCTGCCCATGGCAGTGGCGGCGGCGCGTCCCTCTCCACTCAGAGCATCTGAACTGGGCACCGCGTTACCCTGCTGGCCCCTCCTCCTCCGCTGTGCTTTTGAGAAGCCATGAGGCTTTTTTTCCCCTGCTGCCCTCCGCCGCCTTCCTACTGGCTCCCGCGGCTCATGGCTCCTCAAAAGCACAGCAGAGGAGGAGGGGGCAGGGGTAACGGGGCTCAGCTCAGATGCTCCGAACAGAGGGGGAGGCGCTGCCGCCGCTGCCACGGGCGGGAGCCAGTAGGAAGGCGGAGGAGGGTAGCAGGGGGAAAAAGCCTCATGGGGGACGCGCCGCCGCCGCTGCCATGGGTGGGGGCACCAGCGGGAGCTTTGGCGGCTTCACTCCAAGTGTGGTGGTGCTGTTGGAGGAGGAAGAGGAGGCAGCTGTTATTCTGGTGGCGGCAAGGGCTCGTCGTCGGCATCTTCAGCAGCAGCCCTGCCCCCTGTGAAAAAAACCGAAGATGGAGCAGATCCACGCAGATGACATCGCCGCAACATGACTGGAGGAGGAATTCTGGGAGTTGAAGTCCACAAGTTTTCAAGCTGTCAGGTTTGAAGACCCTGGGTTTTTTTTTTTAAGGGTTAAGGGTGCAAGGGTCTTGCAACTTGACAGCTTTAAGACTTGCATGCTTCAATGCCAGAGTTCCTGACCCAACATTTTGGTTACTAAGCAGGAGCGTTGTTAAGTGATACTATATAACACTTTTAATTAAGCGGGTACCTTGAATAAACATAACTTTGAGTTTCAAATAATACTGATTTTGCTGTTGTCTTAGGTGACACCTATGAAAAAAATTCAGGTGCTGCTCAGGCATAAAAATGTGCCGCTCAAATGCTATACTTTTCTGCTCACTGAAAAAAAATTAGAGGGAACATTGCCTGGGTCATCTAAAAATGGGGGACATAAAATTGTTCTTAAACTGCTATTAACTTTATACAGTTGATATAAAATATTTTACTACAGTATTTGGTTCAGAATCTTTTTTTTCTAGATTTTCCTCCTTTAAAATTGGGTGCGTCTTATATTCCGGAGCGTCTTATAGGGCGAAAAATACGGTAACTGCAATGGAGGGAACATTTGCATTTCATACCATAATTCACAATCAAAGTTTTCGTAGTATGGATTGTACAACTAAATTATTGAAAAAGTTTCACAATGCTAAGTTTTCATGCGCCAGGACAAAATGCGAGGCTATTATTAAATCAGTATTTAAAAATTACTGTGATAAAATACTTACAGCAGACTTGAAAATTGCAGCATTTGTAATGGTTTTATCTGATGCATCAAATCATAATGAAACCAAATTGTATCCAATACTAGTAAGATATTTTAATGTTACCAAGGGGATTCAAGTAAAAATTTTAAATTTAGAATCCATTGAGGGTGAAACTGCTGAAATTTTGTCAAACCATCTATACAGAGTAATAAATGAAAACAATTTGAAATCCAAAGTTGTTGCACTAACAGCTGATAATACAA
Source organism: Natrix helvetica (assembly GCF_964273705.1). Classification (NCBI taxonomy): domain Eukaryota; kingdom Metazoa; phylum Chordata; class Lepidosauria; order Squamata; family Natricidae; genus Natrix; species Natrix helvetica. The sequence goes on from NC_138550.1 coordinate 62,141,185, forward strand.
ACACAAATTTTGGTTGGCGAAGACGCAAAGGGGTGAATAATGTGTATGTAAAATTACAACATTTACTCCAAAAGAAAATACTAGGAATAGGTTGTAATGCACATATTTTGTCAAATGCAATCAACACGGCATCATGTGCCATGCCAATTGATGTAGAAGTAATTATAACTACAATTTATTTGTATTTTAGTCGTTTTACCATTCGTGTGGCTACTTTAAAACAATTTTGTGAAGAAGCGAATGTTGAATACAAAAAACTTTTAGGATATTCAAAAGTTAGATGGCTTGCTCTAACACTTGCTGTAGAGCATGTTCTACAATTATTTGAGCCTCTCCGTTCATATTTTTTAAGTTTAGACAAATGTCCTAAAATCCTGGAATCGTTTTTCAATAATGAAATATCTGAGATATTAATGTATTTTGTACATAATCAAGCATCTATTTTTCACAAAACAATTCAAAAGATTGAAGGTGAACACATTTCAGCTACAGAAGTTAGTCTTATTTTGAATGACTTTATCCTTCAATATAAATCTCGATTTGAAGATAAATTTCTTCCTTTAATTATAAAAAGAAAATTGTCAGACTTAGAGGAATCAAATCTGGGCATAACGGAAAAGTTTATCAAAGAAGTGCAGAATTTTTACCAAACATGTTTTCAATATATCGAAGAATGGTCTGAAACAAACATCACAGGAAATAACAGTTTTCAATGGTGTTTTTTGACTTCATCGCAAGTATATTGGACAGATATTGAATCTTGTGTTAAGTTTTTATCTAAAGAAATGCCAGACATTAAAATAGACGACAATTGTCTCTTTGAAGAAATTAGAAGACTGAATATATATTTAAATTCTGAAAAATTAATACAATGGGAAAATCAACACGTTGAAATTGATAAAAGATGGGTGGATATTTTCAGCCATTTCAAAAATGAACATATTCCATGTGAAAATGTATTTATATTTGTTCAATTTACGTTGTGCTGCCCTGGAACTAATGCAGCAGTTGAAAGAGTTTTTTCAATTGCCAATGATTTTTGGACAAGTGAGAAATCAAGATTGAATGTTGATACTCTAGCTGAAGCACTTGCCGTAAAATTCAATATGAAGGATATTTCTTGTTCAGATATTTCCAATATATTGTTAGAAGATGATACATTGACAAAAAATATTAATTCAATGGAAAAGTACTCATTTAAAAAATAATTAACAGGCATGTAAGCATAATCACAATACAAAATGTTACAAATGTTTTTTATTAGGCATATATCATATTTTAGTGTATTATTGTTGCAATGAATAAAATATTTCTTTTATTTACGATATTTTTTCCCAATTGATTTGTCCTCCTTTTCATTGTAAAAAAGTTGGTCACCTTAATAATGCTTCAATACTTCATCTCCTAATGCCTGTATTCCCCAATGACTTCCCTCATGTAATCTTTCCAGCAAACCTAGAGCTAGCGGCTTACTGATTACTTGCCTTCCATCCAGAAGATACCATTTTCCTTTCTCTTCCTGCTGTCCCCCTAAATGGATCAACTCCTTTTCCTCTTTCTCTGAAAATACAGGGATCTCCTCTATTTGTTCCACAGTTGGTATTAACACATGCATGCTTCCAACATCTGATGCCTTTTTAGCTTCCTCATCTGCTATTCTATTTCCAATTATCTCAAAAGAACTCCCTTTTTGATGTGCATTTACATGCATCACTGCAATTCTCTTGGGCAATTGCAGTGATTCCATTATTTGTTTTATCAGCCCCTCATGGGCTAACTCCTTTCCCTTACTATTAATCATACCCCTTCCCATCCAAATTTCCCCAAATGTATGGACCACACCAAAGGCATATTTAGAATCCGTATAAATTGTTCCAAGCCTTCCCTCCATCAATTTAAGTGCCTGATTCAGAGCATAGAGTTCACAAGTTTGAGCTGACCAATTACAGGGGAGGCTTCCAATTTCCCCAGTTCCTTGGTATGTCCATTTATGATTGCATACCCATTCCTCCTTATTTCTCTCTCTACTCGGGAAGATCCATCAATAAATATCGCTTCTCCTTTATCAAGAAAGTATTCTTCGATGTCTGGCCTTACTTTTGTTTGCAAGTCAACCACTTCAGTACAATAATGTTCTAACCCTTCCTGATCTATCTGCATAAGGTTGGCCAAAAACTGGGCAGGATTCAAGTTACGATCAATTGTTAGTACCAAATCAGTCTGCTGCATCAATACTGTCTCATATTTTAAAATTCTGGAACCAGTAAGCCATCTCCCAGCTTTTTGCTAAAGGATGGTCCTTTCTTGGTGTGCTGACTATAAGTGCTCCTCGAAAGGTCAATTTCCTACTCTCTTGCACCAAGATAGCGGTAGCCACTATTGCCTGTATGCAAATGGGCCATCCTCTAATTACTGGATCCATTATTTTTTATAGGAAAGTTACAGGTTTTCGCTGTCCTGCCTAATTTTAGGTCAATACTCCTTGTGCTATTCCATCTTCAGTATTTACAAAAAGATGAAAAGGCTTCTCTAAATTTGGGAGGCTCAATACTGGAGCCTTCACTAAAGCTTGCTTTAAATTTTCAAAACTCCCTCTCTTGTGTCCTTCCCATTTCAGGTTCCATGGCTCTGTGTCTATTAGTTTGGAGTAGAGTGGTTTGGTCAAATCCACATAGTTATCAAACCATAACCTGAAATATCCTACTAGTTCCTTCTTATTCTTGGGTAGACGTTGTGAGGCCACCCTTTCTATTCTGTTGGGTGTAATTCGTCTACTCCCTTCACTAATTAACTGTTCCAAATATTTCACTCCCTCTCTACATATTGTAACATGGTTTTTGATACCCTTAATCCTTGGTCACTCAGGAAATTTAGTAATACATTAGTGGCCTGGGTGACTTCTACTTTCTTTTTCCCTGAGACTAATAGGTCATCTCCATACTGTATCAGACTGGTTCCTTTTGGCAAAACCAAACACTCCAGGATTTGTTCTAATACTTGTCCAAACAAATTAGGGGACTCCGTGAATTGTTGTGGCAGTACAGTCCATTTGTATTGTTGTTTTCTCCCAGTGTATGGATTCTCTCATTCAAATGCAAACATTGGTCTTGATTCTGGGACTAGTGGACATGCCCAAAAGGCATCCTTTAGGACCACTACACTGAGCCATTGATGATCCAGGGGTATCCGGCCCATCAAAGTGTATGGATTAGGCACCACTGGATGTCTTGTTTGGACAATCTTATTCAGGAGTCTCAAATCCTGTATCATTCTGTATGTCCCATCAGGTTTATTTACTGATAGAATGGGAGTATTATAGGGTGACATGGAAGGTTCCAAGAGGCCATCCTTTAATAGGCCTTCTATTACAGGTTGCAAACCTTTTTTCCCTTCCATAGATATGGAATATTGTTTCTGCCTCACAATTTTATTTGGCTGCTTTAACTTAATTTTCAAGGGGGGGATTTGGAGGCCCCCTCTGTTCCCTTCTTTTACCCACACAGAGGGGTTTATTTTCTCTTCCTCCTCTGGGGTTGGTATTCTCATAAAAGTGTCTTGTCCAAATTCTAATCTCATTTGTAATGTTCCCAAGGCATCCCTCCCAAAAAAAGTTTACTCCTGCTTCTGGTATATACAACATTTCTATTTTTATTCTTTTTCCCTCATTTTTAATACTTATTTCCAGAGGCGTTATCTTGGGCACTTCAAATCCTTCTCCTTTTACTCCAGATACTTTAATTGTCTGGCCACTGAGACTGAGATCCAAGCCTCTCTTGTAGCCACTAAAAACACTATTTCTTCCTTCCTGGGTCTCACTATCAAATTTATCAAGGGCTCCCCATGGGACCAAAAAATAAAGCGCCCCTGACACCACTAATATTGACTTTCATCTTCCTCCATCATATTATACACTTGGACATCCCTTCTTCAGATAGGACAATTTTTCTTAAAGTGTCTGGGCTGGCCACATCTTCTTACTCTTTCTTTCCATCCCATTCCTCCTACATTCCCTCATCCTCTTCCTCTACCCAATTCCTTTGGAATGGGTCTATGATTTCAAGGTGTTTGTTGTTTTACTACTTCCTTTACTGTAGCTACCATCATTCTTTCTTTTTTCTTCACCTTTTCTTCCTCCCTTTGTACATACACTTTCTGAGCCTCCTTCAATAATTCATCTATGGACTTAGCTGTCCACCCATCTAATTTCTGAAGCTTCTTAGAAATATTTGGCTAGGCCTTTGTCACAAACTGGACTCTTACGAGTGGCACATTTTCCAAATCATGAGGATCCATTCCAGAGTACCTTCTCATGGTGTCTTTTAGTCTTTGCAAGAAGGTAGCTGACGATTCCTCCCTCTCCTGCTCTATACTTAAGCTTTACTCATATTCTGTGCTTTGGGAACTGCCTCTCTAATTCCCCTTATTATCATGTTTCTTAAATTTTCCATATTACTTCTGGGTGCTGGATTGTTATTATCCCAATCAGGTTTAGTGAGGGGAAATTTATCAGCTCCTGTGATATTATTATTTGCAGGAGGGTGATCCCTTTCCCAGACCCGCATGGCAGCATTCCAAATTAACTGCCTCTCTTCCACAGAGAACAGCTTTGAATGGCAGTTAATTCGTGCCAAGTATAGATGTTCGGTCCTAACAAATTATCTAATTGTTCTGCTGCCCCCAGGGGATCTTCTATCAGGTTCCTCATTCCCCTTTTAAAAGATCTTACTTCGGAGGCTCAAAGATGATCTTGAGCAAAGCTTATTATTAGTTGACCTTGGGGTTGATTCTGCTTGGAACTTCCTTCAAGGGGAACATGGCTGATTCCTTCTTATTCATTACAGGATTGTTTACATGGAAAGTCATCTATGTCTTTTTTACATTGCTCCAATTCTTTCCATAGAGTTTTATATTGAAAAAGAAAAGGATTACCCAAGAGTTCTATGAACAATTATATAGAGAAAACCGAGACCATACAAAGGAAGGAATATTACAGTACTTGGAAAAGTCAGATCTGCCAAAGGTACCAGAGGAGATTAAGGACATGCTCAATGAGGACATTAAAACATCAGAGATAATCAAGGCCATGCAAAGACAAAAGAGTAATAAAGCTGCAGGGCCGGATGGGTTGCCAGCGGAAATATATAAAGAATTCCAGGATATGCTTGTTCCAACGTTGTTGGAAGTTTATAACGCTGTGTTGAAAGAGGCAAAGACACCGTTATCATGGACGGAGGCTAATATTGCATTATTACCTAAGGCGGATGAAGACCAGATGTTTATACAAAACTACAGACCAATCTCACTGCTAAATGCAGATTACAAAATCTTTGCTTCAATAATAGCAGAACGGTTGAAAAAATTCCTTGCATCATTCATCCATACAGATCAAAACGGATTCCTCCCCAAAAGACAAATTAAAAACAATATGAGAATTATGCTGAACATTCTTGAATATTATGAAGTGCACAATGAAAAACAGGTTGCACTAATCTTTCTCGATGCTCAAAAGGCATTTGATAATGTCAACTGGGAATTTTTGCACCAACAATTAGAATACATGGATTGTGGGGATAAATTTATAAACACGATCAGAGCAATTTATACAAATCAAAAAGCCAAAGTAATAATCAATGGTGAATTAACACAAAGTATTGTAATCCAGAAAGGTACAAGACAAGGTTGTCCCCTATCCCCCCTGCTGTTTATATTAACCCTAGAAGTATTAGCCAGGAATGTACGTAAAGAGATACAGATAAAGGGACTAGAAATCAAAAAGGAGCAATTTAAGTTACAGGCCTTCGCGGACGATCTAGTGTTTGTGTTAGAAGCTCCTATAAAGTCTGGTACAAAACTCATTGAGGAATTGACAGAGTATGGGAAAATAGCGGGTTTAAAGATAAATATGACAAAGACCAAAATGCTGAGTAAAAATATGACATCAAAAGCGAAAGAGGAGTTAACGAAGAAATTGGGTATCCAAATTGTCAAAAAAGTTAAATATCTTGGTATACATTTATCTGCGAGGTGTGTGACCATCAAAGAAGATAATTATACTAATTTGATTAATAAAACTAAGAAAGATCTAGAAAGGTGGAAAAACCTACAACTGTCCCTGATGGGTAGGATCGCAGTTATAAAAATGAATATATTACCAAAATTTCTTTTCCTATTTCAGAATATTCCCATTAAATTAGAAAAAGGTGTCTTCAAGGATTTGAATCAATTGGTTTCGAAATTTATTTGGCAGGGAAGAAAACCAAGAATAAAACTTAAGGCTATGCAAGACACTAAGGAAAAAGGAGGATTTGGCGTACCAGATTGGGAACTCTATTATACTGCGGCCATACTAACATGGCTAAGGGAATGGATAATGCTGAGAAATAAAAGATTACTCAAATTGGAAGGCCATGACCTCCAAGCACACTGGCATGCCTTTCTCTGGTATGAAAAAGGATCGGCACACAAATATTTTAGTAGACATTACATCAGACAATCTCTGTTACTAATATGGAACAAAATTAAACATGACCACTATACCAAAATACCTATTTGGCTATCTACGATGGAAGCATACATACACCCAAATTTAATCAATATGGAAAATATAGTCACATATAAAGAGTTATTGAACAGACAGGGGGAGCTCAAAACTAGATCAGAATTTACATCACTAGGAGTACAAGTAGAATGGTGGTCTTATTTACAGATACAATCAAGGTATGCACAGGATAGGAAGAAAGAAGGTATTGCCAAAGACTACACAATATTAGATAAACTGTTGATACAGTCAGAAAATAGACTGATCAAAGTGCTGTACAGACTCTTGTTGGAATATAAGCTAGAGGAGGAACATGTCAAAGAAACCATGGTCGCCTGGGAGAAAAATTTCAGTTACAATGTGGAATTGGCTAAGTGGAAAAACTTTGGATACTTAATCAGAAACTAACATTGGCTACGGCGTATAAAGAAAATCTTTATAAGATGTTCTACAGATGGCATCTCTCCCCAGCACAGCTTTCCAAAATGTTCAAAAATCTGGCCCCAAACTGTTGGAAGTGTAAAAAAACACCAGGCACTTTCTATCATATGTGGTGGACGTGCAATGAGGCAAAAAATATTGGAAAATGATTCAATCATGGTTAGAACAAATGGTGGGAGAACAAATTATGTTTAAACCAGAAACTTTTCTCCTAGGCATAATACCGGAGGGGTTTAAGAAAGATACACTTTATCTAATTATACATATACTAACTGCAGCGTGCATAACCTATGCACAGTATTGGAAAAAAGAAAATACACTATCAGAGTTAGATATAATCAGAAAAGTGTTGGCCTGTGCAGAAGCAGATAGGCTCACTCTTGAACTTAAAAATAAAGGGGAATCAGAATATTTTGAGGTATGGAATAGATTTTATGATTGGTATAAGACAAGATGACAAGACTGGAACAAATGTATATATTGTGATTGGACAGAAGGATAGACAATGTATCAAGTAGTTTAACTGTTAATGGTTGAAACTAGCTGTATATAATGTGAATGTACGGTCACTCCAACTCCGCGGTATCGCATTGTTTTAAATGTAAATATTATATATATATATATATATATATATATATATATATATATATATATATATATATATATATATATATATATATATATATATATATATTTGTTTTCTGAGGTTTTCGCGGTGTTTGTATGTATGTCTTTGGTTGTTCGGGTTTTCTCCCGCGTAGAATTGGAAGTATCTTCACGACGTAGGGGTTTGTAAGTGGAGTCTTGGAGTAGGTTGGTTAATTTGGTTTGGTAGTCAGATGTGTTCATGACCACCGTGGAGTTCCCCTTGTCTGCTGGAAGGAGACTTCATCGAAACGTCGTGAAGATACTTCCAATTCTACGCGGGAGAAAACCCGAACAACCAAAGACATACATACATATATATATATATATATATATATATATATATATATATATATATATATATATATATATATATATATATATATATATATATATATATATATGCTGGTTTTGTTGTATTCGGGTCTTTTCCCGTGTAAAGTTGAGATTGTCTTTGCAACGTTTCGGCAGGATCGCACCTGCCATTTTCAAGCGTGGGCTCAGTTGGTGTGTGTTTTTTTTCTAATATTCACCATGGAAATAGAAGCAAACAACCAACTTCCCTTTCTGGATGTCCTAATCTACAAAAAACCCAATGGCTCCCTAGGACACACCATCTACCAGAAAAAAACACACACCAACCGCTACTTAAATGCACAATCCCATCACCACCCTGCACAGATCAACTCTGTAGCCAAGACCCTCATCTCCAGAACCAAATGCCTAGCCGACAAAGACCACCTGAAAACTGAATTACACAAACTCACAAATGTATTAATCTCCAATGGACTCCAAAGAAAAACAATCACCAACCTAATCCAAAAGGAGACTCCCCCAAAAAACCAAGATATAGAACAGGACCATGGCATCGCCCTCCTCCCTTACATCAAAGGCACCACAGATAAAATCAGCAAAATTCTCCACAAGCACAATATCAGGACAGCCTTCACCACTGATCAAAAAATATCCAACATCTTAAGAAACCCCAAAGACAAAATCCAGCTAGAAAACCAAGGAGTCTACGAAATACCATGCAAAATCTGCCCAGCAATATACATAGGACAAACAAACAGGAGAATAAATGCACGCACCACAGAACACAAAAACGCAGTAAGAAAAAAAGAAAAAACTTCTTCCCTTTTCCAGCACCTTAAAGCTACAGGACATGAAATCAACTTTGAAGGAGCCAGGTTAATCTCCAAAACAGAACACCTCCACAAGAGAATAATCATGGAAGCCATCGAAATAGAGAAACACCCCCACAGCATGAACAAACGTGATGATACCTCCCGCCTACCAAACATCTGGAAACCAGCCCTAGCCAACAAACGAACACCACCCACCACCCAAGCCGTTATAATACAAAACAACAATGCACACGCAGCCTGCACCAATCAGCACCAATCTACCAATCATGATACAACCACACAACCAATCATTCCACTTACTGAAACAAAGCCAGCACCCCATCCCCTCCCACCAAGACTTACAGAAAGACGGCAGCTCCGTTCCCATTTTAAGCCCACATTTTGAGCCCACGCTTGAAAATGGCAGGTGCGATCCTGCCGAAACGTTGCAAAGACAATCTCAATGTAGGTATGCTGGTTTTGTTGTATTCGGGTCTTTTCCCGTGTAAGGTTGAGATTGTCTTTGCAACGTTTTGGCAGGATCTCACCTGCCATCTTCAAGCTGTGGGCTTAAAAAAGCCCACAGAGGGAGTAGTGACCTTCCTCCCATATTTAGTCAAATAGGATTGCCAACATGATAGCCAACATCCGATGATGCAAGCCAATCCCCAAATTAAATCCTACAGAGTGGCAGTGATTTATTGTTTTGTATCTGCCACTGCCAAAGCCACTGTCAATTTTACCTTAGTTTCATTTGTAGGATAGGACTCAACAAATTGCAAATCAGATTAAATAATAAATGATTGGTGATATCATGAGGTCATGAGAAACAGAAATACTTCTACTGGCAAAATCCTCCTGGAAGACTATGAGGTGCTCCATCGGCATGAGGAAGAAGGAAGACTGTAAAGGGAGGACCAAGGGGGGCACCCTCACCCATGGCAGCTGACAGCATGGCTGGAGATGCAAGCTAAAAGCCCTGTCTGATGGCAGCGACCTGGACGAGGAGCCGGACTATGGAGACTATCTCATGAAGCATGCCATGTGCTTTGTACTGGAAGCTTTCCCAAACCTAAAAGCTCAGGATGCCATGGACCACATAGACAAAGCTGCCGGAGGAAGAGGGGACTCTCCTGCCCCGGGGACATCCCCAAATGCCATCAAGACTGTGTATGGAGTGGCTGCCACCCTTGCAACCCCTCCTCACCAAGACATGGGTGCTGTAAACATCTCCAGGGTTAGAACCAGAAGGGCTCCCCCGATGGAGCAGAAACACCCCCTGGGCATTACATTTGATGGGGACCCCCAGCAGCTGGAGTTCTTTCTTGCTCACATTCTACCAACATAAAGGAATATGAGAGAGGATTTTCCACCCAAGGGGCCAAAATTGGGGTCATCACCCTGGCTCTGAAAGGAGCCACTGCTAGATGGATGGTGACCAATGGTGGGTTTCAAAATTTTTTAGAACCTATTCTGTAGGTGTGGCCTGTTTTGTGGGAGTGGCTCAGTGGTCATGTGACTGAGGTGGGAGTGGCTTGGCGATGTGACTGGGTGGGAGTGGTTTGGCAGCCATGTGGCCAACTTGATGTCACTCACAAGGTTGGGTAAAATGTGGTGAAGCTCACTTAACAACGCTCTTGCTTAGCAACCAAAATTTTGGGCTCAATTGTAGTTATAAGTCAAGGACTATCTCTGCCTTCCTCTGCATGTCAGCCTGGTCCTAGTAAACTCCTTCTCCTTTCTGGCAATTTCCCTCTCTGTTAGAGGAAATCCAGACAATGTAAGGTTTCCTGCTGCAGCAGGGGGTTGGACTAGATGACCTCCCAGAAGCCTTCTAGTCCTAAATTGCTGTGCTGTTTTTCTTTCTTTCTGCTTAGAAAGAAACCTGCCTGAGGCTCATTCCACATTCCTGCCAGATAGAGATAATGAGATAATGACCCTAGAGAAAGTTTGGCTCCATTCACAAGCAGGGAATCATCCAAACCCTTTTAGAAACACAAAGCCCATATTGCACAAACCCCAAAACTTCAAAAACATAAAACCATATAACATATAACCATATAACCAATTTGTTGTTCCCTGCACTTTCAATTTAAATGTATAAGCATTAAGACTTGTGGACTTCAACTCCCAGAATTCCACAGCAAGTCATGCTCAGTTCCGATTTAAAGCAACAGCATTTGTTTTTCTCTTTTGCAAAAGAAGTTTCCTTCTTTCTTTTTCTTCTCCCTTCCCCTCCTTCCTCCCTCTCCCCCCTCCCCCCTCAAACACACCCACACAGAGAAGTTGGATTGGATTATCTCTCCTACCCCCTTCCCTCTCTCACTCTCTCTGAAACACACACACACACACAAAAGTTGGATAGGATATCTCTCCCAATGGCTTGAAAGCAGCTCCTCTGCCATCCCCCACCCATTCCCCTGCTGCCTTCCCCAAACACCTCCCCCATTGCAAATGTGGCGTGCTGTCCAGGTGGGAAATGCCTGGAATGCAATAAAGCCCACCCACTCACCTCCTGCTGGCAGGCTGGGTGAGAGGAGAGGCAGAGAAGCCAGAAGGGAACTGATCCAAGCCTTCCAAAAGAACAAGGCTGGGGTAAAGTGTGTGTGCATGGCTCTTTGCCTGGCTTCCTGCCTCCTCCTGTGGTCTCCTCAGTGCTCACTCATGCTCTCCCTCCCCAAGTGTAGTTTGATTGCAGGTGGAGCCATTTTCAAACCTGTAATCAGTGCAGCTGAGCTGGATTTTTACATAGCTTTATCCAGCTGTGTGTGTCTGGGGGAGAAATGGATGGGGGCCTGGGGAGGAGGTCATTCCCCCTCCCCCAACAGCTGGATAAAGCTATGCTAAAATCCAGCCCAGCTTCACTAGCCTTGGAAAAGCCTGCCCTCACAATCACATGCCTGCAGCCAGAGCCAAGTTTGGAAAACACAGCAGAGGAGCGGTCCTCCTTAACAAGCTCTGAACCATTGCTGCTGCTTTAAGCCCGGCTCTGACTGCAGGCATGTGATTTTGAGGGGAGGTTTTTCCAAAGCCAGTTATAGAGGGAAACAGAGATGAGTGCGTCTTGCCTCCCTGCGGCTCTAACATTTTAACATTTTTGGGAGTTGTGCACATGGAGCATTGGGGGAATTGGTGCCTGGAGAGAGAGGGGAGCATGGGCTGACTGGGCAGGGAAGGAGTACCAGATTTCCAGCGGGGGACTCAGGCTTGCAGCAGCAGCAACACTTTGGAGCTTGTTAAGAAAGACCGCTCCTCTACCCCAACCATGCATTCCAAACCCAGCTCTGGCTACAAGCTCATATGACCACCCAGCCATGTCTACCCAGCTGGTCATTAGGGTAGAGAACTGATTGTTAAATTATTTGAATCCCACCACTGAATATGTTCACTATGAATGATCATGCAGTAGAATTTTCAGGGACCTCCCCTTGAGGTTATTAGAAATTTTCCCATCACAGACTTTAATGTGAATATTACATGTTATTTTAAAACAGGCGTGTGGAATTGAAGCAGTCCAATACCCAGGCCCACTGGGTGGGACAGTTGATATCAAAGACAGGGTTTTGGTGGAACAAGCCATGACCCTAGGCAGGAGCTCTGCCAAGGGGTGGGATTCTACCGGTTTGCACCTATTCATTAGAACCCCTTGTTAACTTTGTAAGCAGTTCGGAGAACCCATTGTTGGAAGAAATCTCCTTTTGTTTTTTTCCAATTTAGCCTGTTTTTCTATCTGTGAGATGCCCTGGTGGTCCCCTTTCCACATACAAACTGGCAAATTCACTTGCTCCCCAAAGATGGAAATGGTAAGTAGGACTAATATAAGAAACATTCCATCAATTCCATGGGGACATAACCAGGATATTAATATTTAAATTTGATACTTTAACATAATCACTATCTCAATGTAGTAGAATACCAATGTGAGGGAGCCTGAATGTGTTTTCAAAATGTGAAGTATACCTATAAATAATAATAATAAATAAATTTAAATTTATTAGCCGCTCCCTCTCCAGACAGGACTCGGGGCGGCGTACAATAAAACATATAAAACATAAAACATGTACAAACACATAGACATCCAAATACACACATATACTAAGACATACATGCACGGACATACATGCACGGAGGAGGTAACAGATTACATCACATTTAGACAATTAAAAGTCACCATTAAAATACCCCATTAGAAATACCACAATTTAAATTTAAAAGGACTGTCAGGAGGAATAAGAAAAAATTTACGGTTGAGCCAGGCCAGATAATTGAAAGAGGTGGGTCTTCAGCTGTACACGGAAGGAGCGGAGATCGGAAGTAATCCTGATGTCATGGGGGAGGTCATTCCACAGGGCTGGGCCCATCACAGAGAAGGCTCTGCTCCTGGGTGTCGCCCCCCGACACTGTTTAGCGGACGGCACCCGAAGAAGTCCCTCTCTGTGTGAGCGGATTGGTCGTAGGCAGTGACGTGCAGTCAGGGGAGGCAGGGGAGGCGGAGCCTCACCACTCTCGTCATGAAAATAAAAAAGAATTACTCCAGGAAGCCGTGAAAGTGGCTGGGAGAGGCGCGCGGCTTGGTTTAGCCTCCCTGGACATCTCAGCAGCAGCCCCAAGTGTGCCGATCTCGCCATTTTTTACATCGGGCGAGCCCAGGATCCTTGCAAGGGGAATGGGACCACGTGTGCAGAAGGCTCCTCAGCTCCAGCCTCAATCAGCGCAGCCGCAGTCCCCTTCATCTTGCCTCAGGAAGGAGGGAAATGGGACCACGTGTGCAGGGGAAGGGGATCGCGGCTCTGCTAATCTGAGGCTGTGTGCTGAGGAGCCTCCTGCACACATGGTCCCATTTCCCTTGCAAGGATCACAGACTCGCCCAATGCAAAAAATGCCTGGGTACCGTGTTTCCCCGAAAATACAACCTGTCCTGCGCTCACTGACCTAGCGTTATCCCGAAAGCACCAAGTTACAGGAGCCGGGGGTGGGGGGAGCGCTCACATTGCTTGCCGCCTTCAATATACCGCTAGGTTGGGGAGTGGCGTTCTGTCCGGCCAGAGGGGAGAGTTGCCGGGCGGCTGCTCTCTTGTGAACTGGCTCCCGAAGAGCCGGGCACAGCCTCAGGGGCGAAGTAGCCATGAGGTAACTATGCTCACGAGGAGCCGCCCGGAAAATCCCCTCTCTAGCCGGGAAAAGCGCCATTCACTGACCTCAGCAGCCGCCCGACAAATCCCCTCTCCAGCCGGGAAAAGCGCCATTCACCAAGCCCTTGCGCAGCTCTCCCAGGTGACCGCCGCTGGCTGCTGCTGCCCGCCGCCGCCCACCTCCCGCCGCTCCGCTCTGTGCATAACTTCCAAACTCCAAAACTTCCAGCATCGCCCGCTCTAGGAGTGCTCTCTATGGTGGGCCGGCTGCTGGAAGACTGTCCGGAAAGCTCTCTATCCAGCAGCCGGCCCACCATAGAGAGCACTCCTAGAGCGGCCGATGCTGGAAGTTTTGGAGTTTGGAAGTTATGCACGGAGCGGAGCGGGGCGGCGGCGAGCAGCAGCAGCCAGCAGCGGTCGCCTGGGACAGCTGCGCAAGGGCTTGGTGAATGGCGCTTTTCCCGGCTGGAGAGGGGATTTGCGGGGCGGCTGCTGAGGTCAGTGAATGGCGCTTTTCCCGGCTGGAGAGGGGATTTGCGGGGCGGCTGCTGAGGTCAGTGAATGGCGCTTTTCCCGGCTGGAGAGGGGATTTGCGGGGCAGCTGCTGAGGTCAGTGAATGGCGCTTTTCCCGGCTGGAGAGGGGATTTGCGGGGCGGCTGCTGAGGTCAGTGAATGGCGCTTTTCCCGGCTGGAGAGGGGATTTGCGGGGCGGCTGCTGAGGTCAGTGAATGGCGCTTTTCCCGGCTGGAGAGGGGATTTGCGGGGCGGCTGCTGAGGTCAGTGAATGGCGCTTTTCCCGGCTGGAGAGGGGATTTGCGGGGCGGCTGCTGAGGTCAGTGAATGGCGCTTTTCCCGGCTGGAGAGGGGATTTGCGGGGCGGCTGCTGAGGTCAGTGAATGGCGCTTTTCCCGGCTGGAGAGGGGATTTGCGGGGCGGCTGCTGAGGTCAGTGAATGGCGCTTTTCCCGGCTGAAGAGGGGATTTGCGGGGCGGCTGCTGAGGTCAGTGAATGGCGCTTTTCCCGGCTGGAGAGGGGATTTGCGGGGCGGCTGCTGAGGTCAGTGAATGGCGCTTTTCCCGGCTGGAGAGGGGATTTGCGGGGCGGCTGCTGAGGTCAGTGAATGGCGCTTTTCCCGGCTGGAGAGGGGATTTGCGGGGCTGCTGCTGAGGTCAGTGAATGGTGCTTTTCCCGGCTGGAGAGTTTCCCGGCAACTCTCCCCTCTGGCCGGACAGAACGCCACTCCCCAACCTAGCGGTATACCGAAGGCGGCAAGCAACGTGAGCGCTCCCCCCACCCCCGGCTCCTGTAACTTGGCGCTTTCGGGATAACGCTAGGTCAGTGAGCGCAGGACAGGTTGTATTTTCGGGGAAACACGGTACCCAGGCATTTTTTGCATTGGGCGAGCCCGGGATCCTTGCAAGGGGAATGGGACCACGTGTGCAGGCGGCTCCTCAGCGCACAGCCTCAGATTAGCAGAGCCGCAATCCCCTTCCCCTGCACACGTGGTCCCATTCCCCTCCTTCCTGAGGCAAGATGAAGGGGACCGCGGCTGCACTGATTGAGGCTGGAGCTGAAGAAATTTCTCCGTTTGGGCTGCGCCCCTGCGATCGGAGCAACCACGTGGTTTGATGACGTCACCAGCCTCACCAGTCATAAACGTCACCGCACGTCACTGGTCGTAGGGATGTATGGGGCAGGATGCGATCCTGCATGTAACTAGGTCCTGTGCCATGAAGCGCTTTAAAGATCATAATCAAAACCTTGAAACGCACTCGGTAGACTACAGGAAGCCAGTGCAGCTTGCGCAGGAGAGGTGTTACAGGGGAGTATCTAGTCCTCCCCATAATCACCCGCGCGGCCGTGTTCTGGACCAACTGCAGTCTCCGAGTGCATCTCAAGGGAAGCCCCATGTAGAGAGCATTGCAGTAGTCCAGGCGAGACGTCACCAGCGCATGGGTGACTGTGCGTAGGGCATCCCGGTCCAATAAGGGGCGCAATTGGCACATCAGGTGAACCTGATGGAACGCCCCCCTTGCCACGGCTGTTACATGGTCATCCATGGACAGCCGGGCATCCAGGAGGACGCCCAAATTGCGCACCCGTTCCATGGGGGCCAGTTGCTTGCCCCCAATGGCCAGTGATGGAAGTAACTGGTTGAACCGGGAGGCCGGAAGCCACAGCCACTCCGTCTTGGAGGGGTTGAGCTTAAGTCTGTTGCCTCCCATCCAGACCCGTACGACTTCCAAGCACCGGGACAACACTTCGACGGCGTCGTTGGGGTGGTTCGGGGTGGAAATGTATAGCTGAGTATCATCAGCATACAGATGGTATCCCACCCCAAAACCATGGATGATCTCGCCCAGCGGTTTCATGTATGTGTTGAACAGGAGAGGCGAGAGCACCGACCCCTGTGGCACCCCACATGTGAGGGGGGTCCGGGTCGATCTCTGCTCCCCTGCCAACACACATTGCGTCCGGCCAGAGAGGTAGGAGCCAAACCACCGTAAAACGGTGTCCCTGACTCCCAGCCCCTCTAGCCGGTGCAACAGGATACCATGGTCGATGGTATCGAACGCCGCCGAGAGATCTAATAGGACCAGGATAGAGGAACAACCCCTATCTCTGGCCCTCCAGAGATCATCAACCAACGCGACCAAGGCCGTCTCCGTGCTGTGCCCGGGTCGGAAGCCGGACTGGCGCGGGTCTAGATAATCATTCTCCTCCAGGTGACGTGGAAACTGTTGTGCCACCACACTCTCTACAACCTTCGCTAAAAAGGGAAGGTTGGAGACTGGACGGTAATTGACTAGGTCCGTTGGGTCCAGGGAAGGCTTCTTGAGCAGGGGCCTCACAACCGCCTCTTTCAAGGCGGCCGGTAGAAACCCCTCACCCAGCGAAGCGTTCACTAGGCCCAGGAGCCAGTCACGCGTAACCTCCCAGGATGCCAGTACAAGCCAGGAGGGACACGGGTCCAATAAACATGTGGTAGGACACAGACGTCCACGCAACCTGTCCAAATCCTCGATGGCAACCGAGTCAAACTCCTCCCAGAACGGTCCCTCAAGACTCGCCTCGGGCGTCTCCACTGGACCACTGAAAGGGGCCCATCCCATCCGGATTTGAGCGACTTTGTCCTGTAGATATTTCCCAAACTCCTCTGCTCTGCCCTGTAAAGGGGCTTCCCGCGGTCTCTCAAACAAGAGGGAGCGAGTCACCCGAAACAGGGCGGCAGGGCGGTTATCTGCGGACGCAATAAGAGCGGCACAAAGTTGACGTTTGGCCGCTCTTAATGCCACAAGGTACGTCCTCAAATAGGCTCGTGCCTGTGCTCGGTCAAATTCGGAACGGGAGGATCTCCAACGACTCTCTAGGCGTCTCTTGTGGCGTTTCATCACCCTTAGCTCCTCGGTAAACCAAGGCGCCAGGGTGGTTCGTCGCCGCAGGAGAGGCTGCAAAGGCGCCACCCGGTCTAGGGCCCCGGTAGTCGCACTATTCCAGGCGTCTACCAGGTCCTCCACTCGGGGGCGGGTCAGGTCCACAGGAGGTGGCCCAAGCTCCGTCTGGAACCTATCTGGTTCCATCAGGCGCCTGGGGCGGAACCATCTAATACCTTCCGGTTCCGCCTCCCCGCAGTGGGGGGTAGCACCAGGGAAGTCAAGCCGGAGAAGTGAGTGATCTGACCATGACAGGGGAATAATAGTTGAATCCCCTATTCCCAGATCACTCGTCCACTGGCCAGAGACAAAGACAAGGTCCAGCGTGTGGCCTCCCTCGTGAGTAGGGCCCTGAATTAATTGGGTCAGGTCCATGGCTGTCATGGAAGCCATGAACTCCCGAACCCCCTCAGACGCTTCTCCCATTGACGGCAGGTTAAAATCCCCCATCACTAAAAGTTTGGGGGTCTCAACCGCCACCGATGAGATCAGCTCGAGGAGTTCAGGCAGGGCCGCTGATGTATAGCGAGGAGCCAGGTATACTATCAGCAGGCCCAACTGCCTCCCTGGGCCCCATCTCACGACAAGGGACTCACACCCGGATGTCTGCGGCACAGTGAACTCTCTCGGCTCCAAGTCTTCCCGGATAATCACTGCTACCCCGCCGCCCCTTCCCTGGGCCCGAGGCTGGTGAAATGCTCGATAACCTGGCGGGCACATTTCCACGAGGGGTAGGCCTCCTGGTTGAAATGTGTTGGGAAACCTTACCACAGAACCATGGTGAATTCTTAATAATACACATTTAAGCCTGTGCAAAGAAGGCTCTCCCTTTAAGAGAAGACACACAAATATGCATGCAGCAATTAATTGTGAGACAAAGGGAAAGGGGGAGGGGGGAGAGCAGCTCGGAGAAAAGACAGAAAGCTTGTTGGCTTTTTACTTTGATTCAATCAATTATCATTATCTTCCCCAATATTTCCGGTGGGAATGCAAAGGATTTTCTAGCTCTTCCCCAATATTTTGGGGGGTGGGGGGGATGCAAAGGATTTTCTAGTTTGGACAGAGAAACAAACCCTGGAGAGGAAACTCGACACAGAACACTTTCTCCCGCCCTCTCTCTTTCTCTCTTTCCTCCCTCTGATTGGCTGGCGGCCAACTGTGTCCTGAGCCCAAAAGCCCAGGGTGAGAAGTATGGCCCGTGATGAATGGTCTGGATGGAAGAAGCTGGGTCACATTGCCCAGGGTGAACAGCTAGGGTCATAACAGCAGAGAACAAATGGTAGAAGTTAATGACTGGGGGCAGAACCCTGGGGGAAAACAAGGGGCAGAGAAGGGTACAAGGAGAACAGTCCCATTCTATCACAAGAGGCCAGGGAAGGAGAATCACCCCTTGATGTGATTGACATTGAGTTCGACACACCCACCCAGTCAGATGACCACCCAGCCACACCTACCCAGCTGGTGATTAGGGCATAGAATTGGTTGTTAAATTATTTGAATCCCACCACTGGTGCTGCCCCAAAGCTGCATTGTGTTTTGGAGCACTAATGTCTGTGGATTGCTTCTCTTGCACTTGTGTTTTTTCATTTGGAGAAGAAACTAAAGATGAATACAAGCAAAAGATGCATTGTTTAAAGTCCCGGAAAGGATGGGCACCATTGGAGTAGCAATGAAAAGGGAAATTAAATAGCTCTGAAGGGAAAAGTACTGGTGCAGCTGAAATCTTATAGATGAAGCCTGATACATACTCCAAGAGATGACATGGTTTTGAAGGACAAGCCTTCCTGGTAAACTAAATTAGATATTTCTGATCTTTGCATTAATCATGGTTCAATAAAACATATGATTAGAAAGGAGCCACTTTGTACATCCACTCTGTCTTTTAACTTTTTTGTGAATACAAGAGGTTTGGAAACTTTAGTTTTACTTTCTTAGATCTTAGGTAGTAATATGATTTGTGCAGAATGTATTGGTTCATAACAAACTGATTATTTTTAAAAACTGCTTTAGAAACCATAGTTTAAAATTAATCATGTTAAATTGACTGAAATAAATGGTAATAAATCTGATTTATCATCTGGGTAATGTCAAGAGGAGGAATTATAGAAATATACCTGTTGAGTATTGAGATGTTGATTGTCTGCCATTTAGGCGGGAGCAATGCCTGGTGTTGATTGGGCAATCGCGGTTGACAGCGGGGTACTTAAAGGAGCTGTCAAGTGCGATTTGCGCTTCGCATTTCTCCAGTGTTTAACATTGTGGTTCTCTGTTGTTTAATAAAGACGTTTACTTAACTGAGGTATTGCCTGTTATTGCGTCCTGAACCTTTTGTCAAACACAACAAAATGGCGATGATGCTGGGATCATAATAATCAGCCAGTTAAGAAGTAAATTATGGAAGCGGACCGTTTAGTAATAATTACTGCCTGAGGGAAGACAGCATTACCTCAGACTCCGGTGGTGGTATCGGAGATGGCTTCACTAATGGCTTTCACACCTTTTAACCCAAATGCAGAGAAATGGGAGTCATATACAGCAAGATTTGAGTGTTTCCTATGGGCACATGAAGTTTCAGAAATTTTGGATGAGAGGAAATGTGCATATTTTTTAACTGTGTGGTGCTGAAACATTTGACACTGCACAATCTTTAATGGCACCCACTTCTACCCTGTTTCCCTGAAAATAAGACCTCCCTGGATAATAAGCCCAATCGGGCTTTTGAGAGCATGCGCTAAAATAAGCCCTCGCAAAAAATATTGCAACACAGCAACAGCCATGAGGTAACCACGCTCGCTGCCTCCTGCATCTCAACAATTATAAGACCTCCCCGAAAATAAGGACAAGTGCTTATTTCAGGGGTCAAAAGAGAATAAGACTGTGTCTTATTTTCGGGGAAACACGGTATTCACGAGGCGTCTTGGGAGGCTCTGAAGTTAAAGTTAAAAAACCACTACACCCCAACACCCTCCAAAATAGCTCGTAGGCATGAGTTCCATAGAAGGAACCAGACTGAAGGGGAATCAGTTAATAATTACGTGGCTGCATTGCAATCTTCTGCCCTGAATTGCGAATTCAAACACTTGGATGATGCCCTGTTAGATTGCCTGGTCTGCGGGGCCCAAGATTTAAAATTACAACATAGGTTGTTAGCAAAGCTTGAGTTAACATTCCAATCAGCTCTGGATGAGGCTAGTGCAGCAGAGATGTCTGAGAAATCATTCGCTGCTATTCAAAACAGCAAGCCATTAATTCCCGGTCTTAGTGCTGAGGTTCACCAAAGTGAGGGGGTTTGTGAGGCTGAAGATGAGGAATTAGATGAGATGAATCAAGTAAAGGAAGAGAGAAAGAGAACGTGGAGGCCTGGGGGAAATTCACGTTATGATCAATGCTTTGGTTGTGGAGAAAGTCATTCCTGAAATAATTGCCATTTCAAATTAGCAGTCTGTCAGTGATGTAATAGGAAGGGTCACCTTGCACCATGCAGGGCTCTGCAGCCTGCTATAATGCAACCCACACATTCTCAAATGAGCCAATGGCCCCCAGCAAAAAAAGCCTTGGCTAGGAGATGGTTGTCACACTGTCCATACTCGATCAGAGAATGTAATCAGTCAAACTAGTAATGGACTTAAAAAGAAAATTCAATTAACGATGAAAATTGAAGGAGTGGATTGTGTAATGGAGGTGGACACAGGTTTTGCCACCTCCATCGTGTCCTGGAGTACTATAAAAAGGCTTGTTCTTTCTATGTCAAAATACCAATTACAAGCAGGAGGTTTGACCCTGAGAGACTATCAAGGAAATTTTATTCCTATAATAGGCAGTGGATATTTCAGGGTGCAATACAATAAATTCCGAGGACACCTCCCTTTAGCAGTGGTTGAAGGAGCATTGCCTAACCTCCTGGGACTAGAGTGGTTGAAGCACTGGGGTTAAGAGTTAGTGGCATTCATCAAATACAACCCTCTGCCTTGGATATGTTAGAGAGGGAGTTCCCTGAGGTTTTTGATGGAAAATTAGGCACTTACATAGGCAAGCCATTGTCATTTAATTTAGACCCTAGTGTTACCCTGGTGTGAATGAAGGTTGTCCTGTGGTGCTTCCCCATATGGTGAGTGGGAGCAGTTTTAAGCCATATTTTACTGGTTAGAAAGGAAGCCCCCATTGCATTTTATTTGAGAACTCTGGCGGCCGCCGAATGCAACTATAGCCAATTGGACAAAGAGGCACTGGCTATAGTTGCCAGCATGAAGAAGTTCCATGACTATGTTTATTGCCGTAAGTTCCAGATTGTAACTGACCATAAGCCTCTATTGGGATTGTTAGCAGGGGACAAATGAACTCCCCAGGTGTTATCATCTTGACTAACCAGGTGGATGATATTCCTAGCAGCATAACATTATGAACTCATTCATCGGCCTGGAAAACACCTGGCCAATGCTGATGCCCTGAGCAGATGTCTGTTGCCAGCTACCCTTGAAGACCCTGCACCAGCCTCGCAAGTGCTCTTGATTAATGATTTTCTCCTGCCAGTGACCACTGCTGATATTGCCAGGTTGTCGGAAAGGGACAAAATTTTATCCCAAGTGTTAGATTGGGTTAAGAGGGGGTGGCCACAAGAGGTATCAAACTTTGAATTCTGACCTTACGTGTATTGTAGATTAGAATTATTGGAGCTAAAAGGTTGTTTATTGTGGGGCCAGTGGGTGGTTGTCCCTCCCCCTTTAAGAAACACCGTATTGGCCACCTTGCATAGTGCACATCCTGGAATAGTGAGGATGAAAGTACTGGCTAGAAGTTATCTAAGGTGGCCGAAATTTGACGAAGCGATCATTCAGTGGGTAGCCACCTGCACCAGTGCCAGGCGGTGCAAGTGGCTCCACCAAAGGCTCCTCCCTGAACATGGGAGATCCCCACATCCCCTTGGACATGCATTCATATAGATCTGGCAGGCCCGTTCCATGGGAAGACATTTTTAATGGTGGTTGATGCTTTTTCAAGGTGGTTGGAAATTGTTATAATGTCTTCAACCACCTGAGAGGCTGTTAATAGAGTATTAAAAATTTATTGGCCACCCATGGGTTGCCCAACCTTTTGGTCTCGGATAATGGACCCCAGATTACTTCTGTGGAGTTTGAAGGATCCCTGGCAAACCTGGGCATATGCCATGCACTAATTTCTCCGTCAATCCCACCAGCAATGGTCTGGCAGAACACATGGACGAACACCGAAGGACATTCTAGTTAAATTGGCCTCAGAGAATTGGCAGGACAGGATAGATCAATTTCTGCTAATGCAGCATCCCATCCTTTGTCCTTCTACTAATAAAAGTTCTTCAGAGTTGCTCATGGGTGCAGGTTAAGAATGGTGCTAGATAGGCTACATCCTAATTTTTCCCCGGTGAAACCCCTTGACTCCTTGGGAGGATGGCGGGTGTTTGCCTTACGGGACCTGATTTATGCAAAAAAATTCGTGGGTCAGCCTTTATGGCTTCCTGGCAAGGTTGTGAGAATAACCGAACCCTGTTCTTATAGGGTAGAATTGTTGGATGGATGGATGTGGAGGCACCGCCTTGATAATTTAAGGAGTCGGAGAACACCAGTGAATCCACAAGGGAACAAGGACTTCTTTTTGCAAATGTGATCATCCCATATTTTGTATGAATGATTCCTTCATGACCGATATGGCTATTTGTTCAGATCTCCTCACCTGTAGAAAAAGAAATGATTGTGTTTATGGTTTCCAAAATCATGCTCTTAAAAAAAGAGAATCTGTTTTACAAATATAAAATTTATTAGAATATTTTTTTAAAAAAAAATTATGGTAAAATTTAACAAAATAAAAATTGTTGTTACCTATCATACTTACATAGTGCTTCTTTTTAAGAGAAAGGGTAATTGTTTCTCTCTTGAAAGAGAATGCACAAATAATAGTATGTTCTCTGCTCATTTTTTCTGTTTTTCTGTAAGAATATCTGGATCAAAGACTGAACTTTATTTTTATTTCATAGCCTCTGTTGGCAGCAGTCTGATGTATTGGATGCTACAGAATCTGTTTGCATTTACAGAAAGATAAAGCTTGTCTTCAGAAGTTGTGGGAGCTTCATCACTGGAGGCTTTCAAGAAGAGATTGGACTACCATTTGTCAGAAATGATGTAGGGTCACTTGCTTGGGCAGGCAGTTGGACTAGATGACCTACAAGGTTCCTTCCAACTCTGTTAATCTGTAATCTGTAAAGCTAAATTTAGTGAGGTACAAAGTTGACCCTCTTTAAAATGGATATCTATGATAAAGAAGATGAACAGTGTATACTATCATTTTGCAATTCTTTAAAGCACTTACTGACCTTAGCTTTATATTTAGCTTGTGTCTGATTGACTGGAGCTTTTTCCTTTTAAGTAACATCTGGATGGTTTCACCTGAAGGGCAGCATTGGGAAAACTAAAATACACTAAAACTAAAGAGTGGACATTGAAGCTTTCTTTCATCCATATTGGTTTGCTGTAATTTGAGGCAACATGTTCCTTTAAGTGTTGGCTCCTGCATACTGTATTTTCCGGAGTACAAGATGCACCAGAGCATAAGACGCACCAATATTTTGAAGAGGTAAATTTAAAAAAAAGTTTTTGCACTCTGCAGACCCCCCAAACCCTCTGCATGCCTCATTTTTTGTGAAAAAATGGGCCATGCAGAGAGTTTGAGAGGCCTGCAAAGTGCTCCTGGGGATGGGGAGGGGGGCAAAAATGAGCAAAAAATAGCCCATTTTTTGCTTAAAAAGGGCATACATAGCCTTTAGGAGGCTTGTAGTGTGATCTTGGGAGCTTGGGGGGGAGGCAAAAATGAGCAAAAAACATCCCCTAGGTGTCAACTTCTAAAGCGTTGCCAGGACTATTATCATGCTGGCATGGAAGGGGAAATTCCATGCATGCATGCCTTCGTCCGGAGTCGGATCTCATGTCTACAGCCTAGTTGGAGAATATGGGTTATGATGCAGGACAGAAGGGAGAGGATACAGGGGTAAAGTTCAAATGCAACTAAGCGAAAACAGTTTTGGCTCTACAGGAGTCCACACCAGAATGTTGAGCCTAATAAATGATTGGATTTCTTTTGAACTTTGTCTCAAGACTTGTAAATTAATTAGGTCATCTTCCAGGAACTTCACAAAGCCAAAACTGACTTTAAAAAAAAAAATTGGGTTTCCTGAAGCCCCGGCTCTCCGGGCACTCCCCCAATGTTTGGGCTGCTTGGAGGGAAAATCAGGCAACAGGAGATTGATTGCAGCTGGAGGAATGTGGCAATGCCAAGCAGTGATGCCTTTCTCAGAAGCAGAAGCAAGAGAAGATAAGTACTGGTGGAAATTCCCTTGCCCTAGTCCCCAGATACAGGGAAGGGTCTCAAGCAAGCTGGCAAGGGTGGACTGGAGGTGGGACTGGAAATAAGCCAGACTCCCAAAGCCCCAGATGGAATCCCTAGGGAGTGCAAAAGAGCAACTGAGGGAGGATTTTGACCAAGCCACCCTTCATGATGAGGGGCCATCATGCCATACAAAAGAGAGAGGAGGGATATCTGATCCTGTTCAAGGGAGGAGATGCAAACTGGAGTGCAGCCCCTCTCCCCCTCCCAATAGAAGGAGAAAGAGCACAAAATGGCAACCAGTGCTTCTCCCATGCAGCAGGCAGGCTGCCAAGAGCAGGCAACCCCCTCCCTCTCTCCGAACTAGGGGTGAAGAAGATGACCAGCCATATCAGGCGCAAGCATATCAAGGCCGACAGGATGCTGGGGGATTAAGGCTGAATGGCCCACCCCAATTCAGGGGAAAGTTTGATGGGGACTCAGACCAGCTAGCTCTATTCCTTGATTCAGCTGATATCCACCAAGAACGCTATGGGCACCTCTACCCATCCCCCAGGGCCATGGTGAACACCATTGCAGAGGGGCTAGAGGGAGAAGCAAGGGAATGGCTAGCTGCCCTCTACAAGAGGAGAGCCCCCCAACTGCAAGACATAGATGACTTCCTGCAACTTCTAGAGGCCAGATTTGAGGAGGTGGAGGAGGACCCATATGCGGAAGAGGAACTCAGCAACCTAAAGCAGAGAGGCTACCCCATCAAAGAGCACATCTGTGAATTTAGGAGGGTCATAGGAAGGCTACCCCCTTTACCAGAGTGGCTGCTGGTGCATTTTTTCAGAACAAGCCTGGACAAGCAAATTGCCCAGATAACTGCATACTGCGACATCCCAAATCAACTCTCTGAGTGGTTCTGAGTAGCAACAAAAGTCGACAGCGGGCTGCGCACCAACGACATGACAAAGCAACTAGACACACAAGAGAGAGGTCAACCCGACCTGAAAACACCCAGCCAGCGGGGAACCACAGCATCACAGCAGGCTCTGAGACCAGCCCTCCTTCGAAGTCCATTGAAATGCTACAGATGTGGGGGGAATGGGCCACATGGCAGCTGCATGTCCAGCCCCAGCCCCAAAACCAAGGCCAAAACCACCGCCCAGGACATTACCAGAACAAGGGCCCAAACGGACCACCAACACGTCCAGGAAAGCCCTCCAGGCGGCAAAGGCCCCTTCCCCCTCAGGTGAAAGTGATGGAACCCGAGACAACAACAACCAGTTGCCCGAATCATATGACAGCGAGGGCAAGGGAGAAAATGACCCAATGGTGAGTGAATCAATTCACCCTTTCCTTTTTCCAATATGCCCCAAAAACAGGAAATCAGGGAGGATTTTCAAGCCCTAATAGACTCAGGCTGCACAAGGTGCTTGATCAACCTAACCACAGTCCTGAAACTGGGGATCAGAGCAAAAAGACTAGCCAACCCGATCCGGTTCAAGCAGGTCGACAGGTCCCTAATGGAAGGAGCCTATGCTACCCACCTGACTGAACCAGTGAGGCTAGAGCTAGCGGATCACTGGGAAGTAATTCAATTCATAATAGCCCCAAAATGACAGACACAGTCATACTGGGACTTTCCTGGCTAGACAAGTGGGGACCGACTATCTGGAGGCAAGGGGGTATCTGCAGACTTAGGATATCAAGGGGCCCCCATCCCCTCCCACACCAGCAAGCAGAAACACCACCCATGCTGGAAAAACCCCAAGAGAGCCCACGAGAACAACTGGCAACCATATCCGACAAAACCCCAGAGGCCGAACTGATTCCGATAGAATATCAGGACCTCGCAGAAGTATTCAGCAAGGCCAAGTGTGATGTTCTGCCTCCCCACCGGGAGACAGACTGTGTCATCAAAATCATCCCCGGGACAAAACTACCCAAGCCCAAACTGTATACCATGACGCCCCAGGAAATGCAAGAGATGCGCAAATACATAGACAAAAACCTAGCAAGGGGGTTCATTGAGCCAGCCAAGCCGCGGGTCGCAGCACCAGTCCTTTTCAAAGAAAAAAAAAGATGGAACTATGAGGTTGTGTGTGGACTTTCGAGGGATAAATGGGATGTGCATACACAACCTATACCCCCTCCCCCTCATGAAGGACATGCTGTCTCATCTGGCCAAGGGAAAAGTCTTCACCAAACTAGACCTCAGAGAAGCATACTACCAAGTACGTATCAGAGAGGGAGATGAGTGGAAAACAGCATTCAACTGCCCCCTAGGGAGCTTTCAATTCAAAGTGATGCCTTTTGGGCTGCAGGGGGGCCCAGTGGTATTCATGCAGTTAATAAACGAGGTGCTGCACAAGCACCTCTACAAGAGAGTCCTTGTCTACCTAGATGACATCCTTATCTACACGGAGACCATGGACGACCATGTACCCCTGGTCCACCAAGTACTGAAGAAACGTCTGGCAGCCAACCTGTACGTCAAGGTATCAAAATGCAAATTCCACTGTGCACGGTTAGACTACCTGGGTTACTGAGTGTCGAATGAGGGAATAGAGATGGAACAAGCGAAAGTGCAAGCCGTCCTAAGCCGGCATCCCCCTCGCACCTGCAGACAGCTACAAAGCTTTGTAGGGTTCGCAAACTTCTACAGGCAATTCACCCCCTCCTTTGTAAAGATTGCCAAACTCCTGAGAGACCTCCTGAAGACAGGGAGTCCAGGACCAAAACCTCATCCAGGACAACCCCTACCATGGGACTTGACCTGCCAAGAGGTGCTCAAGACACTAAAAGAAATGTTTGCAAAGGAGCCAGTGCTGAAGCATTCTGACCCCGAGCAATCTTTTGTGATCAAGGCAGACTCCAGCGATATGGCAGTGGGAGCAGTGCTACTCCAAAGAAACAACCAAGGAAGCTTAAAACCCTGCGCCTACACCTTCTGCAAGCTCACAGACACAGAGAGACGATGGGCCGCATGGGAAAAGGAGGCTTTTGCAGTGAGATGGTCACTGATAACCTGGAGACACCTGTTGGAAGGGAGCCAGAAACCATTTGAAGTCTGGACTGACCACAAAAACCTGGAGGCGCTTAGGACCCCACGGAAACTATCACCCAAACAAGTCCAATGGGCTCAATACTTCAACTGTTTTGATTTTGTCTTAAAGCACATTCCAGGAGAGAGGAACTTTCTAGCTGATGCCCCCCCCCCAATGCCTCAGTACAAATGCAAATGGGAGCACGTAGTGGACGCCATCATTCCATCTACCCAAACCGCTGCCCAAGTGACCACCAGACGGCAACGCCGTGACTGGCAAGACCAACTTGCAAGCGACCTAACCACGAGGCTCAAAACTGAATTGCTAGCAGACCCCTGGTTCCAAACCAACCAACACATCTTGACAAAGAGAGATGACCTTGCATGGAAGGGGACAAAACTCTACATCCCAGAATCCTTATGTACCCTAGTTCTCCAGAGGAGTCATGGTGCCAAACCAGAAGGCCACTTTGGGTTCCTAAAGACTTTACACTTAGCCCAGAGGCCATTCTGGTGGCCTGGCATGAAGAAAGATGTAGATAGTTACGTGAAAAGTTGTACCATTTGCGCCACAATGAAGAGATGACCAGGAAAAACCCCTAGACTACTGCAAAAGTAGCAGAGCCAATGAGGCCGTGGGAGGAGATCGCAATGGACTTTATAGTAGAGTTGCCAAAAAGTGGGGGAAACACGGTGATTTGGACTGTAATAGATCTGTTCTCCAAACAAGCACACTTCATACCCTGTAGAGGACTACCCTCGGCTCACAAGCTGGCTAAACTGTACATGAAGCATATCTACCGACTGCATGGAGTACCTCAAAGAATTATCTCAGACAGAGGGGTCCAGTTCATGGCTAAGTTCTGGAGGGAGTTGCTGTGGTCCATTGGGTCATCTCAAGGTCTTAATTCAGCTTTTTATCTGCACACCAATGGGGCAGCAGAGAGACTGAATGCCATGACAGAGCAGTACCTGGGGTGTTACGTGAACTATCAGCAGTCCAATTGGGCAGACCTTTTATCTTTTGCTGAGGTCGCGTACAATAATGCTGTCCACAGTAGCACAGGACTCACACCATTCAAAATAGTGAGCGGTATGGACTTCATCCCAATGCCTGAGTATCCAAGGGATCCCCCCTCCTCAGTCACCTTGACTGATTGGATGTCGATGCTGATATCAACCTAGGAAAATGTCAAAAAGGCACTGGCTAAAGTGGCACAAACCTATAAGAAACAGGCAGATAAACACCGGGCTCTGCAACGGCCATTCCAGGTAGGAGAGAAGGTTTACCTCTCCACAAAATATTTGAGATTAAAACTGCCTAGCAAGAAACTGGGGCCAAAGTTTATGGGACCATTCCCCATAGTAAAGATCATCAACCCAGTCACAGTGCAATTGAAACTACCTCGATTGTTGGGGAAGATATACCCAGCATTTCATAGTAGCCTCTCAAATCCTGTGATCGGATCCACTCTGAGATCACTACCCCAGGAACCCCCAGGCCCTATGGTTATAGGGGGCCAAACCCATTATGAAGTTCAACGAATCTTCGATTCAAGATGGCACAGGAGACAACTCCAATACTTAATCAAGTGGAAGGGCTACTCATTATCGGAGGCATCTTGGTGAAAAGCAGAAATATCCAGGCTGATCGCCTCATAGCAAAATTCCATGCAGAAAATCCAAGCAAGCCTGGGGGAGGGACACATCCCTAAGTTATATACCTGTACTCAAATTGTCCTTGTGTCACACAGGTCGCTTTCAGGAAGTGAGGGGAGCCGGATGTCAACTTCTAAAGTGTTGCCATGACTATTATCAGGCTGGCATGGAAGGGGAAATTCCATGCATGCTTTTGGCCGGAGGTGGATCGCATGTCTACAGCCTAGTTGGAGAATATGAGTTATGATGCAGGACAGAAGGGAGGGGATACAGGGGTAAAGTTCAAACGCAACTAAGCAAAAGCAGTTTTGGCTCCACAGGAGTCCACGCCAGAATGTTGATCCTAATAAATGATTGGATTTCTTTTGAACTTTGTCTCGAGGCTCGTAAATTAATTTGGTCGTCTTCTGGGAACTTCACACTAGGAGCAGTTTGCAGGCCACCCTCTGCACATTCATTTTTGTGAAGAGGGCTGGGTTTTGGGAGGCCAAAATTCTGTATACAGTATATAAGATGCACCCAGATTTTCACCCTCTTTTTGGGGAGAGAAAGGTAGATCTTATACTCCAAAAATGCAGTATGTAGTTTCAGTTTAGTCAATATTTTGCTCTTAGAGATTAGAATGGTCCCAACCTGTTTGCCTTTCACAAAAAGCTTTAAAAACTTGGCTATGAACCCAGCGCTGGACTCAGTAGGTGTTTGTTACTTGGCTTTACTATTAATTGATTAATCATCACAGCTGCTGCTTGTACTTATTTATTTTGGGGATATTTTTATTGTTTTAATTCTTTTTAAATTGTTTTGTTTCACAATTTAGAATTGTAAGCCACCCAGAGTCATTTGGTTGAGTGGCTATAGAAATTGAATAAATTAAAAAAGTCTTTTTTTCTAGGTATAGTGAAATTATTCTTGACACCTTTTGCCATTAGACATAATAGACAATAGACAACTAGACAATACAATAAAAGTGTTAAGCCACATGCGCCTCAGAAGTTTCTTTAGCTTGAAGTTGCTTGTTCCTTAGTCTTTAACCAAAATAAAGTTGTGAACTAAGAGCAATCTACAGTTGAAAGCAGTCTTGTATACAGAAGCATTTTTTTGATGATGATATTGCATGTGCAGAAGGAAACTGCACATGAAAATTTTTTACATTCAGACATGGAATTAGGCTATAACACTAGGCATAGATGGTGTACCTTTTGGAGGAAAGGTGAAAGACTTATTTAGGCCCATCACAAGGCTAATATGCTTAATGCAGTTATAGTTTAATTAATTTGTTTGCTTTTAAAATGGCACAGGTACATTCAGTCCTAACAAGGTTCCCACAGGTGACTTAAAATTAACTCTGCAACTTATAAAATCAATTTAATTACTATTAATAAATATAAAACAGGTAAAATCAAGCACCATGACAACTATGGGTTGAGTAGATAGCAGAACAAATGCCTGGTGAAATCTGAATATTTTCTGAAATCTGAAAGTATTCATTGGTCAGAACACCCGGTTTGGTGTCACGGCAACATGGTCAGAGAAATTGGGGCTCCACGAATCTCAGCTGACTCTTCTCCAATAGGAGGCCCTAAGGAGACAAAGTCACCCTGGAGGGGTGACGAAGAAAGGATCGCGGGAGGGTGGTGACTCTTTTGCTTAATCCAAGGTGCCCTCCTGACCTATGGAGAAGAGAGACGGCCATTACGGCTGGAACAAAGCTGGGACAACCAAAGAAGAAATGAGCTGGAGCAGTGTGTGAACAGAGGATTGGAACTGAATGAGAAAATTTTCAACTTCTTTATTAGAGACCCACCTAAATAAAAAAATAAAAAAGTCTCCAAAGTGCAGAAACCGGTGAATTAATACACGGAGATGAACTATAGACCCAAAAGAAAAAAGGAATTGTTAATGGAAGAATACAAAGTTTAAAAATATAGAAAGACTGAACTCAAATTTGTGGTGGTGATTTTAATTTGAAAAAGTGATTTTAATTTGCTGGAAATATTTTCTGACTGTTGGAAGAAATTGTATAAAGAAAAATGTTTTTTTTCTTTTTATTGAACTTTGACAATCAGCTGATAGAGCCCTCCCCTTGTTTTGGTATGAAAATTAGAGTTGGGATGCCATCTACTGGCCAAAGAAGATACTATACTATTATATGGCTGGAAAGGACCTTGAAAAAAAAGTCAGAGTTGATAAAAGGGAAGGGAAAGTAATAAGAAGAGGTAAGAAGTGAAACAAAATGAAAAGCAAACAACATCTGGAAGGGCATCTTTTTGTTTTCCCTTTTCTATCTATTTGTTTTTTGGCAGCTTAGGAATAACTGGTGAGTCTTTTGAAAACTCTCAAAGTAATATTTCCTCTATAGAACTGAATCAGCAGCTCTTTGGGCAGTTTGAGCTTTCTGAGTTGGCGCAGAAAGAACATTCTTTGTTGTGCTTTTTTGATGATGTTTTTGATGTTAGGTGTCTGTTCTGACCCCCTCCTCTTGTAGACCAAGACACTCCGACACAAAGTCTCTTCAAAGATGTTTATTGACATACAGGTTCCACTTTGGCAGCAATCCAGCCTGCCAAGGTCAAGATAGCACTCTGGGCAGCAATCCAGCTACAGCGACACCCCTTGGCAGCAATCCAGCTACCAAGCTCCAGATAATCACCTTAGCAGCACTCCTGCCTGCCAAGGTCCAGGGAACAGATTGGCAGCAATCCAGGTAAACCCTTTAGCAGCAATCCAGCCTGCCAAAGTACGACACAGATCTGAGCTTCTCCAACTCCAATGATCAGTTGATTCCTGCAAAGGGTGTGTCCACAAGCAGTCCCTTTATAGTCTGGAGAGGAGTCTAATGATCAGCAGCTGAGAGCCATTACCTCCTGTAATTGCTCAATTGCTCCTTACGCCAGGTAGCACGTCGGTAACGAGCATCTAATAGCTCACTGCTGATGTCTGACTAACTGTCCTGTGACTCCTCCCCACTGCTCCAAGGCATGACATCAGGAGCCCCCTTCCTTTGGCTTTCACCACTGCTCCATGCCTCAGGCGCCCCCTGGTGGCCAACCAGCCTCTCTGCGCCCTGCTCAGCCTCCGAATCCTGTCCAGGATCGCCCATCTCCTCTGGAGCTGACTCGTAGGGACTATCACTCTCGGAGTCTGGTGGCAACGGCAACGGCAACGGCTGGGCCACAACAGGTGTCCATTTTAAGCCTTGAAATATGATAGAACCTAGAAGCTTGAAGGACTCTACTGTTGATACTGTATTGTCTAGTATTTTAAGAAATGTTTATTGGAAGAATAAATGGTACAGGAGTTAATGGAAAAGGGAATTTTCTTCTCACCATCTTCTGCGCATGCGGGTTGTCGGTGTTTGGACTTGGGCAAGGCCAACGTCCTGCATAGCAACCTGTTCTGACCCCCCCCATGCTGCAAATAAATGCACAAGGCAAATTGCAACCTTCCGTTTACACCTCACGTAAGCTTACAGAAATAGAAAGAAGGTGGGCCATATGGGAAAAGGAAGCTTTTGTTGTCAGATGGGCCTTGATGACCTGGCGACATTTCCTGGAGGGGGCAAAACACCCTTTTGAAGTATGGGCTGATCATAAAAACCTGGAAGCATTGAAGACCCCAGGTAAGTTATCACCTAAACAAGTGCGCTGGGCAGAGCATTTCAACCAGTTCAACTTTACCCTAAAATACATCTCAGGGGGGAAGAACTTTATGGCGGATGCTTTGTCTAGGCTTCCCCAATACAACAGCACCAGACCAACTGTGGTTCATCCAATCATCCCAGCTAAGAACCTGGCTGCCCCAATGGTTATTAGGAGCCAGGGCACAGTGGACTTAGATGTGACCACAGACCTAATGGACAATCTTAAGAAAGGCCTCGAGTCCGATGACTGGTTCAAAAAACATTCTGATGAATGCACCATGAAAGATGGACTGGCTTGGGTGGGAGCTAAGTTGTATGTACCTGCCAGCCTAAAAACTGTTGTCCTTCAACGGGTCCATGACTTGAGAATGGCAGGTCATTTTGGATTTGTAAAAACTTTGCATTTGATTAAGAGGCAATTTTGGTGACCTTCCGTGAAAAAAGACATCGAGTCCTACATAGCCAGTTGTCCTGTATGTGTGGCTGCAAAAAGACCACAAGGGAAGTCCCAAGGTCTCCTTCAAAGTGTTGCCCGTCCTGGGCCCCTGTGGAAAGAGATAGCGATGGATTTTATTGTCGAATTACCAGAAAGCCTTGGAAATATTGTCATTTGGGTAATCACCAATCTGTTCTCCAAACAGATGCATTTTGCCCATCAGCAAAGTCCTTTGCTAAATTGTTTATCTTACATGTGTATAGATTACATAGAGTGCCTGAATGCATTATTTCGGACAGGAGGGTCCAATTCACCTCCCACTTTTGGAAAGAGTTCCTGAAATTGATTGGCTTCGCCCAGGGACTAAGCTCTGCCCACCATCCACAGGCTAATGGGGCTTGTAAACGGGCTCTGTTCTGGAGCAGTACCTTCAGTGCTTTATAATTATCAACAGGATAATTGGGCTGAACTTTTGCTGCATGCAGAGGTGGCATACAATAATTCAGTACATAGCAGTACCAGAATGACCCCTTTTAAAGTTGTGTTTGGCCAGGATTTTGTCCTGAATTGGCTCAAGAAAAACCTCAAATTTTATCCTTGTCTGAGTGGAGTAATCAACTTCAACAGTTTTGGCTGATCACTCGCAAAACCTTAGACACGGCTCACCATGCTCACAAAAAACAGGTGGATAAAAAAAGGTTAAGCCTAAAGAGTGCCAAGTTGAGGATAGGGTGTTTTTGTCCACTAAATTTCTACAAATCACCCAGGAGTCAAAGAAACTGGGTGCGAAATATGTGGGCCCATTTCCCATTGTGAAAATCATTAATCCGGTATCAGTAAGATTGGAGTTGCCGAAAACCCTTTGGAGGATTTATCGCATTTTTCATGTGAATTTACTAAAACCAGAGCAGACTTCTTCCATTTGTCCACCTCAATCCTTACCCCCTGTTCCTCTTCTTATTGAGGGAGAGAAACATTTTGAGATTAAAGAAATCTTAGATTCCAGGAAACATAGAGGACACATCCAATGTTTGGTGTCCTGGAAACATTTTCCCCCTTCCCAGGCTGAATGGGTGGACAGATCCCACATCAGAGCTCCCAGACTCTTACAGAAGTTCTACACCAAATATCCTGATAAGCTTTAAATTTAATACTGCTGTTGCTTGTTATTGTTGTTGTCTTTTGTTTCCTCTTTCTCCAGGGTTTATGTCCTTTTTC
This sequence comes from Natrix helvetica, assembly GCF_964273705.1. Taxonomy (NCBI): domain Eukaryota; kingdom Metazoa; phylum Chordata; class Lepidosauria; order Squamata; family Natricidae; genus Natrix; species Natrix helvetica. Next base: position 62,175,840 of record NC_138550.1, read on the forward strand.
TGAAGGAGAGCCGGATGTCAGCCTCTGTTTCGCTTACTTACTATCGACTGTCATAAGAAATGGGGAGGGTGGGGGCATGGTGTTTGGGATGAGAATAAATGGCACAGGAGTAAATGGAAAAGGGAGTTTTCTTCTCACCATCTTCTGCGCATGCGGGTGGCCAGTGTTTGGACTTGGGCAAGGCCAATGTCCTGCATACCAACCTGATGATGCCTTTTGGAGATGCACTCCACATGACACCTAAGGGAGTTGCAGATTGGACACTGGGGTGGGGTCATTGGAGGGAGGGGGCTGGGTTATAATTTGATATGTATTTGTTCGCGCCTTCCTGGCTCAGATTTTGCTTTACTTTCGCTGCTATCTTTTCATAACCAGTAAAAGTATTTTAATTCCACAAACAATGGAGTTAGGAGTTTTCTTTCTTGGTTATTGATGGAGGCATGCCTGACTCCTGGTTCATTTGTTGAGAACTAATTCCTTAGCTTTTCAGAGTAGCTTCTTTTTGCTACTCTGATCTCCCTTGTTAATACATTTCTGGCCTGATTGTACAGCATTCTATCGCCTTTTCTATAGGCTTCCTCTTTGGTACAATGTAGCTGCTTAAGTTTAGCTGTGACCCAAGATTTTTTGTTACTGTATATTCACAGGTTTCTGGTCGGCACAGATAGGTCTTCACAAAAACTATGATCTTACAGTATTTGTGAGTTTATCCAAGTCTGTACAGGTATCTTCAAAAACATTCCAATCAGTGCAGTCAATGCAAGCCTGTAGCTTTGGCTTTGGCTTTTCAGTCCAAGTCCTCACTGATTTAATTGTTGGTTTCATGGTTTTAAGTCTTTGTAAGCAGGTACAAGGTGAATCATGCAATGATCAAAGTGTCCCCACAGCTGCTCGTAGTAAAGACTGATAAGCATCTTTTAATGTTGTGTAGCAATGGTTTAAAGAATTCTTGCCTCTCCTGAGATAATTGACATGCTGAAAATAATTTGGTAGCTCTTTCCTTAACTTAGATTTGTTAAAATCTCCTAAAATAATGCGACAATAATAATTGTTGCCAGCAGTTTAGACATTAATGGCTGTGTGTTGCGTTATTTTGAGGGGGCAGCACATTTACACTATTACACAAGCTACATACTCATTACTTTACATTGTAGCTAAGTGTCATGTCTTCAGTGTTGTCACATAAAAAGATATACTTAAATATTTACAAAATGTGAGGGGGTGTACTCACTTCAGAAGTGAATTCCTACCAGTTCAGACCGGTTCGGCCAAGTAGATAGTAACTCGGCCTGCTGAACCAGTTCTATCAGTGGTGGCGTAGAATGTACAGAAGCATTTTTTAGTACTGTGCATGCGTGCACACAAAGCATATCCCTGAGCGAACCAGCAGTAGAAGAAGCCAGAACCCAACCCTGACTCACTTCTGTGATATACTGTGTATCTCGGGACCAGCAGATGTGAATATATAAACATAAGCCTCCTCCCTTTTTTTACCAGATGCTTCTGCAATTCTGTCTGCTCTTTGTATCTGAAATCCTGGGATATGCAGGCTGCTATCATCAATTGATTAATTTAGCCAGGTTTCAGTGAAGCAGTGAGCTGCTGAGTTGTAAAAATCAGAATTGCATCTATTTAAAAAGTATTGCATCCAACTTATTAGTGAGTGAATGTAAATTAGTCAGAAATAGTGAAGGGGGGGGGGTGTTTTATCCCACTTTACCTTAGTCTATTCAAATTTCCTGCTCCGTTATCCCTTCTTTGCCTTCTGTGTCTCCTCCATTTGTTTTTGTTTATCCATTGTTCAGAGGAAGTTGCTTCTTCCTGTGTTAGAAACTCATCTGCAGGAACTGGGTTTAATGAAAAGAAGGACTAGGGGAGACATGATAGCAGTGTTCCAATATCTCAGGGGTTGCCACAAAGAAGAGGGAGTCAAACTATTCTCCAAAGCACCTGAGGCAGAATGAGAAACAATGGGTGGAAACTAATCAAGGAGAGAAGCAACTTAGAACTGAGGAGAAATTTCCTGACAGTTAGAACAATTAATCAACAATTAAGCTTGCCTCCAGAAGTTGTGAATGCCCCAACACTGGAAGTCTTTAAGAAGATGTTGGATAGCCATTTGTCTGAAATGGTGTAGGGTTTCCTGCCTAAGCAGGAGGTTGGACTAGAAGACCTCCAAGGTCCCTTCCAACTCTACTATTGTATTGAAGAGATCAGAAGAGGAAGACACAAGAGAGAAAAATAATAAATTTTGAAATTTATAGAAAATTGGCCTCTTAAATTGTGAAGACATGGTACTGGGAAGGCATTTTAAAATGCTGGAATTATTTACCTATAAAAATTATTCTGCTTTTATAATTGATTTGAAAGGGAGGCTGGAGCTGAAGGGCTTTTGTTTTGTAGATAAGAATAAGATGGCCAGTCTTTCTGCGGCTATTAACAAAAATGGGGGGCTACTTTCCAAGAACATATTTCTCCTTTTCTCATCCAAGGAGTTATAATATTCTGCCTTTTTAATACTTCCTAGAATATTTCATTCTTCTAGGAGATGGGTGGGTGCTAACTCTCTACAGAATAAAATGGTAACAAGAATGTTTGAATACTAGATTTAGTTACATCTAACAGTTTTTTGTGTGAAATCTTTTGGAATAGTAGAAAACATTGTGATATAATTGCCTGTTGGAAGAAATTTCCTTGGTTTGTTCCCAGCTTGGACAATTAAGGTGATTGCTCTGGATTCTGTCTTCCTGCCTTAATGGGTTAATTCTGTTCCTGGAGCTTTGGCTTTCCTATCCTGGGGGTTAATTCTGCCAGCAAAGAGGAAAGGGGAAGTTCCAGGTGTGTATAATGGTTGTACTTAAGTGTTTCTATTGTCAATTGTTACTTGGGTTGCTCTGAGTTTTCCCAAAGAGGAAAGGGCTGGCTTGAGTCTCTTGGCACAGTTTCCTTAGTAACCATTTGTGCACTTCTCCACATTTTGTGAATCATTTCTTGGCTGGAGAACTGCTTAAAAAAACAGGCACACTGAAAAAGAGAAATGCAACATAGCCATCAAATATAGAAAAATGATTAGACCTGATGATTATATTTTTCAGCATTTTTAGAAAACAAACAGGCAGTTTTAGAGAATAGAACATCCAGATCTCTCTATAATATTCTATATAAATTTAATATTTGATATTTTTATTTCACTGAAATTCCCATTATAACATGGCAATTCTTGTGTCTAAATTCTGTGTCAAATTAATCATACTGTCCTTAACTTTTTCAGTTTCTGGGTTATATCTTACTGATAGCTTATAAACAAGGGCCACCAAATATATCATTCAAATCTGTGTTATTAAGTATTCAATACAATACAATACAATACAATAGTAGAGTTGGAAGCAGTGGTGGGTTCCTGCCGGATCGCACTGGATGGCGCACTCCCTTTCGGCGCTGAACCCGGAAGTACGTTCTGGCCCCGCCCCTGGCGACGGGACGACGCTTGCCTGTGCTCCACCAGCTCGGCTGGGACCGGAGACGTTTCCTCAGCAGAGCGGAGCGCCTGAAAGGGACGCAGGCTCAGCCTGCCAGGCTGCCACCGCTCCACTGAAGACATTGCTGAGCAGAGAAATGTCTCCGGTCCCAGCCGAGCTGGTGGAGCGCAGGCAAGCGTCGTCCCGTCACCAGGGGCGGGGCAAGAACGTACTTCCGGGTTCAGCGCCGAATGGGAGCGTGCCATCCGGTGCGATCTGGCAGGAACCCACCACTGGTTGGAAGGGACCTTGGAGGCCTTCTAGTCCAACCCCCTGCCTAGGCAGGAAACCCTATACCGTTTCAGACAGATGGCTATCCAACATCTTCTTAAAGACTTCCAGTGTTGGGGCATTCACAACTTCTGGAGGCAAGCTGTTCCACTGATTAATTGTTCTAACTGTCAGGAAATTTCTCCTCAGTTCTAAGTTGCTTCTCTCCTTGATTAGTTTCCACCCATTGCTTCTTGTTCTACCCTCAGGTGCCTTGGAGAATAGTTTGACTCCCTCTTCTTTGTGGCAACCCCTGAGATATTGGAACACTGCTATCATGTCTCCCCTAGTCCTTCTTTCTCTTAAACTAGACATACCCAGTTCCTGCAAACGTTCTTCATATGTTTTAGTCTCCAGTCCCCTAATCATCTTTGTTGTTCTTCTCTGAACTCTTTCTAGAGTCTCCACATCTTTTTTACATCGTGGCGACCAGAACTGAATGCAGTATTCCAAGTGTGGCCTTACCAAGGCATTATAAAGTGGTATTAACACTTCACGTGATCTTGATTCTATCCCTCTGTTGATGCAGCCTAGAACTGTGTTGGCTTTTTTGGCAGCTGCTGCACACTGCTGGCTCATATTTAAATGGTTGTCCACTAGAACTCCAAGATCCCTCTCACAGTTACTACTATTGAGCACGGTACCACCTATACTGTACCTGTGCATTCCGTTTTTGTTGCCTAAATGTAGAACCTTACTCTTTTCACCATTGAATTTCAAGTTCAGTCAATTTCAGTCAATTTCAAGTTCAGTCAAGTTCAGTCAGAATTTCAAATTGAATTCAAGTTCAGTCAAATCACAAAATGCTTGTTAAATTTCTTTTCTTCTGTTTCACTTTATTTTTAACACTGATATGGGTAAGCACAAACAAGGACTGATTCTCACAGCCATACTTTGGAGCTGCTTCTTATGCTCATATTTAGCTACTGATGTCCACTGAGAGTCCTATGTTGGTATGGAGGTCTTTTAACCCAACCTCCTGCTCAAGCAAAAACCCTATACCATTTCAGACAATTTGTATTTGTACATTACAAATTGTCCACAGCAATGGATGAAAACAGAGTATACATTGTTGGGTGAAAACAGATCCCTTCTGTTACCTACAGGCCTTAATCTGCAACCACAGTCCAAAGTACAACATTGTTTTTTTTTTTTCTTTTGCACTAGTAGTCTTTAACAGGATGAAAAGGCAACAGAGTTTGACCATTTTTTTCAGCAAGAAACCAAGATTGGAACCAGATAAACAGAATTGGCCTTGGATAATCCAATGTCCAATGCTGGACATTGCAACAGTATAACAACTTTTAAGAAAAATATGAGGGGCTGGAAATTTCCAACAAAAAATTAGATTGCAAGTATTGTGCTAAATTTGACTTCATAAAAGAAAAAAGTGTTCATATATCAAAAGAAAGGAAATATTTCCGGATTGAGGCAGCGGGGAAAATAAAGAGGTACAACAAGCTTCTCTAAGAAAAAAAATGAGAGAAAATTTTTCATCAAAAGCTTAAATTTTTGTACAGAGAACGTAAAGCAATGTGAGCAGGATGCAATAACAAAAGGAATAGATAGGATGACTGAAAAAATATTTAGGTACTACTTGTAGAATATTCAATACAGTTTACAGCCTGGCAAAAAAATTGTTGGCCATTTTCATTCATGGATGAAGTGATAGAATTGTAAATAAAAAATGGAGTAGACGTGAGAATAGGATTGCATTCACATAAAACTGCAGTGAAAATAGTTGATTTCATTGTTAAAGAAATTAAAACAAAATTATTTATTAAAATTATTGAAAATAATCTGCAAATATTGTAGAGATAGAGGTCATATAAAGGTTACGTAGAGGCCATGACACTGCCACGTCTCAGTAACTGTTTACCTCAAATGTCTATGAGCTCACCTAATTAGCACCACCAGGCAGCACCAAGAACCATCAAGATATGTGAGACTCTACCCTGGCTGGGATGTTCTTAAAGATTGACAAGGAGAATTCACCAATAACAATGTTGTTGCTATATACTCTTTGCTGCTTCTTAAAACTGTATAAAAAGCAATAAACTCTGTGAAGGCAGACAGACATTTTGGATACCCTGCTATGACTGGTTTCTGAATCCATCATCTGGCGCCTAAATAGGGACACCCTCCGGGGAAGCAACAGCCAACATACTTACCTTCGTCTGGAATAGACCCTAAGGTGTACCTTCGCCCCCTGGGACGCCTCAGTGGTAAGTATGGGTTGCAATCTATCTCAACAACAGCAACAACATGTATAGGAACTTCGATTTCTGTTACAAAAGTCAGATGTTACAGCACCCGAGGTGGACATAAGGAAGCTGGTTGGGGAGATAGGGAAACATTGTCCCTGGTATCTGGAGCGTGGGCTTGGGATTTATGGGATTTATGGGATTATGGGATTTATGGGATTGGACAAAGATAGGGCATACTTTACATCTTGAACCCCAGGCTCCAGTACAGATATTACATCTATGGTTTCAATGCCATCAAGCAGGGGAAAAATTTGGTTCTGATGCTTTGGCAGGACCACAATTGACCACAAAACCTCCGCCTGCCATTGAGGCATTTGAAAGACAACGTTAGAATCATTTTGGATGCCTTAGAATATTATGAAGTCTGGCCAGACAAACAAGTGGCCTTTATGTTTCTTGATGCACAGAAGGCATTCGATTGGGTAAACTGGAAGTTTATACTGTCACAATTAGAAAATATGAAGTTTGGAGAAAACTTCTTAAACGCGATTCGGGCAATTTATGTAAGACAAACCGCGACATTACTGGTAAATGGAGAAGAGGTGGGTGATATTGAGATTGGCAAAGGCACAAGACAAGGATGCCCGTTATCTCCTTTACTATTCATCCTTACATTAGAACCCTTTCTTAGAATAGTGAGGAGTGATATACAAATTAAAGGATTACGAGTTAAAGCTCAGGAATTTAAAGTTCAGGCTTTCGCTGACAACCTTGTTTTTATTTTAGAGGATCCTATGGTTTCTGGGATACAGCTTTTATGGAAAATAGAGGAGTACGGTATGATAGCGGGTTACGTATAAATAAAGAGAAGACAAAACTGTTAATCAAGAATATAACTGTGAACCAGAAAAGGGGAGTACAAAGCCTGTTAGGGATCAACATGGCCCATAAAGTACAATACTTGGGAATTTGGCTTACGGAGAGATGTTCCTCTATCAAAGTAGATAATTATATGAAACTATTACAACAGGTATCTAAGGATATGATAAATTGGAGTGGTAAACAACTGTCTTTGATGGGCAGGATTGCAACAGTTAAGATACATGTACTACCGAAATGCCGTCAAATGGCACCGACTAAATTGGACAAAAATTTTTTTAGATTCTTGGAGATAATAGTGACCCGATTTATATGGCAAGGCAAGAAAGCACGAATTAAAGCCCAAATGTTGCAAAAATGTAAAGAATTGGGAGGCTTCAGAGTACCCAACTGGGAAGCATATTATAGTGCAGCAATTATGACATGGGTGAAGGATTGGGTGACGTTGAGTAAAAGGCGCTTATTGGCTATAGAGGGACATGACCTCCCACAGGGATGGCATGCCTCCCTCTGGCAAGAAAAAGATACCCCCCACAGGTATTTCATGGGACATTATATTCAGAAGATTTTGATGGGGGTGTGGGAAAAGTATTATCTTAAGGTTCCGTGCTGGTTGGCACCGTAGGAGGCCTTAACGCATCCCAGTGTATTTAACTGGACAAGAAATATAATATATAAAGACATTATGACAGAAGATGGCAACATGAAAACAAAGGTGAAATTAGAGCAGCAGGGTAGGAATGTGGAATGGTGGGAAGATTTACATATTAGAAATAGGCTTAAAAGAGACAAGGAACGGTTTGGAATCTACACAAACCCTCAGGAGCTGGATAAGATTTTGTTCAGCTGAGATAAGAAATTGTTGTCGAAGATCTATCAATTTTTGACCTGTCAAGGTGTTAAAGAAGAGATGGATAAAGGCCCTTTAATAGCATGGGAGAGAAATTTTGAAATCGAAATGGGTAAATGGTGGGATCTATGGAGTAAGACTATTAAACTCACGATATCTACAGCGTTTAAAGAAAATATACTGTATGTAAAATGGCTTATAGATGGCATTTTCCCCCAACGAGATTAGCCAAAATGTTTCCTGCGTTATCCCCACTGTACTGGAAATGTGGAAGAAGAGATGGCACATTCTACCACATTTGGTGGTCCTGTATTGAGGCCACGAAATACTGGAGAAAGATTCAAAACTGGCTAAGAGAGGTTACCGGGGCAAGTATGGAATGGAAACCCGAGACTTTTTTTACTAAGCATAAAACCAGAAAACATGAGTAAATCGGTAGGGTTAATTGATTAAGCAGTTGTTGGCAAACCACTTTGATTAAATCAGTCAAAATCCACATTCCTTCTTCTCTTAATCCTTTGGCTCTTAATCTCTTTTGCTTACAAGAAAGGCACAATGGAATGTACACGTAGACATCACATTCCATGCAGCAAAATATTAACTAGTAGAGAGTCACTATCTATACCATGAGGTGTTCATGAGGAGAGCATGCATCTGTAAGCCAATCAATAGTTGCCAAGTGTATTTTCTGTCCAATGAGCTTTTGCTATTCTGAGAAGTTTGACAATGAAAGGGAACCCCGAACAATGCTCTGAGTGGGTACCCTTTGGGGTGCCTTCCATCCGGTGGCCTTCCCAGCACAACCTTACTCCTGTCTGCTTCTGCTTTTCTACGTCACCAACATAAATCTATATAGCATTTGAGCCTACATATAATTGTGGCTGCAAGAATAACCTATGCGCAATTTTGGAAATCTACTACCATACCATCGGAAGATGTCATAATTAAAAAGATTTATGAATGTGCAGAAATGGACAGAATGACGGGTTGGCTGAGAGTCAATGGAGAAATGGAACATTATCTTAGCTGGAACTTAGGTATATGTGGATGACAAAGAGAACAGCAGGGACGTAAAACTGGAAAAGTTAAATAGCAGCGGTTAACAATGGGAACTAAAAGAGAACGTGAGCATTGTAATAGATCCCTGAACTTTGTAACAAGAAGATGCTGGTTAGAAACTAAACAATGAGGAAGAAAAGAATGTTGGGCTGTGAATGACTATCACGGGGGGGAGGGAGGGTAGGGTTTGTATGTTTAAAGCTGTATTTGTATGTCTTATTAAAAAGAAAATGTATAACCAAAAAGAAAAGAAAAACCTCCGCCTGATTACGATCAAATAAAAATATTCCCCTGAAATCATCTTCAATGGACCTTCAGCTCCTCATGAAGAGGTTAATTCTTCTGCTTCTCAATGGCCATTGTATACCTCTATGAGGCAAATTTTAGAGGAACAATTAGCAAAAGGGGGGGATATAGAAGAAATTGCTGATATGTTGTCTGTTTGTCCAGTACACGCTACGGGACAAGTAGATCAGAATGGAGCTCAGATAGTAGAATATCGTCCTCTGTTATATGCAGTCTTAACAGAACTTAGAAAAGGTATTAGAGATATGGGGTTGGGTAGTATCTATGTGCAAGAATGCTGGAAGCCATTATGAGAAATCATATTTTTGTACCTGAAGATTGGAAAACTACTTTTAGCATGTTGCTCACTCCAGCGCAATATGTGGTTTGGGACAGCGAATTTAAATACCAATGTGCTGTGCATGCTCTTCACTCGGGGGGTGGGTATCTTCATTCTGGATCAATTGTACGGGTCTGGGCCCTTTGCTCCAGTTGATGCTCAGATTGTTTTACTAGCTGCCACTTTACAGGTTTCTTCTGAATGCGCCTACCAAGCATTTGTAAAAGTGCCTGTTTCTGGCAAGCCTCATCAAGCCTTCTCTAATATCAGTCAGAAGCCATATCCTGATTTTATTAACAGATTACAGGATGCTTTATGTCAACAGATAGACAATCCTGAAGCTCAGATGGAATTGTTGATGAAGTTGGCAAAGGACAACGCCACTTCCGAATGCCGAAGGGCACTTATTGGTCTTGGGAAAAATCCTGATTTGGCAGATATGATTAAAGCATGTCAAGATATAGGAACAGCCTCTTATCAAACCAATTTATTGGCGACCACTTTGTTGCAAGGCAGCAAGACTCAAGGAAAGTGTTACAATGTGGCAAACCTGGTCATTTTAAAAGGAAATGTCAAAATCCAGGGGCGGGGGGATATGTCTGCAGCATCCCACAGCCTTTTCCATCAGGGGTCGAAAACAAAAGCAAAATGTCCAAAGTGTCAGAATGTTATCATTGGGCAAGTGAGTGTCAGTCGGGAAATGGCCATCCGGGCTGGTCTCTAGCCCCAGTCCAAACAGAGACAACAAACCAACAATAGAAAATATTCCTGCAGCTACCAGAGGTAGTGCCGACATTGATTTGATATTGCAGGAGGAAGTGAAACTTAAATTTCCTGGGGAGGTTCAAGTAGTTTCATCTCAATTATCAGGCCCCCTACCAAAAAATTATGTAGAGGTTGTCCTTCCAAGGTCAAGCATGGGTAAAAAGGGTATTTTTGTTATTCCTGGGGTGATAGATTCAGACTATTCTGGCTTTATTTATGTTCAATTGTGGATCAATTTGCCCCAAATTTTGTCCATTTACACTACTCCTGTTCAACTCCTGCATTTGCCTTATTTTGTCCTGGCAGGGGGAGAGCCAAATGACAGAGGGGAAGGAGGCTTCAGTTCTACTAACCCAGCCACTTCCGTCATAGCTACTGTCACTGCCCCAATCACATTTCAATGGCCCCGTCAGATCATTGTGCTGCAGGGTAAGCCCTTTGAAGGAATTTTGGACACTGGAGCAGATGTTTAAGTGATCTCTACCAAGCAGTGACCTGTCACCTGGCCAACTGAGCCTTGTCCAAGTATGAGGAGGGGGGGTCATCAAACTGCATGTCAAAGTGCACAATTTCTTTCAACCCATTTGCCTAATTCAGATTTGGTCATTCAGGTCCGCCCCTTTATATTGGATATTTATGTCAGCCTTTAGGGATGTAACCTGCTCAGTAAATTGGGTGCCACCCTTACTTTGGAAGACTGAGTCTACTGTCCTTCCCTTAACTTGGCTGGTTAAAGAGCCTGTGTGGATTGATCAATGGCCCATGTCATATGAAAAATTGGCGGCTCTCCACCAACTGTTAAACGATCAGCTGCTTACTGGTCATGTTGTGCCTTCCACTATTCCATGGAATATCCCTGTTTTTGTTATAAAAAAGAAAAGTGGTAAGTGGCTTTTTTTTTTTTTTTTGCATGACCTTAGGGCCGTCAATGCCTGTATTCAACTTATGGGACCCTTGCAGTGCAGGATGCCCAATCCTAATTTGATTCCCCAAGATCATGAGGTAATGGTAATTGACTTAAAGGATTGTTTTTTCTCTATTCCCCTCTGCCCCTCTGCCCAGGAAAACTTTGCATTTACTGTGCCTGCAGTGAATCATTCAGAACCTAATAAATGTTATCACTGGACTGTCTTGCCACAGGGAATGTTAAATAGTCCTACGTTGTGTCAGCTTTAAGTTTCTGCAGCATTAAATCCTTTTCGCAAGTGTCATCCATTGGCTTTGGTACATCATTATATGGATGATATTTTAATTGGAGCCCCAAAGATACAACCTAATTGGCTTTCAGAAATACAAAATGATTTAGGTGTCTATGGATTGCAGATTGCCCCGGAAAAAATACAACTGCACTCTCCCTGTCTATATTTGGGGCATAAAATGTTGCAATCTTATTCTGCTCCAGCTTTTCCTCGCTTGAACTTACCCAAAGTTATTTCATTGGTTGATTTACAGCAACTGCTGGGTACCCTTAATTGGGTTTGCCCATATTTTTCCTTGCCGACACATTTACTTAGCCCCTTATTCGATTTATTGACCAAAGGAAAACAATCTGGAGATCTCATTGCAGTTCCATCTGCAGCACTTGCCACGGTTGAGAAAATTAATGATATCTTGAGCACTCAGTTTGTGGATCGTATTTCTCATAGAGATTATCAGTTAATTTTTCTGGTGTTTCCTACTAGTAAGCTGCCTACAGGAGTATTAGCCGTTGCTGAATTAATAACTTTAGGATGTACTCAAGCTTGTTGCAAAAATGGGAGTGATTTGATTAATATTGTTCTTCCTATTCCAAAATCTGATTTTCAATTTTATTTTCAGAATAATTTATCTCTTCAGTGTGCTTTAACTGACTATGTGGGCTGTATTGCATATCATTTGCCTAAAGATCCTCAGCTTGCACGTTTAATGACTTCTTCTTTTCTTGTCTGCCCACTGCTTTCGTCTTCTTCACTTTCGCAAGCTCCTACTGTTTTTTCAGATGGAGGGCGAATGAAAGGAGTGATTGCTTACAAGGATTCTCATGATGATACCTTGAAGGTGTCCTACACTGCAATACAGTCATCCCCAAACGCTCAGAATTGTCTGCTGCTCTTTTAGCTTTCCATACCTTTTATCAACAGCCTTTTAATTTAATCTCTGACTTTCATTATGTGTTTCAACTTATTTTTAATCTTTCAGATGCTTATATCACACCCAGGATTGACCCCAAGCTCGTGGCTCTGTTTTTAACTTTGCAGCAACTACTACAAGACTGAAAGCATTTATACTTTGTTTCTCACATATGCAGTCACTCGTCTCTTCCTGGACTTCTTTCTGAGGGCAACAGTCATGCTGATACCGCTGTTCATGTTTTACCCACATTGTTTTCAGATCCGTTTTTCAGTCATTCTTTTTTGCCATCAAAATGCCAGGGGGCTGGCACAAGCTTGCCATATTCCACTTGACCAAGCCAAGCAGATTATTTCATCCTGTCCCCAATGTTCTGGGCATCCCCCTCAAGGGACATGGGAGTTAATCCCCGTGGTTTTGCCTCTAATCAACTATGGCAAATGGATGTCACCCATGTTCCCTCTTTGGCTCCCTGGAAGCTAAATTCATTCATTTATCTATTGATACCTATTCAGGAGCACTTTGGGCCATACCTCAATGAGGGGAAACAGCTAATCATGTTATTTCTCATCTTTTTTCAGCCATTACTACCTTGGGCAAACCCTCCTCTTTAAAAACTGGTAAGGATGTCGTGGCATCAGTCCCCGAATCCGGTTCCAGAAATGGCCAAGGTGACTTTACAGACAGTGCAGCAGCCAATACGATCTCATCAGACCAGCCATCCAGTGATGTGGGGAGACATGAAAACCCTGACCACCAAAGCACAGGCAGTGCTGCAATAGTAACAAGTGGAGCAAACCCCAGAGAACATATGTTGCTATATATTCTTTGCTGCTTGTTAAAACTGTATAAAAAGCAGTAAACTCGGTGAAGGCAGACAGACATTTTGGATACCCTGTTATGACTGGTTTCTGAATCCATCAAAATATGTTTGATTATTGATGAAGCCTCAATGATATGTAGCAAACCAGTTCTTATACTTTACTTAAATGTTGAGGATTCAGCTACGTCACCAACAATTATAGGATTTGCTCCAATGGTGCCACAGTTATCCTTGGGAGAAAATCTGGAGTGAGCACTAGAATAGCAAAAGAGTTTCCAAATATCATAATGTGGCACTGCTTAAACCATTGGGTCCAACTTGTTTCAGATGATTCAATAAAAGAAATAAAGCAAGTAAATCATTTAAAAAAATTTATTAATAAGATATACACTATTTTTCATCAATCCAATAAGAACCAAGCTGAACTTTTCAAAATATCTGAACAATTTGGGCTTGAAATTATAGAGATTGGTAGAGTTTTGGGACCAAGATGGGCTGCCTGTAATTTAAGGTAAACCCTGGCTGCCTGGCGCACTTATCCAGTGCTACATCAATATTTTCATTCAAATGAAAAGTACCTAGGTATGGCTGCTCATCTTGAAAATATATATTTTATGATTTGGCATTTATGATTGACATTCTAAATGGGATTTCTTTTCTTTCAAATGTACTGCAAGTGAGAAATGTAGACATCATAAAGGCTGAAAAACTTTTGATAAGATCAATTAAAGCATTTGAAATGCTTAGAAAGGAAAAGGGCACATATGAAAAAAAGTGGATGGATTAATTATTTCAGAAACCGTCAAAATATAAAATTTGTACAAAATCATCAATTTGTTAGTCTTCCTCAGGAAAGACTTTTAGAAAGCATCATAACAAATGTGAAGAAAGGACTAATGGATTGTGAACATTTAAAAACAGGTAGCCAATTGTAAGACAGGACTAATTTACAATTCCTCAATTTTTTGGAGCCAGATTACTGGAATATTGAAGAAGTGGTGGTTCCATGGAAAGCAGCTGAAGAACAATTGCTTGCATTTAGTGACATCTTTAATTACAAAATTAATATTAATAATTATCAAGATTTTGTGGGAAATGTTTTAAAAGATTCCCAGAAATATACAATTTCTGCCAGGATTCAAAAAGGCTAAAAATATTGTCAGAACAATTGCTGTAAGTTCAGCAGAAGCAGAAAGGTTTTTTTTCCAAAATGAACATCATATGTTGAGAGAAGTCTCCTGTTTCCAACATAACAAACCTAATGACCATTAGTGTAATTGGCCTACCTATAAAAGAATGGGACCCTATTCCTACAGTCAAAAAATAGTTGCAAGCACAACACATAGCTGATAATGTTTGGGGGTTAAGACTGAAGAATAGTGAAAGTGAGGACGCCAATGACACAGCAATTTGGAAATGCCTTAAAGCTGAATCTTTTATTGTTCTTATCTAAGTATTTGTGTACTTCTTTTGTTGTTTTGTGTACCTCTTTTATTGTTCTTATTTAGGTATTAAATACATGAAATAATAATATACCTTTTGGTATATCTTTTTTTTAGGCAAAGAAATGATCGAGTTGGCCATGCCCACTCAGTCACATGCCCCCCAGGGCACACACACCCCCAGCCAGTCATTAGGACAGAGAACAGGTTGTTAAAAAAATTGTAGCCCACCATAAAGGCATAATTATGAACAAATACAGGTGAATAGAGCTTTGCTAATATTTTGCTGATGGTTAAAGAAATGCGAGATGACCTCTGGCAGCCGAAGGTGACGGATGCGTGCATCCGCCTTTTCGCTGCTTCGGTGGGCTCCCCTGAAGTCTAGGGGGAGCCCAGGATGCCTTGGAGGGGTGCCCTGCCATAGGGGCGGCTCGCTGGGACCCCCTGGAATGGCTGCGGCTGCGGGGGGATTTCCAGCCTTGCCCCAGGAGCCGGAGAGCGTAGGGAGCGCACGGAATGCCACCACACGCTTCGCCGAAAGCAGCCTGGAAGGAAACAATTAATTCGAACGAAACAGCTGAAGCGCGGTGAGGTGAAGGGTCTCCCCAGGTCTTTTACTATCTTTACTCTTTTGACTGTTCTGCAGGTTTTTTTGGGGGGGACTTTGTTTCAACCTCTGGAGGAGTTCAGATTGGAGGGGTGGGAAATTCCACCCCCCTTGGAAAAGCGGCACTTGGAAAATCTATCCCTTTTATAGGGGAGAGAGAAAGTTTTAAATCTTTCACTTCCCTTAAATAATGGGGGGGGGGGGATTTTTTTCTTGACTACAACTGTGAGAGAAAGGATGGCTGAACTGATTCTTCTCTAAACTATCTATGGGAACTTTGATTTTGTTGTTTCCTGACCACCTGTATTGGCTGAGCCAATATGGCCAACTTCCTCCTTCTTCTTTGTCTCCATGAATGAGACTCCTCCCTTGAAAACTTTATGGCTTTCAACTAATTTCCACCCCAGCGATCTCCAGGAGCCTCTTCAAATATGTTTTTCCCCTGGATTTGGAATATTTTGACCCACCTATTTGCTCTAGTTTTGTACTAGAAGACTTATTCTCCTTTGGAGTTGCTTGCCTAGTGATCCCTACTGGCTGTGCTCTCCTACAGACACCATTTCTTTGCACAGAACAATAACTATCTCTGAGCCTCATGATGGGTCCAAAGAAGTTAATGCCTGGTAAGGCCTCATCGGCCCCAACATCTTCCAAGTCCAGCCCCATTGCTCACCAGTCACAACTGGGATCTTTTTTACAACCTAAAGCCTCTGAAGAGAGTGCAAAGGATTTGTCTACTCATCAGATGCTTCAATCCATCTTAAAGGGACAGGACGAAATAAAAAAACAACTGCAGGACTTAAATGAACAGCTCAGAGAGACGAATCAGCAAACCACACGGAATGAACAGAGGATAGGTGTACTGGAGGAGGGTGCGGTTGGGATGAGAGACTAAATGAAGACAATCCAAAGGGGGAATGTAGAATTTGGAAATCAGATGTTAAAAATGGAATTTGAAAGGATGTATTTTTTTCTTAGGTTCCAAAGCTTGCCAGAAGTTGAGAATGAAGATCTTAAGGAGATTATGACCACAATACTAGCAGAATATATTAATAGAGATAAACAACAGCTTTGGTAGGACATTGATCTGATCTATAGGGTTAATTCAGCCTATGCAAGAACACATAATGTTCCAAGGGAAGTTCATGTTAAATTTCTTAGAAAAACTACAAGAGATGAGGTTCTAGGAGCTCAAAGGGGAGGACCATTAAAATATAAAGATAAAGAAATAACCATTCTTAAACAGATCCCAAAGAAAGTAAGAGATAACAGAAGGAAATATTCCTTCTTAGCAAAAAAATTATACAATAATGGGGTTTGGTTTAGGTGGCTGTTATCAGAAGGCATGTTGATTTTCTGGGAGGGCAGTAGAATTAGAATCAACACAGTAGTGGAAGCAGAGGCTTTCACTAAAAAACACAGTGCTCTCTTAGGTGAAATGGGGGATGCTACACAAGAAACAAAGGAGGGAGGGGCTGAGGCTCAGCCAGTGGATGGGGGGGGGAGGATGCAGCAACTAGAAGACTCAGATCACAAAAGTGATTTGAAACATTATTGCAATTGTTGTTACAATGTACCTTTATGGAAGTGATACAAAACAAATGATTGAAACATATTGATGATTTTGTGTTAAACTCAAAACTGCTAATACTTATGTAAATGTTGATATTTTTCTATTTTCGTTTGTAAAAGTTGAAAGACCTGGGGGGCTGCTCCCCCCCCCTGCACAATGTAGCTGTCAAAATGTTTTATAACCCTATAATCCCTTTTCCTTGTAAAACTTTTAAACTCAATAAAAAATTTGAACAATAAAAAAAATAAGGAAAAAAAAGAGAAATGCCTCTTCTATCTCTTACTCCAATAAAAGAGAGGTTTTCATTGCAAAACAACCTACTCTGTTCCTGTGATCAAACTGTAGGCTGTTCATACATAAGCTGCATTCTCTGTATAATGCAGCCTATGGAACATCTGTCAAAAATCTAGTTTACAATTATGTGATGTAGCATCAGGGAATTATACCCATCAGCTCCAAAAAGTATTTCTGTTTGTAGCTGCACTGGCTACCTGTGGTTTTTCGGGTGCGTTTCAAGGTCCTGATTACTATCTTTAAAGCGCTCCATGGCTCAGGACCTAGTTACTTGCGGGATCTCATCCTCCCACATACATCCCTGCGGCCAATCCGCTCTCACAGAGAGGGCCTTCTCCAAGTGCCGTCCACTAGGCAATGCCAGCGGGCGGCGCCGAGGAGTAGAGCCTTCTCTGTGATGGGCCCAACCCTCTGGAATGACCTCCCCCCCGACATTAGAACCACCTCGGACTTCCGCTCCTTCCGTCAAAAATTGAAAACTCACCTGTTCCGACTAGCTGGCCTGGCATGATTATAAATGTTACATCTATGAACTCCTGGTAGTATATTCTCATCTGGTTATTTTAAGGGTAATGTTTTAGTTTTAATTGTTTTTAGGGCTTTTAGCCTCATATTTATTTATTCTTCTGTACAGGACTCTTAATTTTAACCTCCTCCACACACATACATACATACATACATATATTTATAGCCCTATTTATATTTGTATTTTATCTGTGATTTATTGTGGACTGTACACCGCCCCGAGTCCCTTTTGGGGAGAGGGGGGGGGGTTAGAAATGTGAATAAATAATAATAATAATAATACAGATGTGTGTTCCACAGAACTGTGTGATTAGTTTAACCACTTGATTGCTAAATATAATTGGCTTACTTTGTAGGATTGGGGCTGTTCTTTATCACTTTGTTTTCCAAAATTTCATCTTTATATAGCCTCAGGTACAAATGATTTTGTTCCAGAAATCCTCTTTACTCTGCTTCTCTTTCACAAGTATGGTAGAAACAATAAGAAATGTAGTTATATTGGTAAAACACAAATCTCAGAAAACTGTCATTTTTAATGGATACCCATTCTCACCTAAGCAGCTCCAGTATAACAAAGCACATACCGGATCGCTGTAGCAGTATTTCAGCTTTCACTGGTTTCAGTTTATAGAGAAATAACATTTCAGATGACCTACTCTGCATCTAAAATGTCATAAAAGAGAGAAGGAAATGGATATAATCAGGGGGAAAATAATATTAAGTTTTTAATAGGGATATCAGCACCTTAAAATTCCTATTTTCTCTCTTCACCCCCAACATAATGTTCAAATTCAATTTAAAATACTTCACAGAACTTCACAGGCTGGACCCAAAATGAAATCTGAAAGAGCTAGCAAGAAGACAAATCAGTACAGATACAGGTAACAGGTGTAAAAAGCAAGGGAACCAATGGAAAATGTCTGTCTATGTTCTTTTGTTTTTTGCTATTTTGGTTCTCTGTGACATCAGGTTTGAGGACAAATGTTTTAACAGTTTCTTTTCATTTTGTCTCAACTGTTTCCAAGAATGTTGGGAACAGCATGCAAGGTAAACATGACCTGCTCTAAGGATTTAATGTACACATTTCCAGACCAGCTGGCAAAGTGTCACTGGTGGACTTTTTACCTGGTTTTGCTCATGCATTTTCATCCATAATCTACTAAGAAAAAAAATCATTTTCACTTTTCCTTTGGTTGGCCTAAAATTACTCTTTGCTTTCACCATATCTGCAGTTTGAAGTAGGAAAAGAAAATAAGGCACCTTTTCCTGAATCTTGATTATATAAAGAAATCATGATTTATGTTGGTAATGAATTTACAATGAAATTTAATTTGGTTTCTAACTATCCTGTGTTGCCTATTTCTCAAATGACATATGTTTATTGAGAGCAGAGCAGAATTTTACTTCCTTGTTATGTTAACATGCCCATCTGCTAAAACTCTTGGCAGCAATTGTGGCAGGTAAATATGTTGTCTCATAATATGTTAATATATTTGTAGGAAGGTTGGACCACTATCAGGGGACAGGCTTGCCATATTTCATATGCAGCAGGATACAAGGACTTTCCTTTACAGGAAATGGAATGTTAAAGTATTCAAATTATACTACTTTTTGGATGAATAAGATAAAAATTACAGGAAGCATGCCAAATCTTCTAGAAATCATTATAGATTTTTTCAGATGACTGAATTTCATTGAAACTCCACTTCTGAAGTTCTCAGTGACACTAATTTATTATATCTGCTGCATGATTGCTTTGGTGCTATTCCTAGCTGTCAGTGCATGCATGTGTATGCACAGCCATCACTCCACCCTGTGAAAAAATGTTGAGTGAAATGTAAACCAAAGTACCATATTTTTCAGAGTATAAGATGCACCATAGTATAAGATGCTCCAAGATTTTGAAGAGGTAAATTTTAAAAAAAGTTTTGCCCTCCCCGGCCCCCCAGAGCACTCTGCAGGCCTCCCAAACCCTCTGAAAACTGAGGCATGCAGAGTTTGGGAGGCCTGCAAAGTGCTTCAGGAGGCCGGGGATGGCAAAAACACGATGTGTGGGGGCTCGATCATCCTAAAGGGTAAGGCTTTTATTGATCTCAAATCTGCTTTTCTCTATTCCTCCCCACGGCAGGGCAGGACTAAACATATCTCTCTGTGCTTTATTTTTTTTCCCCTTCTCTCTGACCGGCGACCACGCAAAGCTGCTTGGCCCAAGGAGTGGCAGTTGGCTCGCTTCTTCCCTTCAGTGAGGAGAGAAAGGTAAGTGGAGGCTGCTGAACAGCCACTGCTGTGCTCGACCAGGAACGGCCCATTGGGCGAGGAGGGGTGGGGATCCCTTCCACTTGGATTAACGGTTCCTCGTGGTGGTGCCTGAGTGGCAAAAGGGAAGCCCAAAGAATACGACCCGGCAAGGCTGCTTCCTTGAAAAACTGGGCTTGTTTATAGCCCTTTCACAACCTCGCTTCCTTAGTCTCTGTGGAAAAGCAGGTGCCAGGCTCCCAGCTACCATATCTCTTTGCTGCATGACAGATCCAGGCAGATTGGAGGTGGGGATGGAGGAAGAGAAGAGAAGAGCAACAGTCTCCTCTCCACAAAACCTGGAATGGGATACAATCAAGATCACTTTGCTGCCACCACAAAACGCTGTTACTGTGATCTCTGCAGCATGGAACTGCTGGAGAAGGGGCAGGTGAAGTGGGCTCTGCAGAGATCGCTGTAACAGCATTTTTGGGTGGCGGCGCAGCAATCCAAAGCCAAAGCCTTGAATCAAGCTCGATTGTACCCCATTCCAGGTATTTAACTTCCCAAACTAGCATCCAGAGAAATCTAGTGTCTTTGAGGCACCTCTCATTTGCAGGAGGAGGACAGCATATACAAAAGCCTCTGAGTAACTGGAAAAGAAAGCCCTGCTTTTCGGGCGGCAGTTTTCGGCAGGTTCCAAGCACTGCTTTCTTTCCCAGTCAATCAGAAGCTTTTGTATATGCTGCCCTCCTCGTGCAAATGAGAGGTGCCTCAGAGACACTAGATTTCTCTGGACGCTAGATCAGGAAGTTAAAAACCTGGAATGGGGTACAATCAAGCTTGATTCAAAGCCTTCTGCCCCATGGAAAAAAGAGCAGCTCCACTCTCGTGCTCTTCCTGCTGACGCTGCTTGGTCTGAAACATGAGGATCGTGGAGGAAAGCATTTTCAGGCCGAGCAGCAGCAGTGGGGAGAGTGCACACTTCATGAGCTGCAGGAAGAGGCTACCAGTGATGCCTTCAGGGCGATGATGTTGCGAGCAGAGAAGGCTCAACCCCTTCAGGAGCTGCCAAGCCCTTGCCGCCTTTCTGACACCTGTTCTGTTTCTGTTTATTGGATTTATTGGACACCCATGAGGATCATGGAGGAAAGCATTTTCAGGTGGCGGATCCCCTCCCTGATTCCAAAAATGGTGCGTGCGGAAGGTGCTGCCACCTGAAAGCTCTTTCCTCCATGATTCTCACATTTCAGGTGGCAGATCTGCCCAGGGGAAAAGAGAAGGCATGTCTGCAGTGGGCGGAGGCTCAGCGGGTGTCAGAGTGGTGGCAAGCACTTGGCGGCTCCTGAGGGGGCCTTCAAAATGCTTTCAATGCAATTCCCTGGGCCACTTCGGGAATCAGGCTCCATGTGGAAGTGAAGATCCCCGCTGCCTGGAACCACCCAAAAATCTGACTCACAGACCAGGTGGGCAGGGCTACATTTGGAGTATAAGATGCACCCAGATTTTTACCCTCTTTTTCGGGGTAAAAAGATGAGTCTTATACTCCATAAAATATAGAATATTTTAAATGGGAGATCAGAGAGATTAGGTCTCTCTCTCTCTAGCCTCAGGTGAGTTGAAATTTACCCTTGAAGTATCTTTTTCATGGTTACACTCAGAGTTTGCATTCAGACTCAGAAAAGCTTTGAAATGTACTCATGCTGCTTTCACTTTTACTGCTTCTCAGCTTGCCAATGAACTATGGGGGGAGGGAAGGGGGAATTGTAATGTGGATTTTAAACATCAAACAGTCAGGCCACAAGAACCAAGGTCTGCCAGACTTTCAACACATCTCCTCACAACAATATTGTGACAATTAATTGGACAATGTGACCCTCACTAATAGGAGGGAGGGAGGCTCTATATTTTAATTATACTGAAGTAGGCAGGAATTAGCCAGAGCTGGTTTTGCTTTCATGCTGTGCCTAAATGATGTACTCAATAAAGTATAGCATAAAGAGGATTTGACAGGAAGTTCTCCAGCTGGACAGATGTGGGAGATGTGGGCTCCTAAGAGTCTCACATGAACCCTGTCTGACAAACCATTTCCGAAGATTCTTTTGAATCAGAACCCCCACTGGAGGTGGGGACGAAGAAGGGCAGCGTCTCATCAGACCCTGAGAGAAGCAACAGATCTCTCGTGGGTTAGAAATTTGCCTATGAATCAGAGTTGGGGTGGCAGCCTTCATGGCTGATAAGATGCTGGCCTTTTTGTCAAAATAAGTTTGGAACAGGCAGAGACCGGGAGAGATAAGAGAATTTATGTAACCCACAACTATAAATTAAACCTGGAAAAGGCAAAGAAATTTTGAGAACATAAATAATACCGATGGTCAGATTTTTCTTTTTTCCTAAAAGAAAAGGAAGAAAAGAAGGTGGAGGGTTGTATCACCAGCCCCCTTGGAAGTTCTTTGTCTGCGCTTTCGAACAGAAGAACATAAAGCAGAGCAGCTACAAACCCACATAATTATAAACATTAAATTTCGTTTTGGATCTTAAACAGAAACCAATATTTTTACTTTGTTGAATTCCTTCCAGCTAAAATAGTCAAGAAAAAAGCACATCTTTTTCTGAACCCACTCAATATAAACTCTAATTTGGTCTCAGATATCAAATAGAAACCAAATATTTTGATCTCTTTTTCTCTGATAATGGATAATCTAACTTTGACTGTGTGGGAAGTTTTAACTAACCAACTACCATAAATCAGAATTGCAAGAGCAGGAGGCAAAAGAGACAAGTACTTGAATCTAGCTCTTTATAAGTTTGTTCTAACTGATATGTTTTAAGCAGCTGTGGCTGATTTGGGACGGAAGGTGACAGGGGGAAGAATTAGATAAGAATTAGATAAGAACTGGAAAATGCTAGGGTTTGTTTCTTTTCTTTTTTTTCTTCCCTCCTTTGTCTTTTTATTTTACTGCAAAAGATTATGATGGACCCAGCTTCACTTCCAGTCCCACAGTAGCTAAAACTTAAGGTGGACCACAGCCTCAAAATAAAACTTTGTATAACTAACTGCAATCTTGGAACTGGATATTAAGGAAGAACAAAAGACCAAGGTGGTTCCCATCGTTCTCCCCCACAGCAGTGGAAGTGGATAAACTTAAGGTGGACCAGAACTTTGAAATAACTGTATAGCTAATTCTAACTTGGGAACTGGACATCATGGAAAGCTGGGAATTTGAAAAACTACGTGAAATTATAAAAAAATATGCATAAATCATTAAAATTAAGCCTAAATAGAATTCTGAATCCAGAGAAGCAGATATCTAAAGAATAATTCAAAGAAGAAAGGGAGCAGGGGGGGACAAGATAATGAAGGAGTAGAAACAGAGGGAAATAAAAGGCAGACAAAAGAAGTTGAGGCTGTTAGTGGCATAAGGGAAATTGAAGGGGGAGGTTTTGCCCCAACAAAGAGAAATAAAAAAACATCCTTTTGGTGGTGACCTGGGGAAAGTTGGGGAGAATGGATGTGCCAAAGCAAAAGAAGGGAGAGGGCAGGAGCAGAGAAGTGGGACAAAAGACTTACTAGGAAAAAATCAGGCAACCAGAATTTTTTATGCAGGAGAATATAAAACTAAGATAAGGGTTTTATTTCTAAATATGACAATAAAATGGAGTTGCTAATTGATTGAATGTAATAATCAAAAGATAATTAAGCAAAGGTTAAAATATATGGAATATGGATAAATATGATATTGATATTGATGTGGGGAGGTTGTGAAAAACATGACAATAAAATGGAGTTGCTAACTGGTTGAATATAATAATGGAAAGACAACTAAACGAAGGCCAAAATATATGGAATGTGGATAAATATGAAACTGACATGGGGAGGTTGTAAAGCAGAGGTTTGCCATTCACCTTTATACATGATAATTAAACTGAGTGGCAAATTGACTGGAAACGACAACAGAAGGACAACTAAACATGGGTTAAAATATATGAAACATGGCTATACATAGAACTTTTAAGATGATGAAATAAGATGTTTACCGTTTGTTATTCTATACAATAGATTAAGGGAATTGAAATGAATATTGAACAGGATGTATAGTTATATAAAGATAATGATGAGAATAGCTAGGAATTGTAACCAGGTCTACATCTCGACCAAAATTACTATATATGTATACTTTTTTGTTTTCTTTTTCTTTTTTTAAAGGAGCAGAATATATGTTTAAAATTAAATATGTATATTGAAAAGGAACTATAAATACCATCAACATAAAATGGAGCTTGCTCAGAAGCTGAAATACACCAAGTAAATGAGATGAAGAGTGGGAAGAAAAGGAGAGAGGTACGGGAAGGAGAGAGGAATAGGAGAGAGGGTAGGAGAGGGGAAGAAGAGGAGAGAAATGGAGAGTGGAAAGGGCAGAGAAGAGTAGGAGAGAGGAAGGGGAAGTAGAGAAGGGAAGGAGGACAGAGAGAAGAAAGGAGGTAGGGAGGAGGATGAGAGAGGGAGAAGAAAGTGAACACACAAATATAGTGTATGGAGAGTAGAAGAGCCAATAACTGTTTTTTTTTTCTTTTTTGGGGGGGGAGTTGATGGTAAGATAAATTGATGTAAACATTTCATAATACAATACAATGGCTATGTAATAGTATACATGTGATTATATGTTATGAAAATGAAAAATAAAAAAAATATGGAAAAAAAAGTATAGCATAAAGAGATCAGATCATCTTGTTAGTGCTTGCTGGGTTGGATTCATTGGTTGGAACCTTGACACTCTATGGAAACCTTCAGAACAAGTTTGGGGAACTAGAATTTGAGAAAACAGGCTGGGTATAATAATGCTTTGTGTCAAAGGAGTATCATGTTGTATCATCCCAGATATAGAGTGTAGTTTCTGGCTGGATGTTAACAAAAACTTCACAACAGTATAAAGGGTTGATATCCTAAATTGAATTTAATATTGGTAGAATATATATACTTTTTTCTTTTTCACATCTAATACTCTAAAGTATCTAAATAATAGACTATCAAGAATTTAATTGTACTTCGTAAATATTGTATTGAAATAACATAATGCATTAAAATTTATAATAACACAATAATTTATTTTTATTTAATTACTAATCGGTTGGATACCCGTGCTTCACTATGGAACTGGAATAGCAGTAGGTAGCATTCTTTGCCATCACGCTCCATTATCCTGTAGCTGTAAAAGGCAGCAGCAGACATGGTCTTCTTGAGAGGAACTTTGGTGTTTGGTTCACACTGAGGTATATTGATGTAATAGCCATCTTCTCCACAGCAGAACATCAGAGGGTACTGGAGAACATCATAGGCATGGTATGTCTCACTGATTCATAACAACTTGTTGTCCCTGCTGTGGAGAATGATATCTCTCTTCTCAGAATCCTCGCTGACAATGAGAACAGCCACTTCTGTAATTGTGAGGGCATTGAAATGACCTCAGTGCTCTCCAGAAGGCTTCCTATCAGCATTAATCACCACTTGGAAGTCCTTGTGGCCCTTAGGAACAGAATCTACAGTTCCAGAATATACTTGTTGTGTTCATGCAGCAACTTCTGCAGTTGGCTAACCAATTGTGGATTAAAGACTGGTAGATTCAACAACAGATGTCCCTCTCATTGTCATCATCACCAACAAAGTATATCTAGAGAAATGAAGGCTGCTGCTAAGGCCCCACCATGATACTCCCTATCTTATAGTAGACCTGCCCCTGCACTTTGAATGTTGGCATAAAATTTTCCTCCTTCACCTCTCTGGCTCCAAAATATGTCATTTGGAAGCATCCATTGTACTTCTGGACAGCAGAAAGGAAGTGCTTTGCCACAGGATGCTGGTGGGTGAGACTGCTATGTAAGGGTTCAGGGTAGGGCTGAAGGGGAGGGAGGTGGACTTTACCACCACTGCAGCACATCCCGGGACTCTCATCCTGCCACTTTAGAGCACAGCACCATGCACAGAATAACCGGAGTCCAAGATCAAAAACCTTGTCCCTGGAGTAATCAATCTGAAGTTCATATTTAAAACTTATTAGTCCAAGGCATTGATCTATTTGTGACAGATTAACATAGGGATTATTAGATGGATACTTTTTTACAGCCTGTCTTCTGACTTGGGGATGAGTTTGATGATACTTGTGTGTAGCTTCCCTTACTTGTGTTTTCCTAATCACATCTGTAAATCTTTTTCTGTGTTTTTTATCTCTTTTCCCTTTAACTGGTGTTACAGTAGAAGTCATAGATTCATCTGAACTGAGTAGGAAAATAAGGGGGGGGGATCTACCTCTGCCTACCAGCATCCATCGGTATTCATCTGGCTAGCATCCTGTCAGTGTCTGAGAGAGTTGAGGGGTGTTTGGAAACTCAAAGAGTATTTGCTGTGTGAGCAAGAAGGAGACAGGAAGGACCCTGACTGTGGTTTAGCTCAACTGTTTTGTAGTAAAGCTGCTTGCTGCTGTGAAAGTAAAACTGAAACTGAAACTCCTCTCCTCTGCTTGTGTTTTGCATATGGAACAGATTTCTTTTCAGGTTGGGAGGGGGAGTAGAACTCTTAGCATCAGAGCATGTTAAAAATAATATAGGAAATACTAATGCTCTGATGGTCATTTTGAAAAATCCTTTCTCAGTGAACACCTAGAAGCCAAGAGGAAGATACGTGGCAAATTTGAAGTTTGTAGGCTTTACAGTTCTGGAGATTTGTGATGATGTGTGAGTGGTATTTTGCTTTATTTATATAGATTTGTATACTGCATTATTTTTACAAATAACTCTAGGCAGTAAATATATCCAACTCGTCTTCCTCCTTTTAATTTCCCCACAACAACAATCCTCTAAGGTGAGTTGGGCTGAGAGAGAGTGACTGGTCCAAGGCCCCCCTGCTGACTGTAAAGGCAGGATTAGAACTCTTGGCCACCTCCTTTCTAGCCTGGTGCCTTAACCACTAGACCAAACTGGCAGACTTATATAAATTATTTAAAAAAAAAATTAAATAAGAATGACTCTTTGGGTTGCATTTTTCAGAGTATAAGATGCACCCCCCCTAAAAGTGGGTGGAAATGTCTCTGTGTCTTATACAGCACATGTTGCTGAAGCCCCGCCCACCCTTTGGCCATTTTTGGCCTCCATGCATTGCATTTTGGCCTCCACACACTCCATTTTAGACCCATTCCAGGATGTGGGGATCGCCACAGCACATTGCTGCCAGTCGCTGCCTCCACATGTCACATTTTTTGCCTCCCTGTATCACATTTTCTGCATCCGCATGCCCTGTTTTTGGGATCGTTGCTGCCTGGAATGGGCTGAGAACATGACATGCAGAGGCCAAAAATGGAGCGTGCAGAGGCCTAAAACACAATGTGCGGAGGCCGAAAATATGATGTGCAGAGGCCAATAACACAATGCATGGAGGTGGCAATTGGCAGCTATGTGTTGTGGCAATCCCCACAGCCTGGAACAGGTCTAAAGCAGAGTGTGTGGAGGCTGAAAATGCAATGCGCAGAGGCCAAAAACACTATGCACGAAGGCCAGAAATGCTATGCACGGAGGTGGCAATAGGCTGTGGCGATCCCCGCAGCCTGGAACAGCTAATTGGTGATATTCCAGGAGGCTGATCCAACTGTTAATCAGCTGTTCATGCTGAATCAAGCTGCAATAACGTGCTGAAGCTGACCAGGCTTTTTGCTGCAAGGACGCTAGCCAGATGAATACTGGTGGATGCTGGTAGGCAGAGACAGAATTTTGTTTTCTCCCCAAAAACTAATGTGCCTCTTATACTCCAAAGCATCTTATACTCTGAAAAATATGGTAAGCATATAGGAAATATGAACTCTTATTTGGTTACAAAATGCCGCAGTTTAGGTTCTTACAGTCAAGCTGAATTTGCTGCCTCAAAAACATAGCTTGAATAAACCATCAGGGGATGCCATTGTGTTTATTGTACCACACTGGTAATCCCAAAATTAGATATAGATTTGAAATTATTGTTGACATTTTTATTTTAAGGATTACTTGTAATTTCTTAGGGAACAGATTTTTGCACAGAAAGAGTTTGTATCTTAAGAAAAAAACACTGTACAGAACAGTAATCTATTCCTGCATGATTAATATGACACATAAAAAACAGGAGGTTTGATGACACTGTTGTGGCCATCATCTTGACCTTTGTGTCCACCTTTGGACTGTCCTGATCAAAGCAGTATACATTGCCAAGGTTGAAGTAAATGGTTCTAGAAGGAACAAACCTTGCTGACTCACTTAGCAAATGTATGGTCTTTCATTTCTAAAAATCTAGTTATGATATGGTGTGAGGGTGTTAAGTGAAGTGAATGTATTGGTGTCAGCTCATTCCTTAATGGATTACAAAACCAATCAGGATAATTTATTGTGACAAAAATCTCTTCTTTTGAGAAATGATTATACAAGACAGAAGGATTTGTTCTTAGCTGTTGTTGAACAGAGCTATGGAGAAATGAAAAAGAAAAGCAGATATGAAGAAAAGAACAGCAACAGTTTTGTTGCCCCTTACCTCTTCATGAACCCAATATGGGAATGTTACTATGCAGCTTGTTCAAGACACTAATGAAAAAACAGTTGCATTTTATATATTTTATATGCCTCATTTTATAAAGGTATGAAATGTAATTCCATCTCTGATAAGAATTGGAAAATGCTAGGGTTTTTTTCTTTTCTTTTTTTTCTTCCCTCCTTTGTCTTTTTATTTTACTGCAAAAGATTAAGATGGCCCTGGCTTCACTGCCGGTCCCACAGTACCTAAAACTTAAGGTGGACCACAGCCTCAAAATAAGACTTTGTATAACTAACTGCAATCTTGGAACTGGATATTAAGGAAGAACAAAAGACCAAGATGGCTCCCATTGTTCTCCCCCACAGCAGTGGAAGTGGATAAACTTAAGGTGGATCAGAACTTTGAAATAACTGTATAGCTAATTCTAATAATTCTAACTGATTGATGGTAAACTTGTAAGGAAAACAAAATTACCAAAGGATAATGGAGACAACAGACCATTTGTGTGCTTGTACCATGAAAAAACAATAACCTAATGAACTTTTTCTCATTTGTTGAGAGGAAATCCAGCTGAAAACTTCCCTGTGTCCTAAGATCATTCAAGGCCCCTGAACTCTCTGGTTTAGCTCCTGAATGTTCTGCTTTCACTTTAATTCAGGACAGTGAAACAAAAGGGATGAGAAAACACTTAAATGGGGAAGATTAAAGAGGCCTCTTTTAATTGCAACTGCAGAACACATAAATATTTCATTAAGATAATGCAAAGCTATTATTATGGTGACTTTTTTATGAACATCTGAAATTTCTGGAGTCTCAGGCAGAGAAAGAGCTTTCTCTTCTTTAAGGGGTTCCTAACATGTACCTCTCCATGGACCCGAGACAAACTCTGAATCATTCTGTGCCTTCTGAATCCAGATCATCTAATTACATCCAGAGTCTAATTTACCTATCTGTTCTAATTGATGGCTTTTATAAGAACAAAATGAACTGGTTCATTAGTAAGATGTATGCATCTTTCATAAGATTTACGTAATCATGTTAATTAAGATCTGAAAAGAATGAAGGTTCTGTAACAATAAGCTTGCTCAACTGCAATTGTTTCTCCTAGCAGAACCTTCAGTCCAAGAACAGTAATGAATAAAGCTCCCAGATACAGCTTTATTCCATGAATCAGACTCAAGCAACTATCTGTACTCTTGCAATTTGGAAATTGTGTTTAATTTTCCATATTCATTCATTCATTCATTCATTCATTCTATTTAATTGATTTTATTGCTATTGCATTTTTTCCTTCAAAGTAGCCTGTATGATAAAGTAGCCTGAATGATAAAGTCCCTTCATTTTTATTTCCTCAAAAACAATTAAGTCAGTTTGACTGAGCTGAGAGAGAGTTACAGGCAAAAAATCAGGACTGGGCCTAATTGAGAACTTAATCTTAGTCTTGAAAATTAAGAGGAGAATTTACTTCAAATAAAATGTCCTCACCAGCCTAGAAAGTTGGACATATTTTTAGCTTATGTTGTTTTAATGATTTCCATGGTCACAGATACATTGAAATATTGGGGGCTCCACTGTATTCTTTTCAACCAGGTAACAACCAAGCTCAGAGAACTCCAAAGACCTCATTGTTTAAGCCTGGGCTACATATATTCTGTTCTACTAGTAGTGATGTATATCCCTACCTATTAGTTCTTACTGTAAACTAAAAACATCAACAAACTAATGTGTTTGTCCTTCTATGGAAAGAACTCTAAGCTTACATGTATTGTTCAATATGGTTTTGCAATATTCTAGGATCAGAGACGTTCACAATCCATCAGGAATACATAAAATCTAAATCTGCTTGTTTGCTCATTTATACATTGTATTTATAAGACTACACAATACTAAATAACCCTGGATGACAAACAAGAATAACATGATGTATAAAAAATAATTTTAAAAGCATGATGGTTACTTTGGAGGGAACACTCATAACACATCTTCCATTCACTCTAGCCAAGTGGTTCTTAACCTGTGGGTTGGGACCCCTTTGGGGGTCGAACGACCCTTTCACAGGGGTCGCCTAAGACCCCTCGGAAAACACATATTTTTGATGGTCTTAGTAAAGCTGGCTGTTGCTTGAGTCAGCAGGTGCAGCCATGTCACTATCTTGCAGTGTTCCCAATGTTTTTAACTTCAGAGACTTACTAGTGGTCTTTTGATGTCTCCCATCCAGGTATTAACCAGACCTGACCCTGCTTAGCTTGTGTACACAGAAAGTCAGCCAGGTGGGGTTACCTTCTCAGATAAAAAGAAGGTTATAAGAAGGAAAATGATGCACAGCAGCAGAAATGCAGTGGAACACAAAAATAATCTGAAAATAAATAAAAATGACAGCAAGAACCCACATGCTCTGAGCAGGAATAAATATATAATAAACGAGGTGTTTCACAAGGACCTCTACAAGGGGGTCCTCATCTACCTAGATGACATCCTTATCTACACAGAAACCATGGATGACCACATACCCCTGGTCTGCCAAGTACTGAAGAAACTTCTGACAGCCAACCTGTACGTCAAGGTACCAAAATGCAAATTCCACTGTGCACGGTTAGACTACCTGAGTTACCGAGTGTCAAATGAGGGAATAGAGATGGACCCAGAGAAAGTGCAAGCCGTTCTAAACTGGCATCCCCCTCGCACCCGCAGACAGCTACAAAGCTTCCTAGTGTTCACGAATTTCTACAGGCAATTCATCCCCTCCTTTGCGAAGATTGACAAACCCCTAACAAACCTCCTGAAGACAGGGAGCCCAGGAACGAAACCTCATCCGGGACAACCCCTACCATGGGACC
Source organism: Natrix helvetica (assembly GCF_964273705.1). NCBI lineage: Eukaryota > Metazoa > Chordata > Lepidosauria > Squamata > Natricidae > Natrix > Natrix helvetica. Next base: position 62,207,003 of record NC_138550.1, read on the forward strand.
TAAACTGTCAAGAGGTGTTCGAGACACTAAAAGAAATGTTTGCAAAGGAGACAGTGCTGAAGCATCCTGACCCCGAGCAACCTTTCATGATCCAGGCAGACGCCAGAGATGTGGCAGTGGGAGCAGTGCTACTCCAAAGAAACAACCAAGGGAACTTACAACCCTGTGCCTACACCTCCCACAAGCTCACAGACACAGAGAGACGATGGGCCGCATGGGAAAAGGAGGCTTTTGCGGTGAGATGGGCACTGCTAACCTGGAGACACCTGTTGGAAGGGAGCCAGAAACCATTCGAAGTCTGGACCGACCACAAAAATCTGGAGGCGCTTAGGACCCCACGGAAACTATCACCCAAACAAGTCCGATGGGCTAATTATTTCAACCGTTTTGATTTTGTCTTAAAGCACATTCCAGGTGGGAGGAACTTTCTAGCTGAGCCCCACCCATGCCTCAGTACAAATGCAAACAGGAGCACGTAGTGGACACCATCATTCCCTCTACCCAACCGCTGCCTAAGTGACCACCAGACGGCAACGCCGTGACCGGCAAGACCAACTTGCAAGCGACCTAACTACAAAGCTCAAAACTGAACTGCTAGCAGGCTCCTAGTTCCAAACCAACCAACACATCTTGACAAAGAGAGATGACCTTGCATGGAAGGGGACAAAACTCTACACCCCAGAATCCCTATGTATCCTAGTTCTCCAGAGGAGTCATGGTGCCAAACCAGAAGGCCACATTGGGTTCCTAAAGACATTACACTTAGCCCGGAGGCAATTCTGGTGGTCTGACATGAAGAAAGATGTAGATAGTTACGTGAAAAGTTGTACCATTTGCGCCACAATGAAGAGATGACCAGGAAAAACCCCTGGACTACTGCAAAAGTAGCAGAGCCAACGAGGCCATGGGAGGAGATCGCAATGGACTTTATAGTAGAGTTGCTAAAAAGTGGAGGAAACACAGTGATTTGGACTGTAATAGATCTCTTCTCCAAACAGGCACACATCATACTCTGTAGAGGACTACCCTCGGCTCAAAAGCTGGCTAAACTGTTCATGAAGCATATCTACCGACTGCATGGAGTACCTCAAAGAATTATCTCAGACAGAGGGGTCCAGTTCATGGCTAAGTTCTGGAGGGAGTTTCTGCGCTCCATTGGGTCATCTCAGGGTCTTAGTTCAGCTTTTCATCTGAGCACGAATGGGGCAGCAGAGAGACTGAACACCATGATAGAGCAGTACTTGAGGTGTTATGTGAACTATCAGCAGTCCAATTGGGCAGACCTTTTATCTTTTGCTGAGGTTGCGTACAATAATGCTGTCCACAGTAGCACAGGACTCACGCCATTCAAAATAGTGAGCGATATGGACTTCGTCCCAATGCCTGGGCATCCAAGGGATCTCCCCTCCTCAGTCAGCTGACTGATTGGATGTCGATGCTGAAATCAACCTGGGAAAATGTCAAAAGGCACTTGCTAAAGTGGCACAAATCTATAAGAAACAGGCAGATAAACACCGGGCTTTGCAATGGCCATTCCGGGTAGGAGAGAAGGTTTACCTCTCCACAAAATATTTGAGATTAAAACTGCCTAGCAAGAAACTGGGGCCAAAGTTTATGGGACCATTCCCCATAGTAAAGATCATCAGCCCAGTCACAGTGCAATTGAAACTACCTCGATTGTTGGGGAAGATACATCCAGCATTTCATAGTAGCCTCTTAAAAGCTGTGATTGGATTCACTTTGTGACCGCTACCCCAGGAGCCCCCGGCCCTATGGTCATAGGGGAGCAAACCCATTATGAAGTTCAATGAATCCTTGATTCAAGGTGGCATAGGAGACAACTCCAATACTTAATCAAGTGGAAGGTCTACCCATTATCGGAGACATCTTGGGTGAAAAGCAGAAATATCCAGGCTGATCGCCTCATAGCAAAATTCCATGCAGAAAATCCAAGGAAGCCTGGGGGAGGGACACATCCTTAAGTTATATACTTGTACTCAAATTGTCTTTGGTTCAATCTTGAAAGGGAAATTGGTGATCTTGTTTATATATTAAGAAGAAACTAAGTTTAAGAGGGAAATAGGGCGAAAGAATAATAGAATTGTTAAGCTAAATGTTTTCTATGTAAAAACTGAAATTGAGGATGTATGTGGTTTATAGCCAAATAGATTAATATATGAAAGCGGAAAGAATAATCTGGTTTAAGCTTAAAGGGAATTTGGTGATATTGTTTAGATACTGCAGTGTGCAGTGTGCAGCAGCTGCCAAAATTGCAAACACAATTCTAGGCTACATAAACAGAGGGATAGAATCAAGATCACGTGAAGTGTTAATACCACTTTATAATGCCTTGGTAAGGCCACACTTGGAATACTGCATTTGGTTTTGGTCGCCACGATGTAAAAAAGATGTGGAGACTCTAGAAAGAGTGCAGAGAAGAGTAACAAAGATGATTAGGGGACTGGAGACTAAAACATATGAAGAACGGTTGCAACAATAAAAACTTTATTTAAAAAAAAGAAGAAGGAAAAAAAAAGAAAAATCTATTATTATTTATTTGCATTCATAGTCTTATTCTACCTCCTGGCAGATATTTTAATTGGGTATTTTTAGGGTTATTTAAATATTGTTTTTAACTGCTTTGCTTTTTTGTACAGTTTCTTATTGCCTCCTCTTTTATGTTTGTATTTTCTATCTTGATGTGTTTTATCTGACTGTACACCGCCCCGAGTCCCTTTGGGGAGAGGGGGCGGTATAAAAGTCTAAATAAAAGTAAAGTAAAAAGTAAAGCACAGTGCAAACTGAACCAAACTTGCTGTGTCATCTCTGTTTCAGACGCAGAAGCACAAACAGCTAATGCAGTGAATGATCAATTGGGGAAATGGCAGTCTCTATTTCCAGGAGAAACCACATAGGGAGAACAACACTAAGAAAAGCCTCTTCTGCAAAGGGACTTAAGCCAAAGTCACTTTTGCGGGAGAAAAAACTCCATGTATAATGAACATAATGGGAGGAGATGAAAAGAGAACTTTGACCATATTCCTTTTATTAAACTCTAACATACATTGGAAGGACATTGCTACAACGTATTATTATGCTACTAATAATGAAATGAACAAAATGAAAATATTTATCTCTTTATTATGTGCCTTTATTATTTATTTAAAATAATACAGAGGCTAACCCATGTCAGTAACACAGCTTTATGCTCATTTTATTTATGTTACTGCATTAATTTATATCCTATGTTTAAGAGCTCAAGGATGTCCTATGATTTAGAGGGAACAATGCTGTTGCTAGTGTAGAAAGTTAGCATCCACCCCTCTCTTAGAAGAATGAGATATTTTGAGAAATATTAAAAATGCGGAATATTATATTTCCATGGATAAGAAATGGAGAAACATGCTCTTGGAAAGCAACCCTCCTTCCCCTACTTAAGAGATAAAGAGATAGCTAGCTCTATGCATAAGCAAATTCCCTGCAATAAGGTCTGAACAAAGGTAGAATTAGCCTTCAGCCACAATAGCCCCTTCATTGCATCAGCCAAACTTCAACCAAACCTGGGAGCTCAGACAACCTCAGCTATGAACCCTATATAACCCTATATGGCCCAATGGGAGTCTGCCAACAGCCAATAGAATTCATGTTCTTGCACAGGAACTGGAAACTCTCTCGCACAGGAACTCAAGTGCAAAGCCCAAGAAAATGTATAAATACCCCCACTCTCAACTCCATGTGGTTCTGCTTCATCATTAAACCATCTTTCCAATCAGCCTCCATGTTTCCAGTGTCTTTCTCCCGGCTTGGAACTGAACCAGATGGATATTTTTTCCAACACTAGAGAATGATTAATTTAAAATCACACAATAGGCCCCAGGCCTAGTTCTGTATATGGAGTATTTGCAGGGGTGGGTTGCTGCCGGTTTTACTACCAGTTCGCAACCCGCATGCATGCATTATTCAGTGTAAATTGTTCTTTGCACAGTCACTAAAATCCAAAATGGCAGTGGCCCAGTGGTGCAAAATAAGTGGTTTGGGGGCATGGCAGGCCTGGGTCACTGCCGGTTCTGTGACCCAGGTCTGAATTCCACTACCGGTTCGGCCAAACCGGGCTGATCTGGGAGTAACCCACTTCTGAGTATTTGGCTTTAATCATTTCGCATCTATTTTAGATTAAATTGAGAATATGTAAATTGGGCTCATCATGCTTTATAATCCCCATCCTAGACAGATTTTTTAATTGTGGGCATTAAAAATATATGAAATACAGAAAATTATGATTTGTCACACAGTCAGCCAGACTGGATTTGGCATTTTTGTCCACATATTGAGTCCTTCCCAAGGACCTGGGATGGACAGAAATGGATGTTTGATGATGTTACAGATGATATCGCAGGGTATCTTGTTAGACTTATTATTACTATTTAGTAGAGTTATAAGACCACTTTACAAGGTTGAGCAATTTACAAGGTTGAAAACAATAAAAACCAAACTCCTTAAAAGTTGACCATTCTGGGAGAAGACTTCCGGTTCCTGCAGGTGACGGACGTGCTGTCCGCTGCTAGTCTCCTCAGTTGGCTCCGTAAGGAGCACAGGGGGCCTTGGAGGGGTCTTCTGCCAAAGGATGGCTTGCTGAAACCCCCCAGAATTGGCGGCAGCCAGCGGGGGTGTTTTCAGCCTCGCCTAGGAGCCGGGGAGCGGAGGGGGGGTTGGGACAGCTTTGGGCTGTCCGCCCTTTCGCCGAATGGGCTCCGGGAGGAAGGAGTTTATCCAAGGAAGAGCGGCTGAATGCTGGTGGTGGGGGAGCCATCCTGATCTCCTTAATCGTCATTAAAGGATAAGCAGAAACTGAAGATTAGAGGAGGGTGTTTCTTCTCTTTACTCCCCCCCCTCGGATTAAGCGGCATTTGAACTATCTCTCTATATATTGGAATGGAGAGAGAACAAAGGCTGACTTGTCACTTGAACTAACGATGTGAGAAAGATCGCTATCACAATTGCAAGAGATGATTGCTGAGCTGTCTTTTTTTAAAAAAAAACTTTATGGAGATCTCTGCTCTTCTCCCTGTGAAAGGAGGAGCCAAGATGGCTCTCTTCTGTCTTTGTTTTTGCACTTACAAATGAAGTCTGCATTTTGAAACTACCTTCAAAAAAAAACCTTCTGGTATTGTTTTATTACCCTCTCTGAGGGAGGCCGGGACCTCCCCTGTTACGTGGTCTTCCTGGACTTTAATTATCTGATCTTCCCCTTTCTGGTATGCCTCAGTGCCTTGGAACTGTGAAGGAGAATTAACTCTTTTGGATTTGCCTGCCTCCTTGGACCGGCACAGTTGTGCAATCCGCTGATGCCATTTTCTTTGTAAAAGACTTATACACATCTCTGAACTTAGACAAATGGGGCCTAAGAAACCACCAACGGGCAGGTCATTTTCGGCTCCTGTGTCTGCCACCTCCAGTCCAAGCTTGCAGCAAATGAAAATTACTTCATTGTTACAACAAGAAGGTTTTGGAGAGAGCCCAAAAGAGCTATCTGTTTCCCAAATGTTTCAAGAAATTATGAGGGGTCAAAATGAGTAGAAAAAAGAGGTGACAGATCTCAAAGATGAACTCAGAGATGTCATCATATCTCAGAAAATAAACAGAGAATTGTGGTGTTGGAGGAGGGAGCGGCTGGACTTGGGGAGGAGGTTAAGGCAATTGGGAAGGGAAATGTAGACCTGGAAAACTTCATGGCAAAAATAGAATTTGAAAGAATGTCCTTTTTTCTCAGATTCCAGAACGTACCAGAGACAGAAAATGAAGACCTTAAGGATATTATGAGTACAATTTTAGCAGAATATATTAAGAGAGACAAGGAACAGCTGTGGTGGGATATGGATCTGGTTTATAGGATTAATTCAGCATATGCTAGAAGCCATAATGTTCCAAGGGAGGTATATGTTAAATTTCTCAGGAGGACCACAAGGGATGAGGTGCTTGGGGCCCAAAGGGAGGGACCACTAAAATATAAAGATGAAGAAATCACCATTCTTAAGCAAATTCCGAAAAAGAGGAAGTATTCCTCCTTATCAAATAAATTATACAATAAAGGAGTTTGGTTTAGATGGTTATTGCCAGAGGGAATGTTGATCTTTTGGGAGGGAAATAGAATTAGAATTAATACAGTGCAAGAGGCTGAAGCCTTCATTAAAAAACATTTCTCTCTTCTAGAGGACGAACACAGGGAAAGTAGTGAAAAGGGTAGCAAGGTACAAGATATGAAGGAGGGGGGGCTGTGGCTCCACCTGAGGACAGGAAGGAAGGAGCAATATCGAAAAGGCTCAGGTCACAAAAATAAAGGTATTTGAAATATTTGTAATTGTTGATATACTAGAAAATGACAAAGGAAAAATGATTGAACACATGGTTGATACAACATAGAATAAGATTCTGTTTTTTGCTTATCTTTTATACGTTGTTTTTAATATCGTAAAAATTGTGAGATTTGGAGGGATTTATACCACTAGCGTGGGAGCTGCCAAAATTTTCTATGTACCCCTTTACCTTTTCCCATAAATGTTTAAAAACCAATAAAATTCTTTAAAAAAAAAAGTTGACCATTCTGAATGTACCTGATGACATAAGGTACATTCATGTGTCCTTAAAAAATGGAGGTACATAGACAATCTCCAAAATGCACCATTTAGCCACCATGAATGTTGAAGTCCTATGTTTTATGCAAACATGTGGAGCTTGAAACTATCAAGGACATTGTTACAGATGCCAAGCAGCATATTTTGCCACCAGACTATGTGACTTGTGTTCACTCCACCTTTTGAAATCGCATTTACCTGCAAATCAATAATACAGCTATGGGTTCAGACATAGCTTCTTAATTTGTCAATATTACCATGACTAACCTAGAACAATGTACTTTTTACTCTATTCCTTGAAGCCGCTGCCTTTATTTGAGTTTATTGATGACATTTTTAATTATTTCAACCCATAAAAATGAATCTTTCATCAAATCATATCAAGATTCAACAATTTCCACCCAACCTCACCTCATCAGCTTAGAACTATCTACTGAACAAGTCCACTTCCTTGATGACACCGTAAAGCTACTTTATACAGCAAAGTTATAATTACTGTGCATGTCTATATGCTTCAAGCTTTTACCCAGAACCCATAAAATCTATCAGCTATAGCCAGAGCTTTACATTACAATTGCATTTTTTCAGACCCACTTGATAAAGATATCAAACAATGGAATTAAATTAGGCATTCTTATGCTATTCCTCTGCCAGCAATGCTTCTCTGGATTCTACTTAGGACAAATAGACCAAACTTTGCACAAATTAATTAATGGACAGGTTAGGACTCAAAATAAGGACCAACTAATTTAAGATTTCAAAATGTCAATACACTCCATAGCAGACCTCAAAAAACACTGAAAAGTTGGAGCTTTAATAGCACCGGTATTTTAAATTTTGGGGGTAGATTTTAATGTTGTTTTAATTTTATTATTATTGTACAGATTTTTATGTAATTTGTTTTTATGGGGTTTTGATGTTTTTCTATGTATATGGTATTTTAACTTTTGTCTGTACACCGCCCCGAGTCCCTTCGGGGAGAGGGAGCGGTTTATAAATTTAATAAATAAAAATAAATAAATACCATTGAGCGATAACTTGTTGAAGGGCTCCTGGTTAATTCACCATGGCCAACTTGCTGTGATACAATTCAATGCTGTATTAATTGCTTCATTCAGTTACTTTTACTATTGATGACCACATTTTCATTGAAATTATTGTAAGTCTTGTATTTCTAGATAGACTTTCTTTATTTTATTATTATTGGCCACAGTTCCATTGAAATTAATTTATTTTTTTGTATTTGTTGAATTGTCCCGTGGTGACTTGTTCTGTGGCGAGTTGTCCCATGGTGAGTTAGCCATGATGAGTTAGCCGTGGCAAGTTGGCCATGGCAAGTTGTCTCATTCCATTGTTGAAGTCATGTACATAAAAAGTGTTTACTTATCTCTGAATTAAAGGCCCAAGGCAACAGGAAATGCATACACAGGTTAGTTTTGATACTAAGGTTTCCCAATAAGATGATAAGGAAGGTAAGGAATGGCAAGAAAATCTCAAGAAACACACATTCACTCTATTCTGAAACAGAAAGGCCAATTAAAAATAAACAGAAATAACCTTTTTAGTGGGAATTCTTTTTTTTTTTTGCTCTTTTTTCCTCTCCTGCAATTACTTATTCCTTTTTTGTATTTATTTTTAAATCTACAAGGCAGCACACAGAGAAGCTGCTGGTGTGCAAGAAAGGTATGGTGTAAGCTGTATTTTGTTGTATCACACTGTTCTGCATTTTTAAGTGGCAAATTAATCACTAAACTCATGTTCGGTGCTTTAAACTTCCAGCTGTTCAATGCTCTGAATTGCAAGATTTATTCTTCAGGATTGTTTTGTGAATAATTCTTCTTCCCTAGATTTCCTGGAAAACTCTTTTAAACACAGTGAGAGAAAGCTCCTTCTAGGAAGGGAAAAGGAGGATTAGACAAACTGGCATCTGGCTTCTCTTTGGTCTTCCACACTTAGTAAATGACAGCTTATACCTAGTGGGCCTGAAATTTTAATTAACAGGATTGAGAGTGTTATGTTCTCCTGTTCACTCAAGGAATTTCATTCAGCTAGGTGAAATCTTACTATATTACCCTGCCAATGAAGGGAGAATACACAGAAACTGCTATACGTAGCAACAAGCAAAGCATTCACATCAACTAACCAGGGTAAAGTGGCAAAGAGGGACTGATCTTTTTGATAATTCTCATTAAGGCATACAGCATACTGGTAACATGATGAACAATAAACTGGTTACAACCCCACGTTTAGCAGATGCAGTTATCCTAGTACTGTATGTGGGAGAAAGATTTATTTTTACACAATGCAGGTTCAGGTTTAGTGCAAACTTCAGCTGGAAAAATCTTTGCCTTCAATGTTTTGTGTTGTTCATCTTCCTTCAATCTAAAAAACAAATACAGGTGTGATGACAATTGATCTCAGACACTGCAATCATAATAAAAATGAACCAGTTCTCAAGAAACCAAGTGTAAATCATATGACTACATGGATGCTACAACAGCCATAAGTGTGAAAAATAGTCATAAGTCACTTTCTTCATTTTCATTGTAACTTTGAGCAGTCACTAAATGAACTGTTCTTATAACAAGTGCTTATAAACAGCATCCTGAATAACCAGAAGCAAGCTTCCTATAATTTTCTGGGCTGTCTTTACCATTCTCTATATGGACTTTCTATCTGAGGCATTGCTGCCACCAAACTAGACAGTGATGCTGTTTGTTAAAATGTTTTCAGTTGTGCCTCTTAAAAGTGGCCAGAACAGAAGGAGAAAGATGTGCTCTCCTCATCCGACACAGAAAATGCAGATCCTGGTTTACACACTTCACTAAGCATGACGTGTAGAGAGACCAGTTCACATATGTATATGTGGATATAAACACATGCACACATACATGTTAAAGGAGAGAAATATATTCAGACCAGAGTTTGGACTGAAATGGCATCGATTGTGCTCACTGAAGATCTCTGGCAGAAGTGGAATGGAAGTAGTGCATCCATCCTGCTCTTCTTGATCTCTCAGTAGTATTCAATATCTTTGCTCATGGTATCCTTCTGGGACAGTTCCAGGAACTGGGGGAACCAGCACTATTGTGCCGGTTCTCATTCCCCAGGTCTGTTCCAATCAGTGTTGATAGAGAAAAAAAGATCTAGCCCATGCCCTCTATTTTGTAGGGTGCCTCAGGGCTCCCCTTCTATTTAACATTTACATGAGGCTGCTGGATGAGATTATCCATCAGTTTGGGTTGAGATATCATCATAATGCAGATGACACCAACCTTTATAACTCTACCCCAGGCCCCTTGAGTGATGCTGTGGCTGTCCTATCCCAGCATCTGGAGGCTATGGGGACTGGATGAGGTAAAACGGGCTCTGATAACTCTAGCAAGACAGAGTGTCTGTGGGTATTTGAACCCCGCAAGACAAGATTCTTCCATCTCTGGTTCTGGATGGGGTTGTACTTCCCCAAACAGACTCAGTGCAGTCTCCTGGATTCACAGCTCCTGCTTAAAGAACAGGTGACTGCTATGGCTGGGGGGGAGGGCGGCTTTGGGAGGTGACCCAGTTGCATCCTATACCTGGACTGGAAGGTCTTGCTCACAATAGTTCACTCCCTTGTAACCTCCAGGTTAGACTATTGTAACGTGGAGCTGCCCTTGAATACCATTTGGAAATTCCGACTGGTTCACAATATGGCTGCATTGGCAGTAAATGACGCTAGATATGCGGCGCATGTAACATTATTCCTATATAAGCTGCGCTGATTATGAATGTGTTTCTAGATGCAATTCAAGTTGCTTACCTATAAAGCCCTACATGGCTTGGGACTAGGGTACCTAATGGATAGCCTTTTTAAAAGAGTCTCTACCCAAGCAGAATGGGCATCAAAGAATGTCGGCTACTAGGGACCAAAAGTCAAACTTTTTCTTCAATGGCCCCTGCTCTATGGAATATCCTCCCTTTGAAAATCATAATGCCCTCTCCCCCATTAGCCTTTCATAAGGCCCTAAAAACTTTGTTATGTTTCTGATCCTGGGGTGCTGAATGTGCCAAGGGTCCTGTTTCCTGGCTACATTGCTAATGAAACAAATATCTTGCTCTTACATATGTTGAATTATATGATTTTTATGTTTTACTGGTTTCACTGTTTTTATTGTTTTAAAATGCTTTTCTAAATTTTTTAGTCATAATATATTTTCTGAATTGTAAGAATCATTGACTGAGATAGGTGATCATAGAAACTGAACAAGTAAATGTTATGTCTGATTGAAAATGTTGATCATTAACAGGCATTTTTCCATAGATAAATAGCCCAGTATTTATGGTAACAAAATAACTAGTATTCCTGCACCTCCCCCTTTGAACAAAATATTAAACTTGCTTTTCACTCAATAAAAGCTATTTATCTGTGTTTAATCAAAAGTACTTTTTCTTAAGTAAAGATTTTGAAAATATCATTTGTGCTGGATGCAATAATCAGTTCAAAGTGAGAATGCTAATTAATAACCTGCTAAAAATGTAAGCATAAAGAAAATATAAAAAATGTGATATTTGTTTTAAGAGGTAAAGGAATTTAATATTCAGAATGTAATCCTTAACATCTGCTGCCCTAATTAAATAAGACTTATACTAAACATATTTTCAAGTCTCACAAAATCAAGTTTAAAAAATGGCCAAGAAATCAACATTCTGATTGCTGTGGATTTTGGATATGCAATATAGTAAGAGTGAGCAGAGGGGAATCAGATGAACTCACAAACTATGAAATAATGTGTGATCTATTTTTTTTCTGGAGAAGAAGGATGCCACAAGAGGGGAAGAGGAACAGTTTAACTCATTTAGTGCAGCTTCTCAAGTTCCATAGCCCTCATTTAGCCTGTTAGAGTGATTTTTAACCAAACCATTAGTCACTTGACTGAGAACAGTTTGAGATAATTGATTCTTTCTGATCTAACCCAAGGAATTAATTTCACAGGCTGCAGAGTAGTTTCCGGTAACATCAAATGGTTCTCTTTGTGCTGTAAGATGCCCGCACATTGTGCATTCTATATTTTCTGTGTATGCAATATGAGTCCTTGAGGCTTAGCTATCCAAATGTTTGGTGTTGTAGAGAAAATAATATATTGAAAGAATTGAACCCTGCCGTCCTCATTAATAAGGCCTGGTTGCTAAACTCCAAGAAGATTGCTGAATAGTGAACAGGAAAGAAAACACCCATCTCATTAATATTCATGATTCTATTATTAAGGAAGATTGCAAATCAACATGCTTTTCTTTCTGTTTTTAACTCAAAGTATCTTTAAAAGCTTGGACCAGTAAGATACATTTATACAAGAGATATGGGCCGGAGTCTGAGATTGGCTGTGTTTATAGAACTAGGCTTTGTTTTGCTCATATGCTTAAACTATTGCCTGTGCTTTCGTGTTTCTACCAATTTGTAGATTTCACCCTCCTGTGCTTGGTTTGGGTTCTAAGGCTATGAGAGTCACAGATTCAAGGTCTCTGTAATTAAATACAACTTACAACCACAACTGAGCCCAAAATTTATGTTGTTAAGTGAGACATTTGTTAAGTGAGTTTTTGCCCCATTTTACAACTTTTCTTGTCACAGTTGTTAAGTGAATTCTTGCAATTGAGAAGTTAATAACCCATTTGTTAAGTGAATCTGGCTTCCTCATTCACTTTGCTTGTCAGAAGGTCACAGAAGGTGATCACATGACCCTGGGACATAGCAATGGTCATAAATATGAACCAGTTGCCAATCATCTGAATTTTGACCACATGATCATGGGAATGCTTGCAAAGGTCGTAACTATGAAAAATGGTCATAAGTTCATAAGTCACATTTTTCAGTGCCGTTGTAATTTTAAACAGTCACTAAATGAACTGTTTTAAGTTGAAGACTACCTGTAATAGTTGTGCTTGTCAATCAGACATGAGGAGAGGGCAGACTAGATTGTTACAGTCTCTACATGCAAAAATATTCATTGTCTTCTCCTCCTCATTCTCTAAAGTGAAGGACAAAGAAAAAGAGATAGTGAGATTGATAAAACAAAGTGGGAACCTCATCTGGCTGCCTTTTCTCATTTTTCTTCTTAAGCATGCATGCTCAAGGAAGAGAAAGGAGAATTTATTTTACTTTTACTGTCTGAAGTCTCCAGTAACAGTGTAGCTCTATTTAGGCAGTGCCTATGAGGCTTTAATTAATAGACAAGGAGCAGGATTGGCCTCTTAACTCCACCTGCTGCCTTTCTTCTTGTCTTCTGTTGGAAGAAAAAAAAAAGATACTTATTTGATTATACATGTAACTAGAGCAGCGAGAATTGTATTTGCCCAAAATTGGAAATTAAATAAGCTACCAACAGATGAAAAGATAATAAAAAAAGATATTAGATTGTGCACAGATAAATAGGTTGACAATGAAAATAAAGGTTAAAGAGGAATCAGAGTAATTCAATACATGGAGAAGATTTTATGATTGGCTAGAGCAGGGGTGGCGAACACGCGGCTCGCGAGCCGCATGCGGCTCCCGGCCAAAATAAATGAGGCTCTTTGCCTCTTATCATTATTTAGTATACTGTGGCTCGGATCGCGCGCTCCCTTTCGGAAGCTGGGGAGGTCCTTTGCAGGCAGCTAGAACGGGCCGCCTGCAAAGGACTTCCCCAGACTTGCTTTGAGGAGCACGGGGCGACTGAGGCTAGTTGTGAAGCCCCAAAGCCCCCACCGCCACCGGAAGAACTGCTGCCACCTCCTCCTCATCCTCCTCTAACAGGCAGCACTGCCTGATTTGCCGCCCAGCGCTGCGGCTGAGATGAAGCCGCCAAAGCTCCAGCCGGCATCTCCGCGAGTGGCAGCGGCGCCTCCCCTCCGCTCGGAGCAGCTGAGCTCAGTCAGTGCTGGGTTACCCCTGCCCCCTCCTCCTCCTCTGCTGTGCTTTTGAGGAGCCATGAGGCTGCAGAAGCCAGTAGGAAGGCGGGGGGGAGCAGGGGAAAAAAAGCCTCATGGCTCCTCAAAAGCACGGAGGAGGGGGAGGGGCAGAGGTAACCCAGCGCTGAGCTCAGGAGCAAATCTGGTGATTCTGTTGGAGGAGGAGGAGGAGGAGGAGGTAGCAGCAGTTATTCTGGTGGCAACTTGTACTCGTCGGCATCTTCAGCAGAAGCCCTGCCCACAATGAAGAAAGCAAAGATGGAGCAGATCCACGCAGATGACGTCGCTGCAACATGACTGGAGGAGGAATTCTGGGAGTTGAAGTCCACAAGTGTTAAAGCTGTCAGGTTTGAAGACCCCTGGGGGTTTTTTTCCCTAAAGGGTTAGGGGTGCAAGGGTCTTGTAACTTGACAGCTTTAAGAGTTGCGTGCTTCAAATGCCAGAGTTTCTGAGCCAACATTTTGGTTGCTAAGCAGGAGCGTTGTTAAGTGATACTGATATTATATAACACTTTGAATTAAGCGGGTACCTTGAAGAAACATAACTTTGAGTTTCAAATAATACTGATTTCGTTGTTGTCTTAGGTGACATCTGTGAAAAAAATTCGGGTGCTCAGGCATGAAAATGTGCCGCTCAAACACTATACTTTTCTGCTCACATCGAAAAAAAATTAGAGGGAACATTGCTTCCGGGTCTGTTTTGGCAGGTCACTGCGTGGTGTGGCTCTCTGACTCTCACAGTTTAAAATTTTGGCTCTTTTTGTCGAACTTGTTCGCCACCCCTGGGCTAGAGAAATGAAAGTAGAAAACAAAGTAGGGAGAAGATATAGAATCCAGACGATGCACTATTAAAAGGAAAAGGGAGGAAGAAGGGGAAAACAGAAAAGAAAATATTAAATACACAAGTATATATTCAAGAGCAAGATATAAAAGGGGGAGGAAACAAAGTTAGGATAGATTAGCGAATGTAAGGGAATAAGAAATGATACCAAATTATCTGGGCTTGCGGAAATACTATCCCAAGAAACATAAATTGAGATATGAAAGAGACATCTACAACAATAGAAAAGAAAGGGAGAGAGGAGGAGAGAATGAAAGGAAGATGGGGAAAGATGGGGAAAGAAGAAAGAGGTGAGGAGAGGAGGATGGAAGGGAGAGAAAGAGAAGGAGAGAAGGTAGGAAGGGGAAGAGGAAGAGTAGGAGTAGGAGAAAGATAAGGGATGAAGGAAGGAGAAGGAGAGGAGGAAGGAAGAAAGTAGAGAAGGGAGGGAGAAAAGAAAGGGAAAATAAGGTGGTGTTTCAAGAGGAAGAAGGGATGGTAAATAAAGCAACCCAAACTGAATATTACAGGAGTGGCGAACACGCGGCTCGCGAGCCGCATGCGGCTCACGGCCAAAATAAATGAGGCTCTTTGCCTCTTACCATTATTTAGTTTACTGTGGCTCGGATCGCGCGCTAAACCCGGAAGTACAGTCGACGCGACGCTTGCCTGCACTCCACCAGCTCTCCACCAGTACTTCTGGGTGTAGCTCAACAGTGCCCTCTGCTGCGCCCAAAAAAATAATGCTTCAAAGTCTAGCACAGTTGCTGCAGGATTCCGGTGAGGTTCTAATGATTGCTCAAATTAATAATAATGGTTGCATATTGAAGCTCTGGGTTCAGGAGCAGCAGAGTTTTAAATAGGAGAAAACATTTAATTGAATTTCCATGGTTAGTATATTTCCCAAAATTCTACGAGTGTTTTTCTCACAGCCTGTAATTGTAATAGATATCAAAGATAATCCAAACTCATATATATATTATAATACAAGCTCTGGGTTCAGGAGCAGCAGAGTTTTAAATAGGAGAAAACATTTAATTGAATTTCCATGGTTAGTATATTTCCCAAAATTCTACGAGTGTTTTTTTCACAGCCTGTAATTGTAATAGATATCAAAGATAATCCAAACTCATATATATATTATAATACATATATTAGGTTAAAGGAAGATAATATTAGGACCAGGCTTTACCCATGTATAGGTTGTACTCGATTTACAATCACAATCTCGTCACTGAGCAAAGCAGTCATTAAGCGAGATATGTGACTGCTTTGTTTAATGACTGCAAGTGTGGCATTCCTGGTTGTGGTCATCAAGTAATCTTGTAGGTTGTTAGGTGGACAGAGATTCCACTTATTTATGGATTTAGAAGTTATACAGCAGCTCTAATGGGTTTATAAAAATTTATAACAAAAAACACCTGACTGAGCATGTTATATTATGTGTTTAATATATTATTGTTAAAATTATATGCTTTTGTGTGAGTGTTTGTCTGTTTTGGCAGGTCACTGCGTGGTGTGGCTCTCTGACTCTCACAGTTTAAAATTTTGGCTCTTTTTGTCGAACTTGTTCGCCACCCCTGGTATATTATAATCTATTAAATGAAATAATAAATGTATAAGAATGACAAATGTAAAAAAGAAGAAGAATTATGTGACTGTATACTTAAAATGGTATGTAAGAGAATAAAAAATAAAAAAAAATTCTGGAAAAAAAGTCCATTTATTGATGCACAGAACCAACACATGCATAGCATGTAGTTCTGGGACAACTGACAAAGTGGAATTGAGAGTGGGTGGGTTTTGTATCTTTTGGATCCCTAATGGGTCATGTAGGGGTCATGGTGACTCTATAGGCAAAAGAGGAAATGCAAATCCTAGGTGTTTGTCTGAGTTAATCTTGTCTTGCCTAATTGCTTATCGGGAGTTTCTCTCTGAGCCAGTCTTGGATTATTGAATGGATTATCAAATCTGTAATTCTAAAAGATGGCTCCTCAGTTTCTACTTGGGGCAGGGAGACTGGTGCTGGTGTTTGCCTCCCTTAAGATTTTTTCCATTTCTCCTTTTGGGGAGATATTCTATCCTGTGTTTTTAATATTCCCCAAAATATTTTATTCTCTAGGAGGGTGTGTGTGTGCTGAGTTTCTAAAATCCCTCCTTTGTGCCTTATAAGTGTGGTGACACACTTTTACTGGCACAAGATTAAGGATTGATCTGATCAGGGAGACTTGATGGATGTTTTTATTTTTTTCAGGCTATGGGGAAACAAGTTCTCAAATTGTTAATCCAAAGGGGAAGGCATTGATAAAGGCAGCAGAAGAGCTTTCAACCCATGAAGATCTTGAAGTCTGTTAGGTAGAAAAGGAATTTACAGTAACCAATTGTTTATACCAATTCTTTTTTAGATGTTTGATGTCCCTCTCTGTGAGCTTCCAGTCAGGTTTGAAGCAAGCAAATGCTCCAAAATTCTTCACAGCCATGGTTTTGCCTTAGTAAATAATTACTGGCTGCCCATTTCTGAGAGCTGCTTCCTGAACCTGCCTTAGCTCTTAGTTTACTGTATCCAGGGTTTGTGAGGCCAAATTGAGGTTAGCCAGTATGCAAGCCAGGCTATTAGTATTTTTGAAATTGCACACAATGAGCCTGGGACTCATACTAATGAGACCACCAGTGCAACATATTCAGCCTAACTGGGGAGCATCATTTGTGAGTCACAATCAGGGCTTTGGGGTTTGAAAATCTCTTTTTTGCTACCTCTTCAGTGAGGGAATTGCCTGAAGGGCCATTCCCCCTCCCCCATGGAATTGGCAGGGAGGAATGATTGCTTGGGCCTTAGTGGGATGCATCCACTTGAAGCACAGTATCAGCATTTACATCAAAGTATCTCAGTATTGGCCCGGGATATTTAGTGATCAGTTTCTTCACTTTGTCAAAAGTCCTTTCCATGTTTGCATCCCAACACCAAATGGTATCCTTCTGCAGCAATGCACGTAACGGTGCTGTCTGTTGTGCGAGGCCCTTAGAGAATTTCGATAGATAGTTGAAAATGCCCAATGATGTCTCCAGTTCCTTTCTGGAGGCTGGGGCCTTCATGTTAAGAACTGCTGTGATCTTCTTTGGATCAGGCTTCAAACCCTCTTTGGTTAGTAGGTGTCCAAAATATGTCACTTCTCCTACCCCAATTTGCATTTTATTTGGGTTGAGTTTAAGATTTCTTTCATGACATCTATTGAGCAAAGCAGTAAGGTTTCTGTCATGCTCTGCTTGATCCTTTCCATAGACCAACAAATCATCAACTATTACTTCAACACCCTGTAGACCAGCAATTAGTTCATGTGATTCCTTTTGAAATATCTCCTGTGCCGATGCTATGCCGAAAGGCACCCTTGTGAAGCGCCATCAACCCGCAGGAGAGTTGAAAGTAGTGAGATAACTGCTAGCTTCGTCAAGACGCAATTGCCAGTAACCAGACTGGGCATCTAGTACACTGAACACTGTTGCTCCTACTAGCTTGTGTGCTATATCCTCTATGGTGGGGAGTTTGTAGTGTTCTCTCATTATTACTTTGTTCAGATCACGTGGATCGATGCATATACGAATTGCAACTGTGTTCTTCTTCTCCACCACAAACATAGAACTGACCCATTCCGATGGTTCAGTGACCTTCTTTACTACTCCCAACTTCTCCATCCTAGTGAGTTCCTGTCTGACTTTATCCACAAGAGTTAGAGGTATTTTCCTTGGCACATGGATGACAGGCTGTGCACCCTCCTTTATACGTATGTGACTTATGCCTGGGAGACACCCCAGGCCCTTGAATAGATCACAGTACTCATGTTTAATATCAGCTTCCGTCAGACCTCTGTGCCCACCATCCACAGTCATTATTATCTTCACAAGTCCAATCTCTTTACTTGATTTGAGACCTAGCACAGCTGGGGCTTGCGTTTCTATCACAAACAATTGTAAAGCCCTTTCCGATCCCTTGTAGGCACATTGTACATGGCAGCGACCCATTACTTTCAGCTTTTCACCACCATATCCCATTAAATTCGGTAAATTCAGAGTCTCTAAAGGGGATTCATCCCTGAGGTGTTCCAGATATATGTGGCTTGGCACACAATTTACTTGTGCTCCAGTATCTATTTTGAATGTGACTGGAGTTTTATTGGCCCCTATCTGTAATGTTACCTTGGCTTCATCTGTAGACTGATGTGCTTTCTGTATCGCTGCGAGATATATCGAGGAGCAGTCCGAGTTTGACCCTGCATCGTCATCATTGTCCTCTATAGTGTATACAGCCCATGTTTGTGGCCTTTCGGTTCGCAAAAACAGTTTACACACCCTAGCAAAATGTCCTCTTTTCCTGCATTTGTTGCATGTTTGCCCCCTTGCAGGACAGACACTGTTTTTATGGTGCATATTTCCACAATATCCCCAAGCTGCTACTCTGTTACTTGTTCCAGTGCCATAGGTGCCTTTTGTTCCTTTGTATGCCCTTTCTTAACCAGATCTACTGCTTTGAGTTTCTATAGCATTGATCTGATGCTGTGTTCCTTCCAGTATCTGCATGTCTTTTCTTGATATTTCATATGCTCTGGCAATCCTTACGGCTTTCTCAAAATTTAAGTCTTCTTCCTGCAGCAGTTTTTCCTGGACTTCCTTAGACTTACTGCCCATCAAAATACGGTCTTTAATCATATCTCCAGCATCATAAAAAGCACAGTCTTTGGTAAGCAAGCGCAGCTGGGTCACCCAATCATCCACAGATTCACCTCCACACTGGTTTCTCTCATAAAACAGCTTTCTCTGCACTGTGGAGTTTTTTCTCGGGTTACAGTATGCTTCAAACTTTGCAAACAGTACCTCTGTTTTCTTTTTGTCCTCTGCAGTGATCTCCCCACTTGCTTGCCAGGCTCTGCACACATCACGTCCTTTCTGTCCCACACATATTAGAAAGTGTGCTGCTTTTTGCTGATTATTCCAATTGTTTGCATCAGGTCCTGCAAACACAAGCTCTATCAGTTCCTTACACCTTAACCAGTTTTCAGATATATTCCCTGATTCCAAATCCAGGGAAGGAGTGTTCTTTGTGTTGCTGTTTGCTGCCATGATTCTTCTCACCCTACTCCTGTTACCATGTGATGACCTTGGCATAAAATAAAGGCAGACAGCAAAGAGCTTGACCAGAGCTTGTCTTTATTCAGCGGCAGCCATCTGTAAACTAACTTCTGCCCTGGATGACATCATTAAAAAGGTTAACTGTTTCCTAGCCTTCTTAAAGAGCTAAGCACAGCAATTGCACTTAAAATATAACATAAAACGTACACATCATTACGGGGGGGGCGTTGTGCGCACATGCGCACTGGGGGATCACGCGTTGCATTATGGGTGCGGCACGCCCGCACACGCTCCCCCCATGCTCCCCCCACTTGTGGCACGCGAGCCAAAAAAGGTTCGCCATCGCTGATATAGGGTCTACTCTGGGGGCAACATCTAGGTCAGTGTGCTTTTTTCAAGAGGCAACTAGACTTCTGGTTATTCTTTTTTTTTTTAATAAAGAATTTTTTTATTTTTTATTTTCAAAACAACACAAGACATAAAATCTTCTTTTTTTGCATACTGTAGAAAGTGTTACAAAAAGTTTTCGTGCATCTCTTCCACAGTCATCAAACATAATTCATATTAACTCAAGTATTTTAACTCAAAAATGTATACATATTTCCATCATCATACCTCCATTTACATTTGACTATAATTGTTTAAACGTCCTTCAACATAAAATATACCAAGATTTAATACATAACCACATACTAGCATTTCATTTACTATTTCTAAGATCCTCCAATAACACTGAATCTTTATGTCCTATTCCAGTTAAACATTCATAATATTCAATAACAAAATTTTCTAATCCTTCTTTCCAAATCATTATTTGCCATTTACATCCAATTTCCTTATGTTGTACTCATGCCTATATATACCTTATTATCATTATCCCTCCTTTATTTAACTATATCCTGTATCATAACATTTTCCCCCTAATATTCAAAACTTAACTATATCTAACTTAGTTCTTTTTTTATTAATCTTTATATAAAATCCAAGAGGGTTTCTAATCTTCCTTTCATGGGTACCATTCAATATTCATATCCCATTATTGCTTATCATGACACTACACATTGTATACATTATTATCATTATCAATTATTTGTTTAACTATATCTATTATCACTAAATTTCACTAAGTTTAGCTAGTTTTAAGTTATACTCTTCCATCTATCAACCTGCATCTTTCCAGTAACAAAACAGTCTGATATCTCCTGCTGTTTGTGGTATCAGTCCTCTTATCTTCCCTTTAATCAATTTTGTATGGACTCCTCTTAGCAACTCTTTGCTTATAAAATCTCTCATGTAATTTCGATGCCCTTCTTCTGTTTCCTTAATCCGCTTATATTTAATTGTCAGTGTGTTATGAATGGTATTGCTAATAAAGTTTCTCTTTAAATCCATAAATTCTTTTATTTTTTCTTCTTCTGTATCTTGCCATCTGAAGTAAGTTTCCCCTCCATTTAATTCCTCTTTCAATATTCCACTCTTTCCATTTTCAGAGACAAACCAATCACCATAAATATCAGGAGTTTTAGTTTCTTTATATTCATTTCCCTCTTTGGTTTTTTAAATTTTAACTACCACTTTATCCATTTGATAAGCCTCTTTAACTTCTCCATCATATTTTGCTGTTAATTGTACTAAGTCATCCAACTTCTTCTCAATCCTCTCACGTGTATTTGCTAATTTCTGTATTTCTGAGAATACCTTTTGCAGACTTAAAGCCTCTTTCTCCTGTTGAGATTGCGCCATTGTTTTCGACAAATAAACACTGCTATTTAAGAACATCTGTGTGCTTCTCTTCTTATCGCTCTCTGTAAACAAGCAATAAGACCTTGAAATGCCGAGCCGAGATAATAAGTGAGAGGAAGTAGTGTTTTGTTTCCAATACACAAAGTTTCTAAGCAGTGCTGTTGTTACAATGTTGCAAAGTGTTTTTTAATGTCTTTTTTGTATTTCAAATTGAAAAGAAAGTCCAATTCTTAAATGAGTTAAAAAACCACCCACAGTAATGAAAAAGGAGGATTTTGAACCATAGGTGGTAGCTGTAGGCCGCAAGGAAAATAATCCAGCGTGTCATCCGCAGTGACAGCGATGCAGGAATTGGTTGGTCCCTAGCCAAGAGCCCCAGCAATGGTTTATGGTCTGGGATGACCTCAAAGTCCCGGCCATACAAATACTCGTGGAACCATTTTATCCCAGCAACTGCACTCAAAGTCTCACGATCCAGCTGGCTGTAGTTGCACTCGGCCACTGACAGGCTCCTTGAGTAGTGAGCAATGAGGGCTCTGGTTCCATTGGGCATGCAGTGGCTGAGGACCGCACCAATGCCGAAAGGAGAGGCATCACAAGTCAGGACAAGGGGCAAAGTCTGGTTATATTGGACAAGGAGCATGTCCGCTGACAGCAGTCTTTTAACAGCAGCAAAAGCAGTTACCCCGGCCTTTCCCCAGGTTCATCTGGCGTTCTTGCCAAGGAGACGATGCAAGGGCTCAGCAACAGTAGCTTTCTGTTTAAGAAAGACACTATAAAAATTGAGAACTTCGAGGAATGCCTGCAGCTTGGTCTGATTGAGAGGTGTGTGGGGCTTCCTGGATGGCTTTAATTTTAATTTTATTTTTTTAAAAAATGTGTTCTCTGCCCTCTGCTGCAGCTTCCATTGCTCTCACAGTGGTAGACAAGGCTTTGCAGCCTGCAGAGCCTGGGTTTTCCACAGTGTTGGAGTTGGAAACTCACTCCTGCAGGCTCTTGCGATGTGCCCTCTGTGATCGCAGTGTTGACAGATGGCATCTCAAAAATGGCAGGCAGATCACTGGTGGTTTCCTCCACAGCCGGCGAAAGGCGGGAAACGGGGTTAAAATTCTTGTGCCATTCTCCACTTCTCTCCGCGCATGCGGTAGACCTCATCCTCGCTGTCAGAGAGGTCTTGCTCTGTAGTTTTGCGATACACCGGCTGCTCTGTGCATGCTGTTGAGGCTGTTTTGTCTCTGCAGTGTTTCCGTCAACTTGGTCGAGGACTCTGTTGCTCTGGCCTCATCTAATGTGATTTGCAATGTAAGGTTGATCTTTGCCAGCAACCTTCACTGCAGGTTGATGTCTCACACCCCGCAAATGATTCTATCTAGTAGCAGTTCATTGAGATCGCAAAACTCGCAATATGCTGCTTCCTTATGAAGCGTGGCAACATATTAGTTGATCGTTTCATCTTCCCTGTGGTTATGAAGGTTGGATTCATGCCTCCACACATATTTAGACGGTTTGGGAGCATAGTGTGTCCTCAGTGTCTGTTGAAGCACCGACCAAGCGACTGACTGTACTGGTGTTGGTTTGGATAGTCCTTGGCAGTGTCAAATACCTCTGTCCCACAGTAGCTCAGGAACATGGCTTCCTTTCAGCCTTTGAACAGGCCCAGGAGGTTGTTGGCTTCAAGGAAGCATTCAAACCTCATCATATATGAGTCCCAGTGTTCGGTGGCTGGGTCGTACAGAGCTGGTGGGGCGTGCATAGTCATCTTGATTCAGTCAAGGCAGACTTCAATTTGCCACTTAAAGATGGCTGCTCAATGCCGCGTTAAGCTCCGGGGTGGATTGTGTTGTTGGATTGTCAGTCAGATCTTTTTGTACCTAGTTGCCTTCCAATCCCACCTTCATCACCAGTGTTAGAGCAGGTGAATGGATGAGGCAGACTCAGGCCAACAGTAACAACAGCTCTTTATTAGTCAACACTATGTACAATCCAGCAAAGACTCTGTCTGGCAGCAGCCCTTTTATAGGGAGCTGACAGACGTCTTAGCCAATCAACTTTGAGTATTTTCCTGCTGAATCAGAGGACCTTGATGAAAACTACCATACTGTCTGTGTCCAGATGTCACAGTCTATGTGTTAAGAAAAAATTAAATGTAAGACGGAAATATTGGAAGAAAGTAATGGGCTGAAATTGGAATGGTAATGTGATGTAAAAAAATATTTATAAGAGAGAATGTAAAAGGGGGGGGGGGAAACCCAGACAACACTTTGTTTGTAAAAGAATTTAAACATTTGTAACAAAAAATAAAAAAAATTGCAAAAAAGAAGAAGCTTGTCCACTTCCAGGATAAAACACCCAGACATAAACTGAACAATGTGGTATATGCAATACAATGCAGTGAGCCTTGTGCAGATCTGTGCATTGGGGAAACGAACAACCACTTCATAAACACATGGCATAACATAGGAGAACAAACCCATCAGGACTAGATTCAGCAATCCATTTGCATCTAAAAGACACAGGCCACTCTTTTGAAGACAACAAAGTCCATATTTTGGATAGAGAGTATCGCTGATTTGAAAGAGGGGTTAATGAGGCCATTTATGTCAAAATTGAACAGACCTCTCTCAATAGAGGGGGTGGGATAAAATATCATCTATCTCCAATCTACAACACAGTCCTTTCAACAGTTCCAAGAAGGCTCACATCAATTTTCACCACTCAGGTGACCCTGATGAACCTCCAGGTGTCCTTAATGATCCGCTAACAGAATGCAAATGACCAGCTGTCTGAAGGGAGCATAAATCCTTCCATTCCCCACCATTTGGTAAGAGCCGAAGAAGCTTCTTTATTGAGAAGCAAAACGTCTTCAAAGAAAAAGCCTAAAATCCAGTTGCCTCTTGAAAGAAGCACCTTTGGGAAAACCATGACTTGGATGACTGAGAATCTCCATAGTCATCTGTTTCCAAAGGTTGCAGAGTTGTCTGGGCAGGTCTGAAAAATATGACCACCTCTCTGCTTTGTGGGTGACCCTCCCAGACAAGCCATTGTTGGCCTGACATCAGAATGGAGAACAGAGGCTATAGCTTAAAGGCAGGGTTTGAAAAGGCATCCAGGTTAACATTGCAGATGTTAAATAGACAGATAAAACCCTCTTGAATATACAATAAACTTTGGGCTGTTCTTAAAACTACAGAGGGAGAAAGAGAGAGGGAGGTGGGGAAAAATGAACACAGTTATCTTCACTCTGTTTTGCTGGCCAGGCAAACTAGGGTGAAGGTATTTTCATTTCATTGCTTTAACATTCCCTAACAGAAGATCCTATGCTCTGGCCAAACCCCCATACATTCCAGGGTCCGACAGTTGAACAGATTGGAAAGGCACAGATGAATCAGGATCCAGCTGGGATTGGGAGAGGATTCCTACACATACACACACACTCTCTCTCTCTCTCTCACACACACACACACACAAACACACAATTTCACCTCCTGGGCTTTTAAAGTTAAAATTTAGAGGTACTGACCTTTCCAAGCAGCCGTTGAGCTCAAAACTCAAAACCTCCCTTACTACCCTTGCTCCAAACAGCCAAGGTCTGGGGGGAACCCACCCACAGACACAATGGATCTGCTGCTGGTGAGGTGGAGGCTTATCCAGGCCAGGTCCATTGGTCAGGTTAGCTTGGAGTCCCATCTGGGGTGCCAAATTGTTGGAAGAAAAATCCAGCTCCAGTTCCAATCTGGGTATAAAATGGAGGCTGGTTAAGAAAGAAAGTCATTTATTGGTGCACAGAACCAACACACACACATAGCTTGCAGCTCTGGGACAGCTGACAAAATGGAATTGAGAGTGGGTGGGTTTTATACCTTTTGGATCACTATGGGGTCATGTAGGGGTCATGGTGACTCTATAGGCAAAAGTGGAAATGCAAATCCAAGGTGTTTGTCTGAGTTAATCTTATCTTGCCTAATTGCTTATCTTGAGTTCTTTGAGCCAGTCTTTCTGAATGGATTGATTACAGTGTGTTGCCCCATTTCGATCTGAGGAGTCTGACATTCCCTCCTACTGTGAAAAGAAAAAAACGAGAAAAAGGCTATTTAACTGCTTTTTTATGGGGCAGAGAAGAGAGATGTTTCTGGTGCAAGAGAACTGGCACTAACACCCTCTCTTCCTCCTCTTTTTCATCTTCTGATTGTCTAGGCACCCACATATGGGAGGATATTTTTTTTGACTGATGGAGATAATCTTCACTTTCCCACTGTCAAAAGGCAAATGGCCATAAAAATCAATAGTTTTGGATGACTTTTGGTTTCAGTCCACTATTCCACTGCTCTTTCTATTAGGAAAGTATTTCTGATTTTCAGGAGGAATATGCCTTCCTATGAATTTTTTCTTTTACCCGCATTTTGGGGTGATGAAACAGGTCTTAATTTTCTTTGTAACATCCATTCATTCCTCTTCTGTCTTTTTTTCTCAAGGCTAATTATTCAGAGTTCTTTTCATTTTTGTAGAAAAATGTGAAAATAATCTTGGTTTAGTTATGTATTAATGGAGGCAAAATGAAAGGGGAAAAAAGGCTTCAAAATACCCCATTTTGATTCTGATTGGTTTAAGAGGCAGCATGACTTGCAATTTGGGGTGATGGAAACAAGTCTTAATCTTCTCTGTTATAACATCCATTCCAGTGGTGGGTTTCAAAAATTTTTGGAACCTCTTCTGTAGGTGTGGCCTGTTTTGTGGGAGTGGCTTGCCACCCATGTGACCAGGCAGGAGTGGCTTGCTGCCCATGTGACTGGGTGGGAGTGGTTTGCTGCCCATGTGACCGGGTGGGAGTGGCCAAGACGATGTCACTGAATTCTTTGCCCCAATGGATAAACTACAATAAGATTAAAATAAGTACACAAAACAATAAAAGAGCTATTTACAGAAGGAAGATGACTGTCCTTGCCAGTCTTCAGTATCACTGACTCCAGTGAATGGCCTGCACAAAGAAGGGACACAGAAATGAACTCTTCCATTGCATGCACTGCATTAGGATGAAACCAGCACACAAAACAATAAAGACAGCTACTTACAGAGGGAAGATTACTGCCTTGTCGGTCTTCTGCACACCACCACCTTACCACTTTGCTCCAATAGCCTGCACAAAAAAGAGACACAGAAAGGAGGACTTTAATAGCATGCACTTATACCTTACATAAGAATAACACTCAAATACTTACTTGTTTTATTGGCTTTCTGGTTGTTGATATTTCTGTTCTGATCCCCCTCTTCGTACACCAAAGCACTCCAAGACAAAAATACTGCTAGACTATTTATTCACAGTAAATTAACACACTGACTAGACGTTGGCAGCAGTCTTTATAGGCTTTGGCCCCTCTCCTGCGGCTCCCTGCTGACCCAATCGCGCAATCTGCTCTCCGCCCCAAGAAGGCACGAGTCTCTCGCCTGCTTTTGCGATTCCACGTCCTTCGCAGGCAACTCAGTGTCGGGAAGAGCTCCAGCCCTTTTCTTGTGCTTATCTCTTGCGCGTACGCGCACAAGCAAAATACCCTCCTGGGCCAGGATCAAGGCGGAGGGGACAACGACTCTCCTCCCGCTGTCACCACTGTGCAATGAGGAGACCCTATTCCCACAGAAAACACTGAGCCATGAAACCTTGGTAGGCATGTCTGGGGGGGATGTCATGTGACTGGGTGGGAGTGATGTTGAGTTGGCCACACCCACTCAGGTTTTGTGGCTCCTGGTGTTACATAGTAGCAATGAAAATATGGTTGGGGGTCACCATACCATGAGGAACTGTATTAAAGGGTCGTAGCATTAGGATGGTTGAGAACCACTGATGTAGAGGGTTATGTAGCTACCATTCTTCATTTATTGTTCAAATTTCAGAAAATAACAGGCAGTACGTTTCAACATCCTTACTATAAAGAAACCAAACACCACAAAACATCAAGTGCATGTTTGTAAAGATATCCATTTGCAACAACATGTTACTACTGTTTTTGTTCTTCTGGTTAGAAATAAGGGGAGATAATAGAAAGTTCTATTATATTAGTTCCTTGTCATTTGTTAATTCTTGCAAACATATAGATTGAGAAAAAGGTTAGGAGGAAAGGAAGGGTTGTCAGGTGCCAATTTTATTTACTGCATTAATTAATTAGCAGTCCCTTTTGATTAGCTAACTTCCTTAAACAATGTTAATTCATTCTTGAATGTAAAGTTGTGTGCATTATAAAGTTTATTTCTACTAACATTTTAAAATATGTCCAATTTGAAGTAATCTGTATAGACTCAATCTGTTTTATCTTCACACATTTATCAATTATCTGTAGCTTAGTGGCATAAGAAAGCAGCTAGATAGCTAGAGAAAAATCTCAGGAGAAGCAATTCATCTTGTGTATTTGCTATTTTGCCCTAGAGGGAATTAGTTTCTGCTATGGAAATCATCACATAATAAGGCCTCATTGTGCAGAATCATCTGCACTCCTAGGAAAGTTTGGGAAGGCCACACGGAGCAAATGTATCAAAAAAGGGAAATGGCACCATTCAAATAAGGACATTTTCCCACTACGAGCAACAAAAGAAGGAGGCTTTGTATTCATTGGTTGGGATTTCTTGTAGGAATGTATCTCTCTGTATTTAAAAAAATCTCACACACAGCATAGGATGCTAGCCTGACATGAGATATACTACCACGTTTCCCTGAAAATATGACCTACCCTAAAACAAGCCCTTGCCCGATTTTCATGCCTGCACCTAATATAAGTCCTACCCCAAAAATAAGCTCTTGTTGGGCCCTACCCACCATCTGGTTGTACAAGGTGAAGCGAGGCGCAGGTGTAAAAATCAAACTAGGGCAGGTGGGGGGAGGGTTGGAGGCCCACTGGCCCACTACCTGCTTACCTTAGGACTGCCACAGCCAGGCCTCCCTTGCCCCGACACCTGTCGTACCACTGTCTGAATTCTTCTGCAGTCACTGATGGAGCCACTCCTGGCAGGACACAGTGAGGCTCATTGCGCCAGTGAATCTGCTCTCGGCAGAATGCTGTGAGGCTCATCATGCTGATGGAGCCACTCTACGCATAATGACACAACACACCATGCAGCATCCTGCTGCGAGCAGCTGCATCAATGCAATGAGCCTCATGGTGTTTTTGTGATAATGGCTCCACTGGCATGACAAGCCTCACAGCATCCTTTTGTGACCGACTCCACTGGTGCAACAAGCCTCATGGCATCCCTCAGAGAGCAACTCCACTGGCAGGATGAGCCTCGCAGCATTTTGCCATGAGCAGCTCCACCAGCAGGACAAGACCCAAGCTCTAGTGTCCCAGCAGCAGCAGGGCCAGCAAGAAGGGAGGGCGGAGGTCAGGGTGCACAAAGAGCTTGGCTCATTGTGGCCACAGGCAAGTAGACAATAGACCAGTGGTGAAATCTAAAAAAATTCCCTACTGGTTCTGTGGACGTGGCTTGGTGGGTGTGGTTTGGTGGTCATGTGACTGGGTGGGCATGGCTTGGTGTCATGGTCATGTGACTGAGTGAGCTCAAAAGCCAACTTTCATACTTCACACACAAAAAAACACAAAAGCTACACAACTGACTCATACACAATGCAGAAGCAGCTGCACTTCACACAAAATGGCCCCTGCAACAAGCAGGAACCTCCCAGAGTCACAGAGAGTTCAAAAATCAACTATCACACTTTACACAAAATTAATACAAAAGCTACACAACTGACTCCTACACAACTGACTCTCACACAATGCAGAAGTAGCTGGACTTCACACAAAATGGCTCCTGCAACAAGCAGGAACTTCCCAGAGTTACGGTTAGGGCAAATAGGTAGTAAAAAATGCGGGTCTTATTTTCAGGGAAACACAGTATTGAAAAATAACCTTTGGAATCAGCTCCAGGCAGATCCATGGATGACATAACATGGCAGCAAGTATTTTAGAGAAGCAACATTATATATTTTTAAAATTAATTTCTGAGTCTCTTCGAAAGAATGTTCACCAAAAAAATCCAAATTTAGGATGAGATCTCTTGATGGTTTATAGTAGCAGAGTTTCAATGGCATTCAAGATGTTTTTGCTGGACAAGAAAACGACTGTTACAGTACATTTTTGTACTGCAGGAAGTCAATCATTACTTTCTTATGTAAGTAGATTATTGCTTCAAAGGAAAAAAATTACTTATAAAAGAATAGTTTTTAGAGAATGGTGTGCTTGCACATTATGCTTGCCTGTGTAGCAGGGGTGGGTTCCTGCCAGTTCTAACCTCTTCTATAGAAGAGGTTCCACAAATCTACAGTGCCGTTTAGAACAGGTTCCAGCTTCCTTCCCCCGCCCGTCCGCACATCATCAAGATGAAGAGCAAGAGAAGGAATTCTGGGAGTTGAAGTCCACAAGTCTTAAAGGTGTCAAGTTTGAACACTCCTGAGGGGTTTTTTTTCTAAAGGGTTAGGGGTGCAAGGGTCTTGTAACTTGACAGCTTTAAGACTTGCGTCCTTCAAATGCCAGAGTTTCTGAGCCAACATTTTGGTTGCTAAGCAAGAGTGTTGTTAAATGAGTTTCACCACATTTTACAAGTTGGCCACACCCACCTGGTCACATGACTGGCAAGTCATTCCCACCTGGTCAC
The DNA here is from genome assembly GCF_964273705.1 of Natrix helvetica. Taxonomy (NCBI): domain Eukaryota; kingdom Metazoa; phylum Chordata; class Lepidosauria; order Squamata; family Natricidae; genus Natrix; species Natrix helvetica. The sequence continues at coordinate 62,236,879 of NC_138550.1, forward strand.
ATGGCTGGCAAGTCATTCCCACCTGGTCACATGGCTGGCAAGCCACTCCCACCCAGTCACATGGCCGGCAAGCCACCCACACAAAGCAGGCCACACCTACAGAAGAAGTTCTTAAAATTTTTGAAACCCACCACTGCCGTGTAGTATCAGTATTAAATTCCCAACTATGAATATTCAGTGCATTTTTTTCATCTGCAGCTAGAAACAGTACTACGGGGAAAAAAATGTAAGCTGATTTAGGGATATTCTTTTGCACTGAGAATAAACACACTGTTTTGAGAATATTTCCCTACCAAAAGAATTTAAGCATGCCATTCTTACATAGTTAGTAATCTAGTTGAAGAAAATTAATTGAAAGGGACAATGATAGAGGCCCCAGAGTATTTTTCCCCGTAGGCCAGATAATTAATTTGTTTCCTTCTTCAATGACTCTATACACCTTGAACTACATTTTGTAACTTTGCAACTGCGTGGTAATTAGACTGTGATGCTGATGAATGGTTGAAATACCATAGCAACAGCAAATTACATGAAAGAGTTGTTATTTGCAGTGCTATGAAACAATGTTTATTTTATGTATGGTCCATTTTAACTCCCAAGAAGTTTAGCATTCACAGTCATTTTCTTTTATTTTTCTTCAACTATCAAACATACAAGATGACTGAAAGATATAGCTTGGCCCTTCATTTTTCTGAAATTTTAAAATATAAATTTAATTTTTAAATATTTTTTTAAAGTTGAATATAAATCTCACAGAAACTAATATAGAATAAGGAGAACAAAGAAAAAAAATCAAAATAATTTGGGGCATTAGCAGATTTAAAAATGAATAAACAAAGATGTTAACAATCAGGATGCAGATACAAAATCAAACCAAATTGAATAAAATGGGTTTTAAGATTGAGAAGAAGATAAAATACTTGGGTATAACTATGACAAATATGAATTGTTTGTTATTTCAAAATAATTATGTTAAGACGTAGAATGAAATTTTAAAAAGTTATGTCAAGATGGGATAAAGTACGATTGTCACTAGTGGGGAGAGTTTCCATAACTAAGACAAATATTTTATCCGCAATATTATTTTTGTTTCAGACAATACCTGTTCTGACAACTGATATAGCATATAAAAATAGCATAAAGATATATCTAAATTTATATGTTAAGCAGGGGGGAAAAACAAGCTTACAGCTGTTGGAAGTTAAAACCCAGCCCTCTCCTAGAAAAATGAAATATCCTGGGAAATATTGAAAAGGAAGAATATTATATTTCCCTGGATCAGAAATGGAGAAACATGTTTTAGGCAGGAAACAGACACACTCTTTTTTTTATTGTTCAAATTTTATTGATTTTAAAAGTTTTACAGGAAAAAGGGATTATAGGGTTATAGAACATTTTGACAGCTACATCGTGCGGGGGGGAGAAGCCCTCCCAGGTCTCACAACTTTTACAAACAAAAATAGAAAAATATCAACATTTACATAAGTATTAGCAGTTTTGAGTTTAACACACAATCAACAGTATGTTTCAATCATTTGTTTTGTATCACTTCCATAAAGGTACATTGTAACAACAATTGCAATAATGTTTCAAATCATTTTTGTGATCTGAGTCTTCTAGTTGTCGCATCCTCCCCCCCGTCCACTGGCAGAGCCTCAGCCCCTCCCTCCTTTGTTTCATGTGTAGCATCCCCCATTTCACCTAAGAGAGCACTGTGTTTTTTAGTGAAAGCCTCTGCTTCCGCAACTGTGTTAATTCTAATTCTACTGCCCTCCCAAAAAATCAGCATGCCTTCTGGTAACAACCACCTAAACCAAACACCATTATTGTATAATTGGTTTGCTAAGAAGGAATATTTCCTTCTGTTATCTCTTACTTTCTTTGGGATCTGTTTAAGAATGGTTATTTCTTTATCTTTATATTTTAATGGTCCTCCCCTTTGAGCTCCTAAAACCTCATCTCTTGTAGTTTTTCTAAGAAATTTAACATGAACTTCCCTTGGAACATTGTGTGTTCTTGCATAGGCTGAATTAACCCTATAGATCAGGTCAATATCCCACCAAAGCTGTTGTTTATCTCTGTTAATATATTCTGCTAGTATTGTGGTCATAATCTCCTTAAGATCTTCATTCTCAACTTCTGGCAAGTTTTGGAACCTAAGGAAAAAAGACATCCTTTCAAATTCCATTTTTAACATCTGGTTTCCAAATTCTACATTCCCCCTTTGGATTGTCTTCATTTCGTCTCTCATCCCAACCGCACCCTCCTCCAGTACACCTATCCTCTGTTCATTCCGTGTGGTTTGCTGTTTCGTCTCTCTGAGCTGTTCATTTAAATCCTGCAGTTGTTTTTTGATTTCGTCCTGTCCCTTTAAGATGACTTGAAACATCTGATGAATAGACAAATCCTTTGCACTCTCTTCAGAGGCTTTAGGTTGTAGAAAAGATCCCAGTTGTGACTGGTGAGCAATGGGGCTGGATGTGGAAGATGTTGGAGCCGATGAGGCCTTACCAGGTGGTAACTTCTTTGGGCCCATCATGAAGCTCAGAGATAGTTATTGTTCTATACAAAGAAATGGTGTCTGTGGGAGAGCACAGCCGGTAGGGATCACCAGGCAAGCAAGTCCAAAGGGGAATAAATCGTCTGATACAAAACTGAAGCAAATAGGTGGGTCAAAATATTCCAAATCCAGGGGGAAAACATATTTAAAGAGGCTCCTGAAGATCTCTGGGGTGGAAATTAGTTGAAAGCCATAAAGTTTTCCAAGGGAGGAGTCTCATTCATAAAGACAAAGAAGAAGGAGGAAGTTGGCCATATTGGCTCAGCCAGTACAGGTGGTCAGGAAACAACAAAGTCAAAGTTCCCATAGATAGTTTAGAGAAGAATCAGTTCAGCCATCCTTTCTCTCGCAGTTGTAGTCAAGAAAAAAAAAATCCCCCCATTATTTAAGGGAAGTGAAAGTAGATTTTAAACTTTCTCTCTCCCCCATAAAAAGGAGAGGTTTTCCAAATGCCGCTATTCCAAGGGGGGTGGAATTTCCCCCCCCCTCCAATCTGAACGCCTCCAGAGGTTGAAACAAAGTCCTCCCCAAAAAAACTGCAGAATAGTCAAAATAGTAAAGACTGTAAAAGACCTGGGGAGACCCCTCACCTCACTGCGCTTCAGCTGTTTTGTTCAAATTAATTGTTTCCTTCCAGGCTGCGTTCGGCGAAGCGCGCGGTGGCACTCCGCGTGCTCCCTATGCTGTCCGGCTCCTGGGGCAAAGCTGGAGACCCCCCCGCAGCCGCAGCCGTTCCAGGGGGTCCCAGCAAGCCGCCCCTACGGCAGGGCACCCCTCCAAGGCACCCTGTGCTCCCCCTAGACTTCAGGGGAGCCCACCGAGGCAGCGAAAAGGCGGACACACACGTCCGTCACCTTCGGCTGCCAGAAGTCGTCTCGAAACAGACACACTCTTAATAGCCCCAATTTTCCTTAATGGGCCATTAAAATGGCCAAACCAGTCTATTCTACAAAATAAAGAGTTCTCCCCTTCAGCTGCAGGGTGATGGGATTAAGGCATGATAGTATTAGCCTTCCACAGAAACTCACCACCTGGCATCTGGAAACTCAAACTTGGCCCCATGTCTCCAGTGTCTTTTTTGCCACTTGGAGCTGAACCCAGAAGGACATTTCTTCCAACACAGCAATAAAGGATGCAAAGGAAGAAGGGGGATTGGGTTTACAAGTTTTGGAACTATATTTTGTTGTCCATTGTTTAGTTTGGATGAAAGAGTGGGTACTGTTTAGAAATAGGCGGCTAGTGGAATTAAAAGGATATGATTTGAGATTTGGCTGGCATGGACAGCTATGGTATGACAAAACTAAAGTTAGTAGATTTCAAAAGCCTTATATTAGGTGGGGCATTCTTAGAATATAGAATAAATATAGATCTGGGTTGTATCTAAAAAACCTTTGGGTTTTTCACTGCAAGAAGCATTTTATGGGCAAGAAATTATATATAACCATAAATAAATGGTTTAACATTGTGATGTAGTAAAATTTCCTCATGGGATTGTAAAATAATATTAAGATTTGACAATAGGTTCTACTTGTCAATGATTTTTTTTTTATGTACAATTTATCCGAAAGGTTTAAAGTTGATAACAAATTTTATGGTTTTGAACTGTGGCAAGGGAACTTCACCAGGACAGTGTTGTATTAGGAAAACCAGTACAGCCCATAACCAAAGTGGAAGTTACTAGAATAACAAAGCCAGCATATATTCTAAAAGAAACCTCCTGAGAATAATTACCAGGATATCAGGACAATTAGAAATAGCTGCAGAGTACAAAATAATACAAAAGACCTAGGAAGTGCAGGAAGAAGTTACCTTTAAGAGAAGAAAAGGTCAGAGTGACAACAAAGACTGATTAGCTCAGGGTGAAGATGTAAAAATAGGAAATACAGTAGAAGACACTAGGGCTCATACCTGCCCCATGGGAAATACGTTAGGGCAGAGGAATAACAAAACTCAAGACAGGATTAGAACCATTAGCAAAAGCACACACAAAAAGTGATAAAACAATAGTACAAAGAAAACAAAAGGACTTCAAAGAGGAAAATGGTATAAAAAATGTACACTTATTGTTTGTCAGGGTCAGCTCATCCAGGAACGCTGATCTACATCACTGTCGGTCTTGCTTTCCTGAAATAATAAAGACAACTTGCTTTCAAACACAGCTTGCTTCGATCATAAATTCAGTCAGTCAGCCAATGACGCTCTCCCAGCCGGGAAATCCGAACCCATGGAGGAAACCTTTTTCCATTTAACAGAACAATGTATGACTGAGTTTGAAACAGAACTATGTATTAATGAGGAACGTGTTATTGCTAAAATATATAAACTTTTGTTGAAATATGAGACAAAACAAGTGAAAGAATGTATGATATAATGGGTAAAAGGTTTTTGTTTATCATATACACATGGATCAGCGGGAAACTATGTGGTTGAAAGGATTGAAATTAACATCATTTTCTAATCTTAAAGAGAATTTTTGTAAAATGATATATGGTTGGTATTTTTCACCAGAGCAATTCTGTAGCATGTATAGAGGTACTTTGAATCTTTGTTGGAAAGGTGAACAAAATAAAGGGACATTTTAATACAGACAGAGATGACTAAATGGAAAAAATTACAATTGTCTTTGTTGGGAAGGATAGCAGCAGTAAAAATGAACGTTTTGCCCAAGTTCTATTTCTTTTTCAAATGATACCAATACTCAAAAAAGATGCAAATTTGGAAGAATGGCAGAAAGGTATTAATAATTTTGTTTGGGCAGGGAAGAAACCGAGAATAAAACTTAAAATAATACAAGATATACGTGAAAGGGGAGATTTGAAAATACCCAACTTAAAATTATACTATGAAGCAGTAGTTTTATGAACAATTAGCGATTGGATTAATTTAACAGAGGATAGAATACTGAATATTGAGGGATATGATTTGGTATACGGTTGGCATGCTTACTTAATATATGATAAGAAGGTGGAGAAGATTTTTAAAAGCAATATTTTAAGGAATGCTCTACTGCATGTCTGGAAAAAAATATCAATATAAGTTAAATGATAAGATACCTATGTGGGTAGTGCCCAGACACGCAATAGAGAATATAAGTATAGAACAAAAACAGGATGTAATTACATATAGAGAGCTTCTTAACATAGAAAGAGGTGTACTACAGCTAAAGCCTTTGAATGTACTAAGAAAGGAAAGGGTAATTCAAACCTGGTTTCAGTATGGACAGTTACAGGCTAGATGGAAAAAAGATCAGAAAATGAGTATCATGCAAAATGAGGATAATTTGGTAAAACAAATTAGGGACCAGGGTCAAATGCATATAAAAAGGTTGTATAATATACTGATAGAAATAGATTCTGAAACAGAGTTAGTTAAAAATTGTATGATAAAATGGGCACAAAACTTTGAAGAACCAATAATGATGGAAACATGGGAAAAGATTTGGGTAAAAAATGTAAAATTTACGCATGCTCAAAACTTGAGAGAATTTCTATAAGATGTTTTATAGATGGCATTTAGATCCTAAAAAGTTAGCTTGTATGTATCCGAATTTACAACCTAAATGTTGGAGATGTGACTGTGCTGACGCTACGTATTACCATATATGGTGGACTTGCAAAAAAGTTAAAGCATTTTGGATAAAAATATGGTGGATTATTCAAAATATTCTTAAAAAGAGGATAAAGTTCACTCCCCAGTTGTTCCTTTTAGGGATAATTACAGACTGTACAGTTATAGAGACTAATTTGATTCTGAATTTAACAATGGCAGCAAGATTGCTGGTGGTGCAGTACTGGAAGAAGGAAGAGTTGCCTACTATTCAAGAATGGACGTTAAAAGTAGTAAACTTAGCAGATATGGCCAAAATCTCAAGGACCATTCAGATGAGAAATACAAGTTGGAATGGAGAAGATGGATTGAATATATTCAAAATAAATATCGGACTAAGAAATTCCAATTAGCTTATGAGTGAAAGAACAAGGATTGTTATAATTTATCTAAAGTTAGCTTAACAAAAAGAAGAGTTAAAGTACAAGAGGAGGAAGATGTTAAAGTTAGTTAGCTTATGTTAGCGTATGATTGTTAAATGTTTATACCCTGTATTTTGCTCTGGGAGGTTGGGGGGGAAGGAGGGTTGGAGGGGGGGGTCGGGGTGGAGGGAGGGGAGGGGAAGGGGATATGTTTGTAAAATTTATTAAAACTCTTTAATAAAAAAAAATAAAGGGACATTTTATTGTGCTTCATGGATAAGTAGAAAAAAAACTAAAAACAAATGAATACAAATGCATAAAGGAAGTGCCCTGCTATCTCAGCCCTGCCCCCCTTATGCTTGTCCCCAGGAGGAGGGGCCGAGGAAGCGGTGTTAGCCCCTAGCTGGCTCCAGGGCTTCCCGGCGGATCTATGGTTCACTGTCTTCCAGGCTGATCATCATCCAGTTATAGATCAACACCGCACCCACTACTAGCAACTCCACGGCCTGCTCGCCAGCCCGGCCTTGCGGTCCGTGCGGCTTCCCTTTCATTGGGACCACCCAATCCCACCCCGTGTGGGAAAGCCATAGCCGTGGTAAGCAGGGCCACCGGTAGCGCTGCCAATCTCTCCCCCTCCCCTCGTGCTTTCCTGAGCGCGGAGGAAGGAATCAGATGGGAACGAGAAGGAGGAAGGGAAGGAAGAGAGGGGGAGGGAGGGAAGAAGGAAGGAAGAAGAAAGCGGGATGGGGTTTTGTTTGTTTGTTTGTTTTTTGTGGGGAGGCAGCAAAAGAAGCAGCATTCCCTGGCTAGAAAGCGGGCAAAGGCAGAAAGTGAAAGTAAACCTCAGACCCTGCAAATCAAGTGCTGTTCCTGCCGCTTGAGGGAAAGGAAGGATGGAAGAAAAAGGGGAGCCGAAAGCTAAATCCCTGAGGCTGACATCGCTCCGGCTGGCAGTTAATCTCCCGCTCTGGATTCCCTGTTCGATTGCTCGCCTCCTTTAGCTCCAAACCTCGCCTCCTTTAGTTCAGAAGCAGCCATGGGGGCGTGGGGAGGGGGGGGTGTTCCGCTCTGGTGTTTTAAGTCGTGAGGTTCTTCTTCCTCTTTTTCCTTGCTTTGCAGCGTGGCTCTTCAGCTCTGAGAGCGTCGTTTCTGGGCTGGGAGCTTTTTCCTTCGGAAGAAAAGGCGGGTGGGAGTGAAGGAGACAGCAACTTAGGCTTGTTCCTTCTCCGACTTTGGATATGTCTCCTCTGTGTGTTTGTGAGTGAGTGTGTGGCTTTTTCTCTCCCCCTCTTCTTCCTTTCTCTGATTTTTTTTTTTTGAAACAAAGGAGGTGCGGAGAGGAGGAGTAGGGTTGTCCCAAAAAGCAAGACCTCAAAATTAAAATAACAGCTGTTGAAATCCTTAAAAAGCTGTGATGCTGACCTTGGATCAGCGATTTCTCTTTCTTTTGGGAAAAAACAAGCAGCAGATATCTGACCAGGCATCCCCAGCTCTTAATAAGGCATGGGAAGGGGAGTCCCCTTCTCCCTCAGTAAAGGGAAGAGGAAGAAGAAGGAAGGAGAGAGATGGGAATGAGTGTTCTATGTGGTTAGGATGTTCTTTAGCCGCTTTAGATCAAACCAACATAAGTACTGAGCAGAATATCTTAAGAGTATAATGTGGAATTGTCCTCAGATTTTTTTTCACAGCATAGTCCAGCATTTCTCAATCTTGGCAAATTTAAGAAGTTGCCAAGGTTGAGAAATACTGATATAGCTATTACCAGGTTCTGCTGCATGCTCAATTTCTCACTCAAGATGTATTTCCCAGTCTCAGGTTTATAAATATATCATTCACTGTCATCACATACATAAGTAGTCAGGAGACATGTTTGTAAATATTTCTGCCAATATTTGAAGATATTTGTGTTTTGGTAACAGACTGGCTTTGTCTTGTTGGAAGAAATGTCCTTCTGGGTTCGACTCCAAGTGGGGAAAAAGACACTGGAGACATGGAGGCTGCTTGGAAAGATGGCTTTAATGGTGGACAGGACCACATGGTTTGAGTCCTGAACAGAAAAGATGATCACATGCTCCAATGTTGGGGAGAAGAAGAGAAAGAAAGGGAAGGGGCTTGCTAGCTTTTTATAACCTGCTCAGTCCCACCTCTCTGTTTCCTGTTCCTGTGTAAGAAATGTATTCTGATTGGTTGTCAGACTCACATGGGCCCATGCAGGGGCAACTCTCTAGGCTGAGTCCAGGTTTGGTTGAATTCTCAGAGTTCTCAGATGCCATGTGGTCAGTTGAGTAAAGGCTTATATTATGCCTTCATCCCATCTCCCTGGAACTGATGGGGAGAACTCTTTTATTATGTAAGGTGGACTAGCTTGGCCTTCTTAATGGCCCATTGACAAAGTGGGGATGGGCAGGAAGCTGCAGGAATTTACTTTGTGTTTAAAATGTGTTTCTCCCTTTTTCACATCCAGGAAAATATAATATTCTGCCTTTTCAATATTTCCTAGGATATTTCATTTTTCTGGGAGAGGGCTAGGTGATAACTTTCCACAGTCTCAAAGTGCTTTTTCCAAATGGCAAATTGATGTTTTGAAACAGCACCTTAGACAACCATGACCTGAGTGAGTGAGAATCTCCATAGACATGAGCCTGGCTTTGCTGCAGCAACATTTATCTGTATAGATTGCTTCTGTAATATCAGCACAATGAATGCAATCCATGCTGGAGAAAGGGCACAAAGCAAAATCAAATAAAAGGGGAAAAAAAGACAACAGAAAGCATGAAATTCATTTTGTAATTCATATATTTGAGGGTTTGGGAGGGAGAAACACTGTTTTCTCTTCCTAACTCAGAGTCATTTCTGATACAAAACATTGAAATGAGCAAACTTTTGCAACTGATCCACCCTGCGATAAACCTGGGAAGCTGTACAACATGGACTGCTTATCACAGGAAGGCAACTGCAGTTTTCATGACTTCCTGTGTGTGGACAAACATGCCACAAAGCAGGCAAAACCTGAGAGGCAGTTGAATCTTTGTACAGTCTGTCTGATTAGCATTTTCTATCCTGTCTTTCCCCTCCCTGATCTCAGCCCAGCAGGTTCTAGAAGCAAAGAAGGGAAGATTAAAAGCATGACTGGGCAAACTGGTTTCGTGCTGCAGGAGAAGGCATTGTGAACTGAATCAGCACTGATAGTGCCACAGGAGCCTGTGAACTTCAGCACTTGTGTCTTTTGATTTCACTGCTCTTGTTTTGGAAAGGAAGGAGGATGGAGAGGGGGAAGAGAGGAGTGGTGGGTTACTCACGGTATGGTATGGTACGCCAGAAGAGGTAGTAAAAATCTGGTGGTCCGGACTGGACCACTGACAAAAGCGGCCTGGTCACCTCTCGCTTGGTCCGCCCCATCTCTGCTCTGCAATTTGGTTGCCTGAAGCGCTGTGACCCTGATCTGTCTGCCAGGTAAGCCTGTGAGTCGCGGCTTAGCTGGCTTCAGCTGCGCTCGAGCTGGAGGAGATGGTGTTTGCCAGCCTCGGGGTTCCCGGGTGGCCCATGTGTGCGGGGCGCCCAAGCTGCAGGAGACAGTGTTTGTGGTTCTCGGGTAGCCCATGTGTGCAGGGCACTGGGCTGGCTCCAGCTGCACCCGAGCTGGAGGTGGTTGCCTCAAAGAGAACGAAGCGGGCGCGGGTGCTTCTTCCAACAGCCAAGGCCTCAGCTCCTCTTCCTTCCTTGGCTGTTGGAAGAAGTGCTGCACCCGCTTCGTTCTCTTTGAGAGACGCCTTGCTTGCTGTGGCGCAAGGCAAGCGCATCTGGGGAGAAATCAGGGGAGGGGGAAGAGAAAGCCGAGCTTCTGCTAGGGACAGCCTTCTCCCTCTCCCCCTGATTTCTCCTCTCCTCGTGTCATGGCAAGCCTGTGTGTGTGCCTGTGCATGTGTGTGTGTGTAAGGGGGGGGGGGGGTTGGATAGGGCAGATGGGTGAGCAGATCGGAAGGGAGCTCCACACCAGCTCTCAGAGAAAGGAGACAGAGATGCCGGCATGGGGCTTGCCTTGCTTCCCTTACTGCCCCCTCCTTGCCGGCTGCAGCCTGGGCCCCTTCTGCCCTGCTTAGCTGGGTGGCTGGCCAGGAAAGTGGTGAGGGGGCAAGCTGTAAGGGAAGCAAGGCAAACCCCATGCCAGCATCTCTGCCTTCTTCCTCCAAGAGCCAGCGTGGTGCTCCCTTGTGCTCCACTCACTCATCTGTGGCCGCCCGCGCTTCGGCCTGCCATCTCCCCCTGCACTTTCCCAGCATCTCTGCCTCCTTATCCCGAGAGCTGTGGCAGCAGGGAAAGGGAGGCATCTTTGCTAGCCTCCCAGCTTGCAAAACAGAATTTTTTGTCAACTGGAAGGGATGTGTGTGTGTGTGAGAGAGAGAGAGGTGGGGGGGAAGACAGAGAAAAAAAGTTATGACCACAACTGAGCCCAAAATTTTGATTGCTAAGCAAGAGCATTGTTAAGTGAGTTTCACATCATTTTACAAGTTGGCCATGCCCACCTGGTCACATGACCGCCAAGCCACGCCCACAAAATAGGCCATGCCCACAGAATAGGTAGTAAGAAAATTTGAAACCCACTCCTGAGTGGCTGGATGCTTTGGAATGACTTGCTAACAGAATCCCCAGAAAACACAACTATTCTTTTGGGAAGAGCAAGCTAGCTGCTTGCTGCATAACAATATTTTATTTTGTTGCATGCCTTGAATAAGAAATCAGGGAAACATAGTTGGAAGCAAAGGCCATCAGCAGAACAAGCATGCTCACAAAAGCTCTTGGAGCAACTGTACAAAAGAAGGCACCAGCTCAGGGCTGGTCATATAGCAGGGCTCACTTGGTAAACAACAATGTCGTCCCATGTCCCCCCCTCCCAATTTTAAAAACATTTGTCAGGGTTTGGCACAGATCCCAACACGGCCAACATTCCTTGGGAAGCTCTATCACAACTCAGAGTTTTAAATCCCTCATTTAATTTATAGGTGGAAAAGTGATGTTCAGCAACTTTCATTTTCAAACAGAATACAGATAGTCCTCAACTTATGAACTCAATTGAGCCCAATATTTCTGTTGCTAATTGAGAGATTTGGTAGGTTTGCCCCATAAGTGAGTTATGCCTTTTCTTGGTACATTTGTTAAGTATCACTGAAGTTAAGTTCGTAACACAGTTGTTAAATGAATCTGGCTACCTCATTGATTTTGCTTCTCATAAGGTTGCAAAAGGGGATCACATGACCCCAGGATTCTGCAACTGTCATAAATATGAACCAGTTGTCAAGCATCCAAATGTAAATCACATGACCATAGGGATGCCGCATTGGTCATTATTGTGAAGAATGTCCATAAGACACTTTTCAGTGTTGTTTAACCTTGAATGGTCACTAAACAAACTGTTATAAGTCAAGGACTACCTGCAGTAAAAACATGTACAATGAGGAAGGCCAAGAACAACATTTTGAACTGGCCCACATGATATGCATATTAGCCATTTATTCAGAAAATGTATGTGCCACCCACTCTCTTATTTGTTCTCAGCAGTCTAAGAAAAGTAAGTTAATAAAACAGCCCTTTTAAATGATAGAAAGCGCTAAAACTAAAGCAGATGTGCTTATCTTTAAATCTTTAAAGAGTAACAAGGAGCAATTTGCATGATTATTAATGGACCTATTTAGTAAAAGCAACAACAACCAGAATTCATCATTGATGTCAAACGCATCTGACCCACTGATGGCATGAGAGCATGGATGAACAATATGAGAGATGATTGACTTGCAAAATGTAATGCTTTATATAGCATCAAAAATCTTTTGAATGGGGTTTGGAAGGCAATTTTCAACGGTGGTAATGCCAGACTCTAGAAGGCACCAGTTACATTTGGGCTAACTGCAATTTCTGAAACGTCTTCAGGGGCTGTCCCATCAAGAGACCATTACAATTGTCATGATGGAACTGGTTAGCACATAGATTTTTTTAAAGTTAATTAATTATCTGACTTTGTGGTTTCCAGCAAATTAGTCACTGAAATTATTTTTTTTCCTGATAAACTAACCTGGATTATTAGTCTTCTGACACTAACTAGATGACATCCCCTTCCTCCCATCTATAAACCTGATTCTTTAGGAAAAATGTAATCCTATGCAGAACAGACTTATTTCTTGGATCTTTCAGTCTCTCAAATCAGTAACTGTTTTGCCTTATCCATGCTTAATTTCAGCTGGTTCTTCCACATCCAGCACTTAATAATCTCGGCTTTGGAGACACCCAGTCCCAAATTTAGAGAGAAGAAATATATTTGAATATCATCAGCATACTGATGACAACTAGTTCCAAATTGCAAAGGAGCTTTTTTTTTGGTACTTACATAGCAGTAGTAATATGGAATACGAAATAGTGCCATGTAAGATAATTCTCAAAGAGTTGAATACAAATCTGCCCAGTTTTTAGCTTTGTTATCAATATTCTAGCTTTTGGGGAGGGTCATGTCTGAGAGTGCAACAGATCCATTGGAACAGATTCACTTAAGAGAATCTCCACTGCAGCTGCTATAATCACTTAAAAGAGTATAGGTAGTCTTCGACTTACAACAGTTCATTTAGTGACTGTTTAAAGTTACAATAGCATTGAAAAAAGTAACTTATGACCATTTTTCACAGTTACGACCATTGCAGCATCCCCATAATTAGATGATCAAAATTTAGATGCTTGGCAAGTGGTTCATATTTATGACTGAGTCTGTGCTCCAACATTCAGACAAGCAAAGTCAATGGGGAAACCAGATTCACTTAACAACTGGGTTACTAACTTATCAACTGTAGTTATTCACTAAACAACTGTGGTAAGAAAGGTCGTAAAATGGGGCAAAACTCACAACAAATGTCTCACTTAACAACAGAAATTTTGGGCTCCATTATGATCATAAGTTAAGGATTACATCAATTTGGCTTTTTCCCCTTGATTTTTAAAAAATATACAATAAAGAATATATAACCAGATTTCTTTTATTAGTATTTGCTTCTTAGCCCTGCAGACTCTTGTTGCTGATTTATGCTGTTGTTTGATGTATATATTAATAGGTTTAGAATGGTAATTAGGTCCAGCTACTGAAAATTCAGCTAAGCTTAATTAACAACCTACTAAATTACAACTTGCATGTCGTTCTGTGTGAACCATTTTTACATTTGAAAAAGAATTACTATTGCATTTGCCCTAAGCTTAAACTAAGATCAGAGGCCATGTAGGCCAGGGCTGTCAAACTTGCAGCCCACAAGCCAGATGCATCAAGTACACTTACACCCTGTTTAGCGAAAGGGAAAAAAGTTGTGATACATCATATGATGCTGCTGTGACGACACAACTTTTATACTAGTGGTTGGATTCAAACATTTTTACTACCGGTTCTGTGGGTGTGGCTTGATGGGCGTGGCTTGGTGGTTATATGACTTGTTGGTCATGTGACTGGGTGGGCATGGCCAACTCAACATCACTCATGTCAAGGGGCGCTTCATCCAGCCATAGTTCTGAAAAAATGTTCATCTTTTTTTAACTTTATTATCTGCATCTACATACTATAGATGTACTTCAGTGGTGGGTTTCTGCCGGATCGCACTGGATCGCATGATCCCGTTGGTCAATGAACCCAGAAGTAAGTTCCTGCCCTGCCCCTGTCACGGGATGGCGCTTGCCTGCGCTCCACCAGTTTGGGCGCGACCGGAGAAGTTTCTCTTCTCAGAAATGTCCTCAGTGAAGCGGTGGCAGCCTGCGTCCCTTTCAGGAGCTCCACTGAGGAAACTTCTCCGGTCGCGCCCAAGCTGGTAGAGCGCAGGCAAGCGCCGTCCCGTCGCCAGGGAGACAGTGAGTGAGGTGAATCGTGTGGTTGCTCAGATCACACGGGCGCAGCCCGAGAAGACATTTCTGAGAGGAGAAACTGCTGCTTTCTGAGCTTGGGGGGGGGGGGGAAGGAGCAGAAAAGACAAAAAGGAGAATGAAAGGGAGAAAGAGGAGGTGGGGGATAGTGGGATCCTTGCTGCTTTCTGAGCTTGGTGGTATTCTTACAGACATTTCATTACCAAACTAGGTAACATCATCACTGTTAGAAGGGAGTGGGGTTGTGGGGAAAGGAGGAGGAGAAGTCGAAGGACAGAAAGGAAAAAGATAAGGAGGGAGAGAGGACTGTGGGGTCCTTTGGTGTTCTCTGAACGTGGCCGGCAAGCCACTCCCACCCGGTCACATGCCAGCAAGCCACTCCCACCCAGTCACATGGCCGGCAAGCCACTCCCACAAAGGAGGCCACACCCACAGTAGGTTCCAGAAATTTTTGAAACCCACCACTGATGTACTTGCATGGACCACTGAAAGGAGGAAATGGCTCATATGCTTTGCCCAAGAGTGTGATAGGCAGGTCATAAAATAGGCTTTTGAGGGGCTGCCACAAAGAAGGGCGGGAATATATTTTTCCAAAGAAGCAGAAGGCAAAACAAGAAGCAATAGTCGGAAAATGAACAGAGAGAAGCAACCTAAAACTAAAGAGAAACTTCCTGACAGTGAGAACAGTTAACCAACAGAGAACAGTACAACTTTGACTGTACACCGCCCCGAGTCCCTTCGGGGAGAGGGAGCGGTTTATAAATTGAATAAATCTAAAAAACAAAAACAAAAAAAAACCAGTGGAACTACTTGTTTTCAGATGTTCTAGGTGCTCAATCATTGGAAGTTTTTAAGAAAAGACTTGACAGCCATTTCTTTGAAATGGTATAGGGTCCCCCCCAAAGTCCCTTCTAAGTGTTAGTCTGACACATTTCCCAGGCCCTCCTCTCAGATTTTGGTATCCTCATTTTTCCTGCCTGAGCAGACTAGAAGACCTCCATAGTTCCTTTCTATTATTCCATTATTCCTGAGCTAAATAGCTAAGACCCTCATTGAGGCCCTATCTATTTTGCTCCCTCTGGACTAATGAGTTAAAGAGCTGCCTTTAAACATTCATTTTAATAAGATTTTTAGAAACCTGCAGTTGAAAGTTCTTCATCTCGCCTTACCCTGAATACCCAATTTCATTTGGAATTTAATCCCAAACTGATTGCCCTTTTAGCATTTCTCTTGATACTTCTCCAAAATGCACCCCCAAGAAGCGATCTCTCTCTCTCTCTCTCTCTCTCTCTCTCTCTCTCTCTCTCTCTCTCTCTCTCTCTCTCTCTCTCTCTCTCTCTCTCTCTCTCTCTCTCTCACACACACACACACACACACACACACATTAAGCAAATTCCCTTGTTTTGGACACTTTAGAATCGAAAGGTACCTTGGAGGTCTTATAGTTCAAACTTCTGCTCAAAGCAGGAGATCACAAACATATGCAAGTTTGCAGACATCCTGGCTTCAAGAACTGCGGGCATCGTTCCCCACGACCCACTTCCTCCTCCCACCACTCCATATGATGCAGGAGACCCAAGAGAAAGTGCCTGGTCTTGGCACACAGCCCTCCACAACGGAACCCTTCCTGAGAAGCAAAACAAGAACTTACTGATCCATTCTGAAGGTGAGCTCCAGAGTGGTGGCAGTGGTGGCGGAAGGAGATCTCCAGACTGGTTGCAGTAGAAGGAGAGCTCCAGAATGGCAGCAGCCATGCTCCAGGCAGGCGGCTGTTGGGGGGGAATTTTCTCTCAGACCTCCCACCCATCAAGATATTGCTCGGTCTTGCAGCCGCTTCTTGCGGCCCCTTTGATGCTGGGCATGCCTTGGGCGCTTGGGGAGATGAATTTTAGCAGCCATGAGCTGCCGCTTTCCTGTAAGTCCTATCCGGAAAGCGCTGCAGCAGAGAGAAGTAGCCAGGTTGAATGCTGTTTCTCTCTGCCGCAGCGCTTTCCGGATGGGACTTGCAGGATCCAAAGCGGCAACTCACCGTTGCTAAATTTCACTGTACTGCACAAGATATTTTCCCAGTAAGAGCAGCGGTGGAGAGAAAACAGCTTCTGACCCAGAGAACACATGGAGCTGCTCCATGTGCTCTCAAGGTGAGTGGCTGCTTCTCTCTGCTGTTGCTGCTCTTGCTGGGAAAGTGTCTTTCACAGCACAGAGAGCCTTTGGCACTTGGAGAAACTCCACATGTTCTTCCAAGACAATGACCCAACCCAGCAGCTTCTCTCCACTGCAGTGCTTTACGGATGGGACAGTAAGGTTAAAACCTTACCCAAACCACTTCAGCCCACCTGCACCCATGCCTCCCCCCCCCCCCATGCCCCCGTTTTACCTCCCACCCACACTGCCACCCCCATGGCCCTTCAGCAGAGTGTGGCATGCCGCAGGCCACATAAATTGCTTCAGCCCAGGAGGAGGGTGTAGTTTGAGGCTAGGGTAGGGTTCTCTAGGTGAGCGTGTGCAGTGAGCGTAGATTTTGTGGGGGGAATGCTTTCAATGGTCCCGTGGGTGAGGTGTAAGTAAAACAGAAACTTACCTAACTAGGGAGTGGTGAAGGCTTAGCTCGGGGGCAAGGAAGCCGGAGAGCAGCTGGGCCGCGGGTGCCACATGGTCTAGGCTAGGGCCTAGATGAGCTGCGATGGCTGGGGAGCCAGGAAAGTGGGCGAGCTGGTGAGGGAACCAGAGAGGGCCTAGGCAAGCTGTGACAGCTGGAGAGCCAAGAAAGTGGGCAAGGGAACCGGCTGGGCTGTGGGTACCACGTGGGATGGCAGGAAAGCTGGCTGACCTATAGAGGCTGTGTAGTCAACACAAGCAAGGAGCCAAACAAGAACACTTATGTTGAGGCGAGAAGCGGAGTGACTGGGTGGGGTGGGGCAAGTGGGCATGAGTCGATGGGTGGAGGCAGGGCCAGCCATGGTGGGATTTTCCAGTACTCCAAACTGCTTAAAATTTTCACTACCGGTTCGCCTGAACCAGTCCGAACCAGTTGAATCCCACCTCTGACACCCCTGATGTAGGCCATCTGAAGAGGAGTAAATAACCTTTCAGCATCTGAGGCTATACTTTGCATGGGTAGTGATGTACTACAACCACTGTTCCCTCTAAGGTGCGCGGCTGCGCGCCCGCGCAGGTGGCAAGAAAACACCGTGCAGCAGTTTCCAACTGCCGCGCAGTGCTTTCTGCTGTCACAGGCGCCGGAGGCTGGGGAGGTCCTTTGCAGATGGCTAGAACTGGCTGCCCGCAAAGGACCTCCCCGGACTTGTTTTGGTGAGCGTGGGGCGACTGACGCCAGGAAAGCAAGCCCGGGGAGGAGGTCCTTTGTGGGTGGCCAATCCTAGCTGCTTGCGCCCGGCGCTGCAGCTAAAGTAAAGCCCCTGCCGCTACCGGAATATCTGCTGCCGCCTCCTCCTCCTCTAACAGCACCCGACGCTGCAGCAGAGGTGAAGCCGCCAAAGCTCCCGCCGGTGCCCCCGCCCATGGCAGCGGCGCCTCCCCCTCCGTTCGGAGCACCTGAGCTGGGCCCTGCGTTACCCTGCCCCCTCCTCCTCTGCTGTGCTTTTGAGGAGCCACGAAGCTGCAGGAGCCAGTAGGAAGGCGGCGTGGGGGGGCAGGAGCAGGGGAAAAAGGCCTCATGGCTTCTCAAAAGCATGGCGGCGGCGGAGAAGGCAGCAGGGATAACGCAGTGCTCCGAGTGGAGGGGGGCGCCAGCGGGAGCTTTGGCGGCTTCACTCCAAATGTAGTGGTGCTGTTGGAGGAGGAGGAGGAGGCAGCTGTTATTCTGGTGGCGGCAAGGGCTCGTCGGCATCTTCAGCATCAGCCCTGCCCCCTGTGAAAAAAGTCGAAGATGGATCCACGCAGATGACGTCGCCGCAACATGACTGGAGGAGGAATTCTGGGAGTTGAAGTCCACAAGTCTTCAAGCTGTCAGGTTTGAAGACCCCTGGGGGGTTTTTTTCCCTAAAGGGTTAGGGGTGCAAAGGGTCTTGCAACTTGACAGCTTTAAGACTTGCGTGCTTCAAATGCCAGAGTTCCTGAGCAAACATTTTGGTTGCTAAGCAGGAGCGTTGTTAAGTGATACTGACATTATATAACACTTTTAATTAAGCGAGTACCTTGAAGAAACATAACTTTGAGTTTCAAATAATACTGATTTCGTTGTTGTCTTAGGTGACATTTGTGAAAAAAATTCAGGTGCTCAGGCATAAAAATGTGCCGCTCAAACACTATACTTTTCTGCTCACACTGAAAAAAAATTAGAGGGAACATTGACTACAACAGGCTATGTGATAAAGTACCTACATCATTGAAGTGAATAGGACAAGGATTTCTGAAGGATAAAGTTTAAGAACTTGTGGAGGTGACAGTGTTGCCATTGTTTTGGTGTGTTAAATTTAAATCATGTATGCTCAATTATAGGACTGGCATGTATTACACATAGAATTAGATAGATTCATCCAGATCAAACTCTGTTCTGAGTTTCTTACCAACTCCCCTCACTCTTGATCATAGGCAATGCTGAATATGACTGTAGTCCAATACATTTGGATAGCACTATGCCGTTGGCAGCTGAGTGCAGTACATTTATATTTAGTACAAGATTGAATTACCTTTCAACATCATCATACAAATATATAATCCTAGTATTCAAGAGCTGGTGAAGGGAGAAAAGAAGTGGAAGGAAAATGAACCTAAGGAGACTATGGGATAGAAAGGACGTTCATAGGAAAAGGCTTCTAATTTAGATCATCAGATATTGGCCGTCAAGTTGTTATGCCGCCACAATTTATGTTTATTAAAGATTGTTAAATAAATAATAAGAGAAGCTACCATTCTATTAAGTAAAGTCTTTTAAAAGAAAACTCTCCTGTTTTCTTAAAGAGCTTACAGCCAGAAAGAGAAGGCACATTAGATACATCAAAGGAAAACTAGAAGAAGGAAACAAGGAAACAAAACAGAAGGATTATATAATGCAGTCCTTCTATGGGATTTACACTGGCTAATTGTTGAAACCTACCTCAATGCTGCATATGCTTCAAGACCGTTTAAGTAGTGCACATTCAACATTTAGCCTTTGCCTGGGGAACTGTAAGGCCCGGCCTCTCCTCATTCAAGAAAGAAAAGACTCTTAAAACTTCTCATTTCAAAAGGAACCTTTAATTGAACAAGAGTGATAGCAGGGTGAAATCAAAGCAGGCTCTGAGGGACCTCAGGCCATACAGTTAGAATAAAAGGCATTAGAAACCCTTCCCAACAGTCTAGTGTGGATTCAGCCAATCCACAGGTGTGAAGATGTTATTGTACCAGCTGCTCTGAGAAAGTGATAAGGGAACTTTCTCAGTGTCATCCTCTGCCGGCTTTCGAGTGATACACCCCACATGGCCCTCTCTCCCCTTACATTCCCCAAAAGGTGAGAAAATGCCCAAGTGCCTAGGCACCAGGCTAAAGATTATAAATCAATGGTTATAGGATGCAGGATACATAGGAGAGAGCAATAAAATATAAAAAGTATAAAAAATATGTATAATGAATCAGGATTCCCCTCTCTTCACCAGAAGAATGGCAGATTCATGGATCTGACAGGAACATCTATACTGAACCGAGGCTGAGACATGGATATTGTCTTGATGCAAAATGCATCAATGCAATCTTCAAATGCATATGAAATATAATAATTACGGCAGCGGAGTCCCCAGGTTCTCACAGCTTTCATCAGAATGAAAAAAGCAAAATTGCAGCATTGTTTCACAAGCTTCTGTTTAGGGTGTGGATGGAATGTCCTAATACACAAAGAAAAGGAGCAGGGTTTGTATCATGATGTTGCAATGCTGCTTGCATCACCACAAATCCTCTTCTCCTCCTCTAAAAATGCAACATATTACCAGCATTATTAGGCAGTTTTTGCTAATTAATCAGAATATGTTTTTTGAATTGAAACCATTATTCCATTATCAGCATTCTAGAACAAAAGAAAACATCTTGGCTTTTTGTATGAAATTTTCTTTAATGGTTGAAATATATGTCAAATGCCTCTGAATTCCATAAATTATATTGTGTGATGAAATGTTTCCTTTTTGTTTTAAATCTCCTCCAAATCAGCTTCACTGGTTAACTCCTCTTTCTACAATTTGATAGAGAAGGGAGAAAGAGGGGAGCGACCCTCATTATCCTATTTCTTTATGTCATGCATGATTTTACACAACGTAATCATGCCCCTATTCAGACACACTTTTTCCCAAGCTAAAGATTCTCAAACATATCAGCATTTCTAATAGTAAACATGTTTGAGACCCTAATAAAGCTTTTTGTTTTTTTGAGCTTTGAGTCAGTCTTGACTCCTAGCAACTGCCTGAACTAGTCTCCAAAGTTTCTTAGTTAATTATAGGTGTGTGAAGTTAGAAGGATTTTGCCAAAATGATCATGATTTTACACTTACATAAATTGAATTGCATTTTCAATTAACTGACCTTTCTTTTTGTTTAAAAGAGATCCTTCTGAAACATTGTTCACAAATATTTTTAGTTTAAAGCACTATAAATATTTTAATATAATCCACAAATGATCACTGCTTATTGTTAATCTAGGATCACTTACAATCAAGTTCAGAAGCACCTGTCCCAAACAGATCTTTGAAACACTTCATTTTATTGTATTACTTTAATTTATGCTCTGCCTTTCTCTTTTTTCTACAATTCAAGGTGGCATGTACATAGAAAATAATTAAAATCAAGACCAGTATTGGAATTAAGTCATTGAGATGTGTATCCCTCTTCCCTGCCCCTCATTATGACAGGCTTTAAGATTCCTAAAGGAAGTTTTTTTTTTCTTAAAGTATTACAGTTTCCAGGATAACACCAGAAAGTCATCTTGCAGTTGGTTGGCCTTTACTTACACTGTACTTTGGAAATCATAATACTGAAACTTATATACTGCTTCACAGTGCTATACAACCCTCTCTAAGCGGTTTACAGAGTCAGCATATTGCCCCCAACAATTTGGCTCCTCCTTTTACTAACTACGGAAGAATGGGAGGCTGAGTCAACCTTGATCCTGGGAGAATCAAACTGCTGAACTGCTGACAGTGGCAGTCTGCAGAAGTAGCCTGCAGTACTGCATTCTACTCACTGCACCCCTTATTTCTATGAATGCTCCCTTGCTATTCCTGGACTTCAATGTGCTATGTAACAACCTAAATATAGCTAGCTATATTTCCTTAATGTCATTACACCAAAATGATCCACATCTTCTGGTTTTATAGCAATATTTATCAGCTTATCTATATGGTATGGGCAGTGGTGGGATTCAAATAATTTAACAACCGGTTCTCTGCCCCAATGACCAGCTGGGTAGGCGTGGCTGGGTGGTCACATGACTGAGTGGGCATGGCAAACTCAAACATGTAGGTGGTGCCTATATGGGCCAGGCAGAGTTGTGGAGGGAATCCAGGGGTCTCCAGTGTGTGTGGCAGTGGGGAAAGGAGGAAAGAATGAAAGAGGGAAAATGCCCCACGGTCAGGCACTGAAGCACCGGCCCTAATTAGAGACGTGGCTTTACTGCCCAGGGGCGGAAAAGTCTCTCATTTTGAACACACGATCATCTGCCTGTGGATACGCACATGTGGGTGGCATGGTGGGTCAATCCTGGGTGTAGAAGTTCTGCCACTAGCCCAGCAGTCAGTTTTTTTTATTTTCCCTACGGGGGGTTACCAAAATGCAAAGCCCCCCTCTGCCTCTGTAACTAGGGGGAGACTCTCCCCACAAAAATCAATGGCTCAAAAGCCATTCCTCTGCCACTCAACTCGCCATTCCCCCACTGCCTTCCCCAAACACCGCCCCCCCCCCCCACATTGCAAACATGGCATGCAGTTTGGGTGGGAAATGCCTGGAATGCAATAAAGCCAACCCACTAATCTCCCACTGGCGGACTGGCTAATGGGGTGAAAGGAGAGGTGGAGAAACAGAAGGGAAGCTGAGCGGATAGTAGCCCTCTAAAAGAAGGGGGCTGAAGGCAAGTGCATGTGCTACGGCATGCTGTGGACGCCCCTTGCTCACCCCTTTGCCTGGCTTCCCTCCTCCCACTGTCTATCTTGGTGCTCGCTCACTTGCTTGCATTCTACCTCTCCAGTCTACCTTGATGCAGGCGGCAGCTCATGACTGCTCTTTGCAAGCCCACTGTTGGTGAAGCTGGGTGCCATTGAGGGCTGGCTTTTTGCCTAGGTTTGTCTGGCTGTCAGATGGAAAATGGCCTCCTCCCCAGGCCCCCATCTATTTCCCTTATGACAGCTGACAGCCAGACAAACCTAGGCAAAAAGCCAGTCCTCTCCACTTCTCTTACCTCCACAGGTTCAGGTGGATGGTTGGAAGGCTGGAGAGGGGAAAAGCCAGAGTATAGGAGATGGAGAGGCCTCCCGCTCTTCTTCCCCGGCCAGGGGAGGCATAGGCCACCAGGTTTCCCTGAGAAGAAGCAGCCCAACAAGCCCTAAAGCTGAACCCAGCCACCAAGAGTGTGCAAACATTCGTTCACCTGGCTGTCATGATTACATTGATGAGACAGGCCATCGCTAAGGTGCCAGGGCCTTTCCGCCACTGGCTGCCAACCTGCTGAGACTGGGCTCTTGCTCCTGGAGTTGCTCTCTGGCCGAAAGCCGCTTCCACTGCAGCTCCCGGAGGTCACCATGGAGCTGCTTCAACTGCTTCCCTGCTTCCCTGTGCCGGGAGAGCACAAGGCCAGGCACATGAGCAAAAGGGAGGAAAGGGAGAGAGAGGTTGCGTGGCTGGGGAAGAAGATCATGAGGCCAGGTGGCCTCTCTCTCCATCTCCTACCTTCCCAGGAGAGTTGCATGATGCCACAAAAGGTGAGGCCCTCCTGAATGGCCACCTCGCTCATGTGCCTGACCTTGTGCTCTCCCGGCACAGGGAAGCAGTTGAAGCCACTCCATGGTGAACTCCGGGAGCTGCAGTAGGAGCAGCCTCACCAGGGCAGCAGCTGGATGCGAAAAGGCCCTGACACCTTAGCAATGGCCTATCTAGTCATTTAGAACTTGGACATGACAGTCAGGTATACAAGTGCCAGCACACTCTTGGTGGGTTGCTTTTGAAGGGGTAGTTACAGCACATGTCATGCCCTCCCTACATGCTGATCCCTAAGTCTCTGGGAAAGAGTTTGGAGCACCTGCTGAACCCAGCTAAAACTCAGTGGGGCTTTCTTTCCACTGTGACAAGCAACAACATGAGCTGGAGCCAGGCAAAGAAAGTGGCTGGAAGCCACTTGTTCTCCGTGCACTCTGGATTTTCCCCGCTCCAGCCTCCTGACCATCCACGTGAACTCATGGAGGCAAGAGAAGCAGAGATGGTTGGCTTTTTGCCTAGGTTTATCTGGCTGTCAGCTGTCATGGGGAAAACAGATAGGGGCCTGGGGAGGAGGCCATTTTCCATCTGACAGCCGGACGAACCTAGGCAAAAAGCCAGCCCTCACCGGCACCCAGCTTCACTGACAGCAGGGTAGTTGCTGCTGCAAAGGGCAGTTGTGAGCTGCTGTCTGTGTCAAGCTAGAGGTAGAGTGCAAGCAAGTGAGCAAGCACTGAGGTAGACAGTGGGAGGAGGAAAACCAGGCAAAGGAGCAAGCGAGGAGTGTCCGCAGCATGCCGTAGCACATGCACTTTCCCTCAACCCCCTTCTTTCGGAGGGCTACTATCCGCTCAACTCCCCTCCTGCTTCTCATGTGTTGGGCCGCTTCTTCTCAAGGAAATCTGGCGACCCTCTGCCTCTCCTGGCTTCCCTTTCCTGGGTGTAATTGCCTTTGCTCCTTTGAACACTTTTCTTTGTCTTTACCCAGGCAAAGGTTGGAGCAGGCACTTCTGGGCTGAGGGGAGGAGTGGCTGGGAGGGGGGGAGGGTCAGGCGGGGCAATCTATGGTGGGATCAGCTGGTTCGCCGAACTGCAGAAAAAGTTAGCTACCGGTTGGCATGAATCGGTGCGAATCGGCTGAATCCCATCACTGGGTATTGAACCTCCATATTCTTTGCAACATGCAGGTAAGTTACCATTTGATCTGCACTCTTATCACAAAGCCATGTATTTTTGTTTCAAATGATCAAATATCTCACAATCAATCATGTGACTGGGGGGTCAAAAGACAGAAACTCACTTTAACAATGTCCTGCTGGAGCAGGGGGTTGGAATAGATGACCTCCAGGTCCCTTCCAGCCTGGATTGCTGCGCTCTTTCAAGGTATCTTCTGAAGCTACATCTAGTGCCAGGTTTGTGGTCTTTCCTCCTTTTCCCTCCCTCCCTCCCTCCATCTCTCTCTCCTTCTTTCTTTCGCAGCACACCCCGCTGTTTTTGGCCTAGCAGGCCTCAGGGAAACCTCCTGGGAGCAAAAACAGACACCACCCCCACCCCCATTTTTGGCCTAGCAGGCCTCAGGGAAGCCTCCTCGGAACAAAAACAGGCCCCAAAAGCCAAAAAAAAAAGTTTTTTTAAAAGTTCCTACTATCGCCCAGGACAGCTGATGGTCAGAACTTTTTTTTACTTTGTTAAGCATTTATTTACTATGGGTCTGGGCGAACGGAGCATTGTTTACTACCAGTTCAGGCAAATTGGCCCGAACCAGTAGCATTTCACCCCTGCTATATACCTTATTGGTTGTAAGCATCTTCAGTTCATTCACCTTGATTTCAAAGGTAATTTCATACCTGATAGCCAGGCACTCATTGCACCAAGCACATGTCTTTTACTAAACAGGCAGATACTCATTTATCTGTCACTGTAATCCCTGTCCCCCACCTCCACCCCCATAAAAGAAAAATATCATTCATACCAGCTATTGATAAATACATATTCTTTGTAAGTGAAAGTAAAACTATCACAGGTTAAGCCCCTGGTTTCCTTACCTAAACTCACTCTGATGCTTAGCCTCTGGAGATGGGTGGTCATTCTGTTCCCTTCTACTTCTATCTTCCCACACTAAACATTTCTTTGTTACTGTATGCCCCCTCAGAGTGGAAAGAATGAAATCAATGAAATCAATTTCATTGCAAAGCAGTTGAGTTAAAGGTCATCAGAAGGTGCAGTTAGACTTCATAGATTAAACACAGATGAAGGTTTCTGACTGCTCTACCTGTGTTTACTCAATGCGTTTTTAAATAATATTTTTTAGCTGATAGTTCTAACATAATCCTTTTTGCCTTTATAGCTTGTGTGGCTCTATCCAGCATTCTAGAATTTTTATTACTGTTTTCATAAAATTCCCTGTTTAAGTATATTAGATTTCTTTGAACCGGTTTTATCTCAATATTTTGCAACTCTTTTCTTTTAGCTGATAGTTCTAACATAATCCTATTCTCTCTACTTTCTATATATTTACACTCTAGTTCCCTAATTTCCTCCTCCAGCCATGTTATATATTTCTCTTTTTGTTTTTTTTATATTATAAGAGTATTTTATCCCTAAACCCCGCACTACTGCTTTCATTGCATCCCATATTACAATTGTATTGCTACCTCCGTCTTCTTTTATAGTCCATATTTCTTTTAATTCCCTTTCCATTTTTTCTAAATCATCTTTATTTTAAAAAATTCTCAAATCCATTCCCCATCTACTTGCCTGTTTATAATCACAATCTATTTCCATTACCATAGTTACCATTGCATGATCCAATATTTTAATTATTTTTATCTCTCCTCTCAGTGTTACAAATATATCTATTCTTGTAAAATGTTTATGTCTACCAGAAAAATATGTATAACTCTTTTGATTCTCTCTGATGTAATTCTCTCCAAACACCTTTCAGTCTATTTCTATTAATAAATTTTCTTAAATCTGTATTATTATACTTTATTTCTGCTTTTGATGGCTTGGATTTGTCAATTCTGTTAATCATATTATAATCACCTGCCATTATCACGTAACCTTTTTTGACTTATTCTATTTCTTTATATACCTATTATAAAACTCTCTTTGATTTATATTATGTGTATACAAATTAGCTAAGGTAACCTCTTGTCCATAAAGCAGGCCTTGAATTATAGGAAATCTTCCCATTTCATCCCTTTTTATGGCTTTTATCATAAATTCACATCTTTTAGCTACAATAATTGCTACCCCTCTTGCTTTTGATGTACCAAATGCCTTCTCGTATACATCAGCCCAGTATAGCTTAAGTTCATTCACTCCTTCTTTCTTTTGATGTGTTTCTTGTAAGAATACAGTATCTATTTTCTCTTTGTTAATTGATTTTTCAATTCTTGCTTATTTATATCCCCCCCCCAAGCCATGTACATTCCATGTAGCTACCTTCAATGATTTCCCCATCTATTCCTCGCATTACATATTCCCTTTGGTCTCCATACGTGCTCTAACATAAATCTTACAAAACTAAAACTACACGGTGTACATATTACCCCAAAACATAAATAACCTCTTACCCACCCATAAAAATATATAATGTTCCCCTTCTCTTCTTCAGGAGACCATCCTCCTGTCCACTGCATAGGACCTCCAGGGGAGAGAAGAGGAGCTATCCATACACGGAGTTCGGTCACCCACTTCACCTCCCTTAACCATCTTCACCCTATTTTTACACCTAAACATATGTTATAACACATATCCCTTAATATAACTATTACAAATATTTATATACTGTCACTACAGCGACCTTGTAACTCCTGTTGCTTCATCCAGCCTCCCTTCCTTTTGTAGATCATTTTTCTTCTTCTCCATCTCCCTTCTTGAGAATTTTGACATCTTCATTTTCTGGATTTGCTCCATGATTGCGAGCTCTCTTAATTTCTCTTTTTAAAAAAAAAAATTTATTTATTCTTGTAAAAGTAAAATCATACAAACATAATTTTAAACATATTGCCGTCACCGCGCAAGAAATCATAGCGTTTAAATAACCAAACTTAACATTACCGTCCTAATAGTAGGCCTAATATTTAACACCAACATTTACACTATCTGCAGCCCATCTAGTCAGCGTACCTACTTCATCAATTCTTATTCGTCCTTTAATTTCTGATTAATATTATTTACCAGTATCTGATTTAAACATATATTATTGCTTCAGTTGTTATTATTCGGTCGTTCCCGTACCCAATTATACCACCTCTTCCACGAGTTATAGAATTCTGAGTCCTTTTTTCCTTTAATTAATTTTGTTAGTCTATCCGATTCTGCGCATTCATTAATTTTATTTATTACTGTCCTATCCATTGGTATTTGATCGCTCTTCCATTCCTGGGCAAATGCCAATCTTGCTGCAATGGTTATGTGCAACACCAAAAACCATATCTCCATGTTGATATCTGGGCTCTCTTAATTTCTCCATCACCTCCTCCTTTGTTTCAACTCTATAGAATTTCCCCCCATAAGGAAATCTCAAAAAAACTGGAAACCCCAGCTATAATTAATATTGTTTTTCTGCAATAATTGACAAACTTGATGCATCTCTCTTCTCTATTGTAAAGTCTCACTACTTAAATCTGGAAAAACCTGTATCTGGTGGTCCCCAAACACTATCAATGCCATATTTTGCAATTTATTCATCAATTGTTCTTTTTTTGTGTAAGAATCTTATCACAATGCCTCTTGGCAATTTTCTTCCCAATCTTTTTGGGCCAACTCTATGTATTACAACAATATCATATCTTGCAAAGGGGACATCTGAGCGGATTGAGGTAGCCCAGTCCAATACTTCTTGGATCAACTTTGCTTCATTTTCTTCACTTTTCTCTTGATATCCACGTATCTGTAAACTTGAGTGGCACTGACAGTCCTATGTCTTGATCAAATCCTTTTTCACCTGATACATCATAATCATTTGGCTTTTTAACACCCTAGCACGTTCTCCAATCTGATCTTCACTATTTTGTGTCATATCCTGACTTTGTTTCACAAAATCTGTTATTCTTACATCCATATCCATTTTATTATTTATTTGCTTCAAATCCTCCTTTATATTTTTCTTCATTAACTCTTGTAAGAGAATATCAGATTTATCTGTTTGAGTCAGTGATTTCTCAGGTGATTTTTTTCCATACTTCCATTTCTAAGGCTTTTTCCACTTGAATCAGGTGTAACTCTGAAGGTCTAAGGCCTACTTTGGGTCTTTGCCAAACACTTTCCACACCTTTGCTACGTTTTGACATCTGACTATCCAAAAAGAGCTCTTGACCTTTTAAGAGTTTTACAGTCTATAGTCCATAGACGTCACTTCCTCCTTTGTCTCATCCTTATCAGTTTATCTCCGAAAATGCAACTTAATAAAACTAAATAAATCCAATGGCAGCAGTTAACTTTATTACACACACCTTATCACCTTATCAAGACTCTGTCTTAAAAGTATTAATTCTTCCACCTTCTCCAGGCCTCGACACTTGGACTGAAAGAAGGTAGTGACAGGCCTTCACACTATACACTCATAAATCAGCTATTATCTTCTGAGCTGTACTCCTGGTCAACAATTGTGTTTATATGCATGTCTGTATGCTTGTGTATGTATTTTTCAGCATTGTACACCATGCATGGGATGAACTGGATTATGGTTAACAAATGTTTAAGAATGAGACAATAAATCAATGCCCACAAGTTTTTTTTCCCCAGCTTTGGTTTTTAAATTATGGAAAAGCTTAAGGTTATAGTACAGTTTCCCATTTCAAACTAAAGGATGTTGTGTTGCTGATCTTTGGTATCTGTAATTAGGGAGTTACAGTATAAAAAGGAAGACCCAGTTTAGATGGATAATGACTTAAAAATAAGGTCTGACCTAGCCTGAGCTTTCCAGGGAAGGCTTCACACCAGAGGAGGACTATTCATTTCTCTTTTTCCTTATCAAGCCATCATCAGTGCAAAGAGAAATAGGAACATTGTATTTAGTGGGTTGAGATGGGTGTATCTATTGATTTGTTGTAAGTTGTGTCCCTCCAGTACAAATAATTGTCTATGTCTCAGGGTTATTCATTCTTTTAGCCAGGTAAGGGCAGCTGCTTGATTGTATAGTTCCCAGTTTGGCAACCCGAAACCTCCTCTATTGAGTCTTGCATTAATTTCAACCTAATTTTGCCTTTCTGCCCTGCCATATCAATTTGGTTAATGTTCTATTTAATTCCTTTAAATATTTCCTTTCTAGCTTTTTTGGAATTGTTTGGAACAAGTATAACAGCCTCAGTAAGATGTTCATTTTGATGGGGGCTATTCTTCCTAACAGTGATAATTATCTGTTTTTCCACTTTTCCAGATCCAATTTAATTTGCTGTGTTAATTTTAAGTAACTGTCTTCTTTTATAGTTACACATCTCGCTGATAGGGGTATTACCAAATATTTTACTTTTTAAATTATTTGAACATCTATCTTTTCCATTAAATCTTTTTTCTGTTCCTTTGTAAGATTCTTAACTAGGATTTTAGTTTTCTATTTGTTTATTCTCAATCCTGCAACATCACCATAGTCTTCTATTTTCTTTAATAGTTTGGGTCCCATTTCCTGGAGTTCTTCTATAATAAACACCAAATTATTTGCAAAAGCTTGTACTTTGTATTGGTCTTTTTTTATCTCCATGCCTTTTATTTTTATATCTTGGCGGATGTTTCTATTTAACACTTCCAGAGTCAGAATAAATAATAAGGGGGACAACGGGCATCTGTCAACTTGTAAAGTGTTGCCATGACTACTATCAAGTGGCATAGAGAAGGGAGGAGAATTCCATGCATACTTTTGGCCAGAGTCAGGTCTCAAATTCTTGCAGAAGGCATGTGAATGCGCATGTCTATAACCTGCCATAGCACCTTGTTGGTGAATGTGATTAATGACCAGGGCAGAGAGGAGGGGACACAGGGGTAAAGTTCAGACGCCATTAAGTGTAAATCAGTTTCGGCTCCACAGAAGATCATGCCAAGATGTTGATCCTAATAAATGAATGGTTTTTTTTTAACTTTGTCTCGAGGCTCGTAAATTAATTAGGTCATCTCTTGGGAACTTCACAGAAAGCCGAAACTGATTTACAGTTTATAGTTGTCTAGTGCCTCTTTTAATATTAATATTCTCTGTTACGTCCCCATTCACAAACACTTTTGCAGTCTATTTGTGTATATTGCCTTGATCATATTGGTGAATTTCTCCCCAAATTCCATATATTTTAACTGAATCGCCAGTTTACATTGTCGAATGCTTTCTGCACATCAAGAAACATCAGCATCATTTGTTTTATTGGGGATGCTTCATAATATTCCAATGTGTTCATGTTATTTTTGATTTGTTTATTTGGCAGGAAACCATTCTGGTCTGAATGCTCCCTCTTGTTTCAGAGGCCGCGGGAGGCCCCTCTACAGGGCAGAGCAGAGGAATTTGGGAAATATCTGCAGGATAAAATCGCTCAAATTCGGAAGGATTGGGTCCCTGTTAGTGGTCCAATGGAGACGTCCGTGGGGAGTCTTGAGGAATCGACCTGGGAGGAGTTTGACTTGGTTGCCATCGAGGATTTGGACAGAATGCGTGGACGACTGCGACCCACCACATGTTTATTGGACCCGTGCCCCTCCTGACTTGTACTGGCATCCTGGGAGGTTACACGAGACTGGCTCCTGGACCTAGTGAACGCCTCGCTGAGCGAGGGGTCTCTCCCGGCCGCCTTGAAAGAGGCGGTGGTGAGACCCTTGCTCAAGAAGCCTTCCCTGGATCCTTTGGAGCTGGCCAATTATCGTCCTGTCTCCAACCTTCCCTTTTTGGTGAAGGTTGTAGAGAGTGTGGTGGCCTACCAGTTTCCACGGCATCTGGAGGAAAATGATTATCTAGACCCGCGCCAGTTCGGCTTCCGCCCCGGTCACAGCACGGAGACGGCCTTGGTCGCGTTGGTGGATGATCTCTGGAGGGCCAGAGATAGAGGTTGTTCCTCTATCCTGGTCCTATTAGACCTCTCGGCGGCTTTTGATACCATCGACCATGGTATCCTGCTGCGCCGGCTGGAGGGGTTGGGGGTCCGGGGCACCGTTTTGCGGTGGTTCGGCTCCTACCTTTCTGGCCGGACGCAGCGTGTGTTGGCAGGGGAGGAGAGGTCGACCCTACGCC
Organism: Natrix helvetica; assembly: GCF_964273705.1. Taxonomy (NCBI): domain Eukaryota; kingdom Metazoa; phylum Chordata; class Lepidosauria; order Squamata; family Natricidae; genus Natrix; species Natrix helvetica. The sequence goes on from NC_138550.1 coordinate 62,268,391, forward strand.
CCCTTACTTGTGGGGTGCCACAGGGGTCGGTCCTCTCGCCACTCCTGTTCAACACATATATGAAGCCGCTGGGTGAGATCATCCGTGGTTTCGGGGTGGGATACCATCTGTACGCTGATGATACTCAGCTGTACTTTTCCACCCCGAACCACCCCAACGAGGCCATCGAAGTGATGTCCCGGTGTGTGGAAGCCATACGGATCTGGATGGATGACAACCGACTCAAACTCAACCCCTCCAAGACGGAGTGGCTGTGGGTACCGGCTCCCCGGTTCAGCCAATTAATTCCATCATTGGCCATCGGGGGCATTCAACTTGCCCCCGTGGAGCGGGCGCGCAATTTGGGCATCCTCCTGGATGCCCGGCTGTCCATGGATGACCATGTGACAGCCGTGGCAAGGGGGGCGTTCCACCAGGTTCGCCTGGTGCGCCAATTGCGCCCCCTACTGGACCGGGACGCCTTACGCACAGTCACTCATGCGCTGGTGACGTCTCGCTTGGACTACTGTAACGCTCTCTACATGGGGCTTCCCTTGAAATGCACCCGGAGGCTACAGTTGGTCCAGAACGCAGCCGCGCGGGTAATTATGGGGAGTACTAGGTACTCCCATGTGACACCATTCCTGCGCGAGCTGCACTGGCTTCCTGTGGTCTATTGGGTGCGTTTCAAGGTTTTGATAACAATCTTTAAAGCGCTCCATGGCTTAGGACCTAGTTACTTGCGGGATCGTATTCTGCCCCATACATCCCTGCGACCAATCCGCTCGCACAGAGAGGGCCTCCTCCAGGTGCCGTCCACCAGACAGTGTCGAGGGGCGGCGCCTAGGAGTAGAGCCTTCTCTGTGGCGGGCCCAGCCCTGTGGAATGACCTCCCCCCGGATATTAGGAATACCTCTGACCTCCGCTCCTTTCGTGTAAAGCTCAAGACCCACCTTTTTCAAGTTGCTGGCCTGGCTCAACTTTGATCCAACTATATCGCTCCTGACGGGTTTTTTATTTGGGGTATTTTAATTGCATTCAATTTATTTAGGGGTTTTTAAACATTGTGTTTTTACTTGTTTTTATCTATTAGTTCACCTCCTCCTTGTATATGTCGTATATATGTCTTGGTATATGTTTTGTTATATGTATGTCGATATATTTATTTCCTATGTTTTGTTGTACGCCGCCCCGAGTCCTTCGGGAGAGGGTGCGGCTAAGAAATAAATATTTATTATTATTATTATTATTATTATTATTATTATTATTATTATTATTATTATTATTATTATTATTATTATTATTATTATTATTATTATTATTATAAATTCATTCAAGAATCTCTTCAATCTTTCAGCTATTATTGATGTATAAATTTTATAGTCCACATCTAAAAGTGAGATGGGTCTATAGTTTTTAATCTGTGATAAGTCTGTATCTTCTTTTAGTATGAAGGTATGTTTGCTTCCATCCAGGATTTTGGTATCTTAGCTTTTAGTAAGACTTCATTATAAACTTCCAGTAGTCCCAGTCCCAGGGGGTTTTGTAATTGTTTATGGATTTCTGCCAGTAAGCCATATGGTCCTGGAGTTTTATTGTTCTTCTGTCTCTTAATTGCCTCTGTTAATTCAAATATTGTTATTTTTTCATTTAGTGTAGATCTTATTTCTTCAGGGATTTTAGGTAACCTGGCCTCTTCTAAATATTTTATTTTATCCTCCAATAGTTCCTCTTGATCATATAGATTTTCATAGTAGTTCTGGATTATTATTTTTTGCTGTCATTTTGATGTTATAATGTACCTTTCTTGTCTATCAAGCTTTGTATCTGTTTTTTTTTTCTTTTTTAATTTATATGCCAACCATCTTCCTGGTTTATTGGCATTTTTGAAAAAGTTTTGTTTTATATTCTTAATTTTCCGTGCTAATTCTTCTTTTTCGAATAGGGTCAGTTTGTGTTTTATTATTTCCATTTGGTTTTTGAGTTTGTTTTCTGGTGTTTTTTTCTGCAATTCCAGTTCTAATCTGTTGCACTCGCCTTCCAGTGTTTTGGGGTGTTGCTTCTTTTCTCTATTTTTCCTTCCTATATAAGAAATAGCTAGTCCTTGGAGATATGCCTTCGCTGTGTTCCATATGTTTTGTAATGAGGTCTTTCCCTTTCTATTTTGTTTGAAGAAGAATGTCATTTCTTTTTCTATTGTTTGCATGAATTCCTTGTCTTTTAGTATGGATTGATTCAACATCCATTTCATTTTTTTCTTCTGTCCTTTCCATTTAATCCTGACTGAGCTGTGATCTGCCCATATATTTGGTTCTATTTCCTGTATATTGGTACTTAGTTCTTGTGTCATCCATGCCATGTCTATCTTTGACCAGGATTGATGGCTATTCGAGGAGTATGTATATTGATTTTTCTTTGGGTTTCTTTCTCTCCATATATCTTGGATGTTCATTTTTTCCACCAGTTTAAAGAAAGATTTTGGTAAAATTTTCTTGCCTTTTTATTTATTTACTGCTTCTGTCATCTAGGGTAAATTTCTCAACAGGAGTTGGAAATTAAGAGTAACTCACCCAGATCACATATGCTGTTTTCTGCTTGTCTCCTTTATTGCTTTCATTGGAGCTGTCACAGCCTTGGTCCCACCAGCTTGATGGTTGTCATTTTCCCGCATCAGGATGAGAGGTTTTCCTGGATGAAAAAGTGAGCTTGCAGACTCCATGTGATCAGCGAAACTTCCCCCTCTGCCTCTGCCACCTCTCCAAGGTGGCTTGGGTCCAATTGGACCTCCTGCCAGGTAGAATATGGTGGCTTAACACAGAGCCCTATGAAAGCTCACCAGTCTCGCTGCAACATCAGCTCTACCCCTGAGACGTCAGCTCCACTGTTTGTTTGTTTCCCTCTCTTCCTCTCTGTCTTCCATGCAACCATGTGGTATGTTTGTTAAGATTTGTGCCTTCTCTAATTTAACTGAGATTTATGGTGGGAAAGGGCGTTGGTACTTACCTGATACGCCTCTTCTCATAGTGGGGGAGGAGTATCCAAGATGGGGTTGACCTTGTCCTCTCTTGATTGGGCTGAGTCAGATGAGCTCTTTAGGCCACGCCTTGGTCACCAGGCTCCACCCCAATTATCGGCGAAGAACTCTATCCGACTCGTTGTGCCATCCACTCCAGACTTTTGTCTTAGTTTCAAACCTTGTCTATTTACTCCTTTAATAGAGCAGTTCAACAACCAAACATATGTCTTTCTTGCTACCTAACAGAACAGTGCGACAACCAGGTATATCTCCTTTTGCTTACATAACCATATCAGGGCGGGGCTGGATACTCCTCCCCCACTATGAGAAGAGGCGTATCAGGTAAGTACCAACGCCCTTTCTCCATAGTGAGGGGGAGGAGTATCCAGGATGGGACGTACCAAAGCCTACACGTCCCTAGGGAGGGTTACGCCTGTTAAAGACACACACAAACATATGCCTGGTGAGGCGTCACCTCCGCCCTACGCACAGCCTCCAACACCCTGCGCCCGAATGGAGCCTCTGCAGAGGCAAAGGAGTCCAGTTTGTAGTTCCTCACGAATGGTGAGGGGTGGGCCAAGTAGCTGCCCTACAGATCTCCAACAATGAGGCCTGAGTGGCCCAGGTCATTGAGATGGCCGTGCTTCATGTGGAATGCGCTGTAATGGAGCTGGGTGTTTGCAGACCCCGTGCTTGATAGGGGGTACCAATACAGGTTCGTAACCACCTGCCTATGGTGGTGGAAGTCACCTTGTTCCCCCAGGACCCCGTCTGGAAGGAGACAAACGGACAAATTCGGATCTCCTGTTCGGTCAGTTCTTCTAAGGTAAATCCTCAGAGCCCTCCTTACGTCCAGGGTGTGTCCCTTCCTCTCTAATGAGTGAGAACGGTGCGGGCAGAAATTGGGCAATATCAATTCCTGCGAGCGATGGACGCCCAAGCACACCTTGGGGGTGAAGGAGGGGTCCAACTTTAGCACCACCCTGTCCTAGTGGAACACGCAGGGATCTTCCCTGGCAGACAGTGCCTATAGTTCAGATCTCCTCCTGGCATAGGTTATGGCCACCAGAAAGGCCACCTTACGGGTCCAAAACTTATGCGAAGCAGTTTATAGTGGTTCAACAGAGAGCCTGTCAGAGCGTTGGATACCTAGTGCAAGTCCCAGGACGGGCACCTGAGAACCGTCGGTGGCTTTAGGTTGGATGCCCCCTTGAGGAATAGCTTGACCACAGGGTGGTAAGTCAACACCTGAGCCCTTCCCCACAGGAGTACCAATGAAATAGCCGAGACCTGTCTCTTAATTGTATTGGGGGCTAAACCTCTGTCCAGACCCACCTGGAAAAAGTCCAGAACCTGTGGAACAGCGATCCCAACTGGATCGTGACCCCTGGAGGTGCACCAAGTTGAGAAGGCCCGCCATGTAGCGCCATAAATGCACTCTGTGGGGTCTGCAGGCCACCCAGATGGTCAGTATGACCCTGGGGGAGAGGTGGTCTTCCCTCAAGCGCCAAGTGGTCAACTGGAGTCACTGAGGGTCCGGGTGCTCCAGCGACCCCTGGCTGAGGGGGATCCTCTCCTGGGGGATCTTCCAGGGCCTGTCCACCGAGAGAGATTGGGGATCGGCAAACCACAGCCTCCGGGGCCAGTGTGGGGTAATTAGCACCATATCTGCCCCCTCCCAAAGGATTTTTGTATGACCTTGGGAATCAGGGGCAAAGAAGGATAGGCCTGGAGTAGTCCTTGGGCCCATGGGCATCAGAGGGCGTCCACCCCCTCCACCCCCCGTGTCTGGTACCTGGAGTAGAACCTCGAGAGCTGGGTGTTGGGAGGAGTGGCAAATAAGTTGACCTCCAGGCGTCCGAAGTGCGTCGCCACCTCGTCAAAGCTTGCTGGCTGCAGTCCCCACTCCAAGTTGTCCGCATTGGCCCGGCTTACCCGGTCGGCTCTGATATTGTCCACCCCCGCTATATGTTCCGCAGTCAACGATAGAGGTTCCTTTCGCCCCCCTGACCCAGTCTTTTGGCCTCCCGCCTGAGGGGCTTCAATTTGGTCCCCCCCCCCGTCTGCTTATGTGAGCCGTGGTGGTGATGTTGTCCGTGAGGACTAAAATATGATTGCCCTGATCAAGCGATAAAATTGTAACAGAGGCCAGGCAGACCGCCTTGAGCTTCAACCAGCTTATGTTGTGAGTCAGTTCCGCCTGGCTCTATTGTCCTTGCGCCCTCTGAGCCCACAGATGGGCGCCCCACCTGAACAGACTGGCATCTATTATTACTGTCACCTGGTCTGGCATTCTGAGACTTCACCCTTGGTTATTGCCGGGAATGTCCACCAGGACGGTGAGTGGGGGACTTCTGCTGGAAGAAAGACTTTGGTCTGGGAGCAGCTCATGCGCCTTCACTGGAAAGGCAACAGGAACCATTGGATGTCCCTGGTGAGGAAGCGAGCCTGAGGAACCATGCCAATGGTGGACACCCTGGTGTCTAGCAGTTTGGTCAGAGTGACTAGAGATACCCCACGCACCCTGACTACCTGGGAGGCTAGCTGTCTGAGAGAGAGCTGTCTTTCTGATGACAGAGAAACCGAGCCTGCTTCTGAATCTACCATTTTGTTAAGGTCCTGGTGTCTCTGACGTCCGCTGCAGGGAGTAGCTGTAATCCTGAAAGCAGATCAGACAAGAAAGATTAAAAGGGAGAGGAGCGGCCATAGCCGCTCTTAATGCCCAGGCCACTGCCTGAAACTCGTTATAGTGATGTCTGCTTCTTGACCTCAGGCTGTAGAGCCTCCTCAAGTGCCCTGGCCTATTATCAGAGGTGTGCAAGGCAGACCCCAGAGCCTCAGCGCTAGGTGGCAGAAACCCCTGGACTATATCCTTGTCCTGCCACTAGAGGTGGGCACTGGACCTGAAGTCGAAGATGCCCTCTATCTATTAATCAGATCAGGAAGGAACCTTGGTGGGGGCCCTGCCTCTGCCTCCATGGCAAATATAAGTAAGATAGATCTTTATTGTCATTGTACTCAAATACAAAGAGCTACCCTTTCTGCTGCTATCACTGGCCGTGCACAGTCGTCTCCGAGACATGTTGCCAATTTGGCTGAGGCCTTAGCTTTGAATAAGAGGTCTTTGAATAGCAAAGGCTGGAGGAAACCATAAAGGTTGGAAGTGGCAGATGGCATACCGTCCTCCTCAGAGGTGGTTTCCTCCCTCATTAGGCTTCCCTCAAATCCGAGGCCTGAGCATCCTGTAACTGGACAGGGAAGACAGGGGAATCCTCTGCCTGGGTATCAACTACCTCTGGCCTACCCTGCCACAGAGCCTTGGCCCTAATATCTGAAATTGGGTATACACAAGGGAAAACCTAGGTCAGAAGGGGATGGTATCACCATGCCGGCAAGTCGAGGCTAGGGCTGGTTGCCATATGAGGCCTGTGCAGGGGAAGCTGCCACCCTTGGCCAGAGCCCCAAGCCCTGAAGCGGCAAAGGAAGTTCTCAAGTGGAGCTATTGGTCCAACAGTCAGTTTAGGCCAATTAGTCTCCGTTGCACTCGGCGCTCTTCAAAAGGGATGGTGCAGGTGCTCACGGTTGCTTTGACAGTCCCTGTCATTCTCCAATTCTGTGAGGAGCTGCGGAGTGCTCCTGTGCTAGGGAAAGCCACGATAGACCACTAGTGGCCTGGAGCATAAGCGTTTGAAATAGGCCCCACTGGCAAGGCCCTGTCCAATGACAGTTAGGCTTTTAAGGCCTGAGTGGGACAGTATGCCACTTCTGAGGGGCTGAGGCAAGGCTGCCACCACCCATGGTGGGGAATTAACAATCCAGTTCAATACTACTCACAATCCAACTTTCAGTCAATTAGAGATGTGTGTATATATATAGATATATATATATATATGTTGTATTTGTACTGATAAATAAATAAAGGGAGATTAGTATAGATCTATTTCGAGCTAATTAGCTCTCATCAGCTAGCTATACCCTTACTGGGATTTGAACCCGGGCTTTATATATCTTAGGCTGTATATATCTTATCTTATATGTATGTATGTATGTATGTATGTATGTATGTATGTATGTATGTATGTATGTATATATGAATTCCAAATATTTTTGAAGAACAGCATCTGGTTCGCACTCCTGCCAGCCCATCCAGATTAGCTGGCTTGGGAGGAGGGCCCGGGGAGGGGGGGGCAACCGGGGTGGCATTGGGAAAGGGTGTAATTGCCCGCCCTGGACAGGGCCCCAGAGACCCTGGGTGTCAATGGGCACCCTCCCGTGCAGTGAGGGGTCTTCCTCTGCAGCTTTGCTGGGTGAGATCCCTGGACTTATATCCTCCTGTCCTAGTCCAGGGACCCCCCCCCCCCGCTGTTACCTTCTTGCCTATGAGTTCTAGTGCCCTGTGCCTCTGCTTCTCATATTTAGAATTATATCCCCCCCCCCTTGGGAGGGGTTAATTCCTGTTTTTGTCTGTGGAAAAGTGCTCACCAGGTCTGATATCCTAGGAAGCACGTTCTGGAAGTTAGAAGGTACATTCTAACCAGACTGAATAAGGGCAAATGCCTGTGATTTAGCCTAAGGGGGAGAGTGTGAAAGCTTTGTGGAAAGGTCTCCATGGAAGCGAAATTTGAATGAGAAAGGGGTCAGGTAGCCAAGAGCCAACCTCCCCAATCCTTTGATAGCTGCAAGGAAACCCCCTCTGCCCCTCCCCCAGGGGAGGAAAGCCCTGAACATTGCCCCAGGGAAGCCTGTTATCAGAACTGGAGCAGGGCTTTTTTGCAGCCTTATTGCAAAATAGCTTTTGTCGTTTGAATCTATCTCTGGGCTCCTAGGGTTTCCTTTGGTTTTTCCTTAGGGGAAGCGTCTGGCAAGGGACCAGCTGCAGCTGTGGGTGCCTCTTTAGCCTCCTTCTGCCCCCTCAGAGGTGAGAAGAACTGGCTCCTTCCCCTGCCTGTGCTGCTGCTCGTGCCCCCTCCCCCACGGCTTGAAATCTCCTCAGGAGGGCGATTCGCACCAGAAAGGAGCTGGCTCTGCCCCTCCCCCTGAGCTCCAAACAAACGCACGCAGCTTGGGCTGCTCAGAACTCTGCCGCAGTTTTGTACTCTTGTGAGGGGGGGAATGTGCTTGGCTTTGCTTTTAGCCTTTAGCTGCCCCCCCCCCCCCCGGAAAGGCCCCCGGAGGGGTTTCAAACCTGTTTGGAGATTCTCTTGTAGGGCTGCTGGTATAGCTCCAGGGACCAGATTCTGGCTTGTGTCCTCGGAGGGGGAGGACGTCGCCATCTTGGAGCACATGGTCCCCAAGGCGATTCGCGCCAAAATTCAAAGGGGGCTTCAATCCGGGCCTGAAAGGCGGGCTTATGCTCAAAGAGCCCCCGCGCTCCTTGCTGCGGGAGGAATTAGCCTTCTGGAAGCATTGTCTCATAAATGAGCTCTGCTCCAGGCTCCAGCTGTGCTCTGGTGAGGCTTGCAGAGGCTCAGCGTTGCAGAGGGGCTGGCGGTCCTTGCTGAGTGACCCAGGTCATCCTTGGTGACCTAGACCTTTTCTGAGTGATACTTGTCTCACTCAGATGCCCTCTGCTCCTTGCTTGCCCGGCAGAATTCCTTTTCTGAGTGATACTTGTCTCACTCAGATGCCTGGGCTGCTTGCCGCCCCCAAGGGGGCTTTTGGCAAAAATTTTCCTCCGCTCGGGGAGCTCAGATACTCACTCAGGCCATTTTGTGCTTCTTTTAAAAGGTCTCTAGTTTTTTTCCCTTAGGATTCTCAGGAGTTCCTGGATGGCACAACAGCCCAGTTGAGGGCTGAGTCGATAACTGGGGTGGAGCCTGGTGACCAAGGCATGGCCTAAAGAGCTCATCTGACTCAGCCCAATCAAGAGAGGACAAGGTCAACCCCATCCTGGATACTCCTCCCCCTCACTATGGAGAATGACCAGTGTGTGTAAGCCTGAGAGTTATGTGTTCCTCTCTTTTTCTTCCTTGCTTTTGTGTGTGTGTATGTCTAAATCTCTGTGTGCTCTTGAGGTAATTGCAACTGTTAAATGTCTCTGATCCCTAGAGATGTGAATTTTAAATTGTTAGAAAAGTGTTAAAAGCACTGAAAATAAAGAAAAAGCCTTCATTCTATTTTGTCCAGCAGAACAGAATTAAGAGAACTTTTTCTTTCTTTCCTCTCTTTTCTTTTGAAGAAAAGACCAAAGTTACGAGGGAATGTTTTAAGTTAACTTACAGAAAAAAATGTTCTTACATTTACTGTATGTAAATGCAAACAGTTTTTTTTAATATTGCTCTTTTGTGATGTTTAATGGATGCCAATTCTCTGCTGAGATATAAATATCTGTCCATCCTTTTTCTGAAGAATATAAATCCAGTTTCCCCCCCCCCCATCTGTGATGTCCCCATTTTGTTGAAACTGATTTGTCTGTTTAATAATTGCAGTACTAATGTGTTTTCCCCCTCAAATCCTATCTAACCCCACTCCACCACCACCCAATCTCTAATCCTTTTATAATGCATTTCCTGGAAGGATTACACACCAAGGGTCAAGGGGGTCTTTTTCTCATGTCTTTCAGCCCTGCAAAGCTAACTCTGCAACCTATGGAAGCTGACCCAGATGCTGCCTCCAGAGGAGATCTTCTATCCATTTGAGCCAGGAATTGGATTTGGATTCAGCCCTCCACTAGACAGTCATCACAGCAACCACAGTGGTCAGACCTTCCCAAGCCTAATTGACCATCTTTACCAACAAGCCCAGCCTAATGCCACCCAGCAGACATGAAAGAAAAGACCCTGACATGGACAAGTAAAGACTAAAAGACTCTTTTCAATCCCCAGAAGACATCTGGAAAGACTATGGGGGAGGGTGGAAATTCTTTGTAAGGTTTTCTCATGAGTAGGAGTCCCAGGGATCATTTTGTGTAATTTTAAAAAAGTACTAATATACTAATAATCTTGGAAACTAAGAGCTAGGGCAAGTTTAGTAACCAACCCTTGGAAATGGGCAGCCTGTAATTTAAAGGGAAACCATGGCTGTGAATGATTTTGGGACTTGTGCTTGCTTGAAACCTGAGTGGAAGCTGACAGAAAGTGATATCTGACCTCTGCATAGAAAATTGGTTACTGTAAATTTCTTTCCAGAACATTTGTCCTGGCTGCCAGACCTTCATGGTTGAAAGTTCTCCTTTTGGGAGTCACTAAAGGAATCCGTTTCTACTGCCTCTATCAATGCCTTCCCCTTTGCATCAGAAAAATTAAAAGTGCCCATCTGATCAATTTTTAATCTTTTGCCAATAACATGTGTGTTCCACCCACATGTTTTGGCAAAAAGGAGGGATTGGCGAAAGTTAGCACCAGTGGTGGGTAGCAGGTGGTACATCCTGGTACGGGCATACCAGAGCCTGCCCGGAGCACCAGTGCTCCGGAGGGCTCACCTGCCTGCCCGCGCTCCTTACCTGTCTTTAAAGTTTTTGGTGCTTCCCTGCATGCGCATGGAGCATACAGCACCTGCGCAATGCTCCGCCGAGCAGCTGGAGCATTGTGGAGGCTTGCGGAGGCGTCGCTGGACTGTAAGATGCATGCATGTGCGCGTGCACCGCACGCATTCATGTGGAGGACACCAGGCCCAGTTGCAACTGTACCTTACAAAACCTTACAAAACCGTACCGGTTGCAACAGGATCCAGAACCCATCACTGGTTAGCACCCACCTCTCTCCTAGAAGAATGAAATATTCTAGGAAATTAATTAAATTAAAAAGCCAGAATGTTATAACTCCCTGGATGATAAAAGTAGAAACATGGTCTTGGAAAGCAGCCCCCCTTTGTTAATAGCCCCAGAAAAACTGGTGCCAACCTATCTACAAGACAAAAGATTGCGCCATCTTATCTACAAAGACTTTCAGCTTCAGGGTGATAGGATTAGCCCTCACTCAAGAGCCAAACCAGGAAAAAGCCATTAAGCCATAATAGGAATTGCCCAAAGCCCATTACATCACCTGGGATTCAAAACAACCTACAAAGTTACCTCTGCATGCCCCATGGGAGTCTGACAACCAATCAGAATACATTTCTTACACAGGAACAGGAAGCTCTAAGGCAGGGCCAACAGAAGGTATAAATCTATTCTAAAATAGTATTTATTGAATTTTCCAGCATTTAAAAGACAAAACAAAACACAAATTTACACTTAGAACAGCTTTTCCATGTCAGTATCAATATCTTTTGTAATAATCCTATTTACAAAAATTCTACCTCCATTTTACTACCCTAAATTATATCCTTATTTAGGTTATAATAGCATCAAGTCAATACAATGCAATACAATACAATACAATAGCAGAGTTGGAAGGGACCTTGGAGGTCTTGTAGTCCAACCCCTTGCCTAGGCAGAAAACCCTATACCGTTTCAGACAAATGGCTATCCAACATCTTCTTAAAGACTTCCAGTGTTGGGGCATTCACAACTTCTGGAGGCAAGCTGTTCCACTGATTAATTGTTCTAACTGTCAGGAAGTTTCTCCTCAGTTCTAAGTTGCTTTTCTCCTTGATTAGTTTCCACCCATTGCTTCTTCTTTTTTCTTTTTTTGAAAAAAAATTTTTTATTGGTTTTTACAAATATTTTGGGGGAAAGGGTACATAAGTATGGAGAAAAATTTTGACAGCTACATCATACGGAAGGTGGTGCTCCCCCGGGATCTTACATCTCTGTCTTATTTTTATATATATCAAAATATCATTATTACATACATATTAGCAGTTAAAGTTTACCTCAAATTCTTTAACATCTTCAATCATTTACTTTATATCACTTCTAACCATTTCATTGTGTCAACAATTGCAATGTACTTTTAATTCACTTCTGTGACCTGAGCCTCATTGCTGCCTCCTCTCCCCTGTCTGCTGGCAGAGCCATGGCCCCTCCCCTTTCATATCTTGCGTACTGTCTCTTGTTCCGTCTAGGAGAGTCTTGTGTTTTTCCATGAAGGCTTCCGCCTCCAGCACTGTATTAATTCTCACTCTACCACCCTCCCAGAAAATCAACAACCCTTCTGGTATTAGCCATCTAAACCAGATATTTTTTTCATACAATTTTTTAGCTAAAGAGGAAAATTTCTTCCTCTTATCTCTTACTTTCTTTGGTATCCGTTTTAAAATGGTTATTTCTTTATCCTTATATCTTAAAGATTCCTCCCTTTGAACCCTTAGAATCTCATCTCTTGTAGTCTTTCTAAAAAATTTAACATGAAGTTCCCGTGGAACATTGTGTGTTCTAGCATATGCTGAATTAATTCTATATATCAGGTCAATATCCCACCCTAGCTGTTGTTTATCTCTTTTAATATAGTCTGCTAACATTGTTATCATAGTCTCCCTAAAATCTTCGCCCTCCGTTTCAGGTATATTTTGAAATCTAAGAAAGAAAGACATCCTTTCAAATTCCATTTTTTCCATATAGCTTTCAATTCCAACATTTTGTTTTTGTAGTGCCTTCACCTCTTCTCTCATCCCCAAAGCACTCTCCTCCAGGACGTCTATATTCTGTCTATTTTGTGAAGTTTGTTGCTGGTTTTCTCTGAGTTGTTCATTTAAGTCCGCCAACTGCTTTTTAATTTCGTCCTGTTTCTTTATAATCGTCTGGAACATTTGTTGAAACATTTCTTGAGACAGCTGTTCCCTCTCAGAAGCTTTAGGTTGTAAAAAAGAAGATAATTGTATTTGTTGGGAAACAGGACTTGAGACAGAAGATGTTGGGGCCGAAGCCGGTTTGGGGGGGGGGGGGGGCTTCTTAGCAGGCATTGCGAAACTCAGAGAAAGTTATAAGTCTAGACAAAGAGATGGCGTCTGTAGAAATGCACCGTCAGGCGAGATCCACAGGCAGGCAAAATCCAATGTGGGATATTAGTCGTTCAATACAGCTCCCTGCCAGTTGAAATCAATTTTTTCCAGTCCAAGGAAGATTATACGAAGAGATGCCTCTAGGATTCACTGGGGTATAATAATTCCAACCCAGAAAATTTTTCAAAAGAGACAGTTCATTTGTAAAGGCAGTAGAAAAGGGGGAAGAAACGCCATTTTGGCTCAGCCCTCCCAGAGGATCAGAGAACAACAGTTCAAAAAGTTTCCATGCAAAGTTTATAAAGTCAGCTCACATTCTTTCTTTCGCAATTGTTCTAGAAAGTCATTGTCCCATTGCTTGAAAGAAGTGAATATCAAAAGAGTTTTTTTCCAATTCTCTCTCTCTCCTCCGAGAGTGAGATCGTGTAAAGCCGCTTTTCCGAGAGGGGGGAAGAAACCCCCCTCTCCAAACTTTTCCAAGATCGAAGAGTCTTAGGAAAGCTGCTAATCCTTATTTACTTATTTGTTCAGAAAAAAAAGGAGACCCCAGGGGAACTCCCCTTTCACCGCATTTCAGCTGTTGCCTTCACGTGTAACGTTTCTTCCAATCTCCTCAGGATGAAGGCGCGCATGGCATTGCGCACCCCCTATACCTCCCGGCACCTAGGGCATTGCTGGCAGCCTCCCTGCGGCCGCCGCCGCTCCAGGGGGCTCCAGCAAGCAACCCCTTCAGCAGGACACCCCTACAAGGCACCCTGTGCTCCCCCCTAGATCAGGGGGAGCCCACCAAGACGGCGAACGCCGGACAACATGTCCATCGTCCTCAGAAACCAGAAGTAGATTCCCACCCATTGCTTCTTGTTCTACCCTCAGGTGCCTTTGAAAATAGTTTGACTCCCTCTTCTTTGTGGCAACCCCTGAGATATTGGAACACTGCTATCATGTCTCCCCTAGTCCTTCTTTCTATTAAACTAGACATACCCAGTTCCTGCAACCGTTCTTCATATGTTTTAGTCTCCAGTCCCCTAATCATCTTTGTTGCTCTTCTCTGCACTCATTCTAGAGTCTCCACATCTTTTCTACATCGTGGTGACCAAAACTGAATGCAGGATTACAAGGGTGGCCTTACCAAAGCATTATAAAGTGGTATTAATACTTCATGTGATCTTGATTCTATCCCTCTGTTGATGCAGCCTAGAACTGTGTTGGCTTTTTTGGCAGCTGCTGCACACTGCTGGCTCATATTCAAATGGTTGTCCACTAGGACTCCAAGATCCCTTTCACAATTACTACTGTTGAGCAAGGTACCACCTATACTGTACCTGTGCATTTCATTTTTGTTGCCTAAATGTAGAACCTTACTCTTTTCACCATTGAATTTCATTTTGTTAGATAGTGCCCAATGTTCAAGTTTGTCAAGATCCTTCTGTATCTTAAGCCTATCTTCTGGAGCGATGGCTATTACTGCCAGCTTGGTGTCATCTGCAAATTTGATGAGTTCCCCATTTATTCCCTCATCCAAATCATTGATGAAGATGTTGAAGAGTACTGGGCCCAAAATAGAGCCTTGGGGTACTCCACTGCATACCTCCCTCCATGTAGATGCAGTTCTATTGAGGACTACACGCTGAGTGCGGTTGGTCAGCCAGTTACAAATCCATCTGGTGGTGATGCTGTCCAACCCACATTCTTCTACTTTATCTAGTAGTAGGTTATTGTCTACCTTATCAAATGCCTTACTGAAGTCCAAGTAAACTATATCAACGGCATTCCTCTGGTCCACTAGTTTTGTCACTTTGTCAAAGAATGCAACTTTTCCAATCTGGCTGGTGGTAAATGCCATTGGTAAAACATTTTATAGATATTCTCCTTATAAGCACTTGACATCATTAATTTGTAATTTCTCTCCCATAATTTATCCCACTGGTCTAATTGAATACTATGTCCAAAAAATTTTGCCCAACTGATCATTGTCTCTTTCACATTTTCTTCTTCCATTTTGAATCTTAATAAAAAATTATATACTTTAGCGATCATTTTCTTCCTTGTTCCTAATAATATTTTGTCAAGTTCCAATTGTTCTCCATAAATACTGCATTATTCCCAATCCTTTTTATATTTTGTTCTAATTTGCAGGTATGGCCACCAGTCAATTTTTATTCCTAGATTTTTTAGATCTTGCTCCGATTTTAAATTTCCTTGTTCATTCAATAGTTCTGAATACCCTATCACTTTGTTTATGTCTAACACATTTGGATAAATTATTGTTGATATCCAAATTGGAACTTTCATATAATGATTTTTCTTAATTTTATCTCAAATATTTATCAAAGCATTTCACACTAGATGCCTCTGAAAGTATGTGAATTTTATTTTTCCCTTCCCACGGGAACGCATGCCATCCCAATGGAAGATCGTGGCCTTCCAATGTTAATACCCTCTTATTATTTAATTAGACCCAGTCTTTGAGCCACATTGCTGCTGCCGCTTGATAATATAATTCCCAATCAGGAAGGCCAAATCCCCCTTTAGCTCTTGAGTCCTGTAGATCTTGAAGCTTTATTTGGGCTTTTTTCCCCAACCAAATAAATGTACCAATTATTTTGTTTAATTGTTCAAATAATGTTTCCCCAGTCTTATTGGTATCATTTGGAAGAGGTATAACAATTTGGGTAATACATTCATTTTTGTTGAGTGATTCTACCAATTAAAGATATTTGCAGTTTTGCCCAATTATCTAAATCCTTTTGTATCTGTTGTACCAATTTGTTATAATTATCCTCTTTAATGGTCAAACATTTGGCCTTAGCCAAATTCCCAAATACTTCACTTTTTAAACAATTTGAATCCCCAATTTCTCTTTCAACTCCTCATTTTGCCTTTTAGTCATGTTCTTACTCAGAATTTTAGTTTTCTCTTTATTTATTTTAAGCCCAGCAACTTTGCCGAATTCTTCAATTTTGTGCATCAAAATGGTTCCCGTCTCCAGAGGGTCTTCTATTATAAAAGCAAGGTCATCTGCGAAAGCTTGGACCTTGTATTGTTCTTGTTTGATCTTTAATCCTTTTATTGTTGGGTTTTGCTTAATTTGTCTCAATAATATTTCCAATGATAGTATAAATAAAAAGGGGGGACAAGGGACATCCTGTCTTACTCCTTTAGTTATATTAATCTCCTCTGTTGTTTACCTGTTTATAATTATTTTGGCCAATTGATTTGAATAAATCACTCTGATCATACTAGAGAGCATAAATCTCTCTCTTTCACACACACCCATGTGCTCAATTGCCCACGACCTCAAACCACGTGGTCCTGTTCACCATTAAACCATCTTTCCAAACAGATTCCATGTTTCCAGTGTCTTTCTCCCCACTTGGAACTGAACTCAGATGGACATTTCTTCCAACAATTAATTAATTAATTAATTAATTAATTCATACATACATACATCCCTACGACCAATTCGCTCTCACAGAGAGGGACTTCTCTGGGTGCCGTCCACTAAGCAGTGCCAGAGGGCGGCGCCCAGGAGCAGGGCCTTCTCTGTGATGGGCCCAGCCCTCTGGAATGACCTCCCCCCCGACATTAGGATTACTACCGACCTCCGCTCCTTCCGTTCAAAACTCAAGATCCACCTTTTTCAACTAGCCGGCCTGGCTCAATTATAGTTCCATATTTATCCTCCTGGCAATCTTTTAAATTTGTAATTTTATATTGGGGTATTTTAATTTTAATTTTATTAAGACTATTACTATGTATTGTACTATGCGACTTTGACACCTCCTCCGTGAAACGTTTTAATTGTATAATATGTGTTGTTATTTATTGTACGCCGCCCCGAGTCCCTTCGTGGAGAGGGAGCGGCTAACAAATATAATAAATTCAAATTCAGATTTTACCTCAAAGGTTAGGGTTAGGGTCAGCAGTTACAAAATCACAATAAAAAACCCAGAATTAAGACAACATATACAATAGTCCAAATCATAAAAAAGAAAAACAAAATAGGAGACAAAAATAACACAAACAAGAAGCACAGGCAATGCTACTGAAAGGGTCTTTGATAAAGTTCTTTTTAAAGGACCTCCTAAACCCTGCCAGTCTGGTCTTAGTGGGGGCCCTCTGCATTGTGTCAATACTGCTATGGAGAAGCAGCGCCTTCTGGCTTGAGTTCCCCTGACAGTCATGAAATGTGAGACAGCAAGGAGCAGCAAATTCCCTATCCCATTGTTTAACAGGCCAGGTGAAATTGAGTTGGAAGAGGTGGTCTCATAGGTACCCAAGTAGGAATCCATGAAGGCCTTTATGCACTAACACCAGCACTTTAAATTGTACTTGGAACTGAATTGGTAACCAGTTCAGTACAACATAGATATAATATGTTCCCAATCTCAGGAACCAATTAATCAATCAGAATAGAACTGGAAGGGATCTTAGAGGTCTTCTAGTCCAACTCCCTGCTCAAACAGGAGACCCTACCATTTCAGACAAGTGGCTGTCCAGTCTCTTCTTAAAAATCTCCAGTGATGAAGTGCCCACAACTTCTGAAGGAAAGCTGTTCCACTGGTTAATTGTTCTCATGGTTAGGAAGTTTCTCCTTAATTCCAGGTTGCTTCTCTCCTTGATTAGTTTCCATCCATTGTTTCTTGTCTTGCCTTCTAGTGCTTTGGAAAATAACTTGACTGCCTCTTCTTTGTGGAAGCCCATCAAATACTGGAATACTGCTATTATGTAATTCCAATCCTTCTTTTCTCTAGGCTAGCCATACCAGGTCCTGCAACCATTCTTCATCAAGTCAAGATACAGGCCACCATATTCTTATTCATGTTTTATAGTATGTGATCAAGTTGTTTAAACTTGGTGAGGCATTCAGAATTGCCCTTTCAAGATGGGCATGTTGTGACCCAGCCTTCACAAGCAATGAGAAACCACTTACTCATGAGTAAAACAACCCTCTTTTTAAAACAGGGCAGGAACAGTCTTTATTCATGTCGGACAGGCAAAACCAAAAATAATTAGTCACAAATGAGAGTCTTTTCCCCTTCTGAAAGAGAGTATGAACAGTCTCTGTTCACATGAGAACTCAAGATAAAAAGTCCTTCAATGATTAAGCCAAGCAGAAACAGTCCCTGTTCACCCCGGCTGAGGCAAATTCACTACCAGTTATTTCCCAGCAGGGAGTCTCAGTTGGCACCTCAAATAAAGAGCAATTAGTCCCAACAAACCTGGTTCTGGCAAAGGAATCCAACTTGATTGAGGTCTGCGACAACAGGCCACTCCCAAGCCCCTACTATTTATTTCCCAGCCAGAGAGAGACTGGCTAGCATCTATGGTTTATTTTCCCTGAGAGCCAACTTATTACCTTCCATTGCTCTCCTCTCCTCTCTATGCATATACACATCTGGGATGGGCTCCATCTGTTCCTCCCCCTTACTCAGCTCAGGCCTCTCCACCTCAGATTGGACGGAAGTGTACATTTTTATAAAATGTCATATCTTTTGCGAACGCATACAACAAGGTATTATTTAGATTAGGAAACCTAGCCTGCTGAATATTATTGCACAAGCAAGGATAGGAGAAGATGAACTTTGACTATGCTTGAGGCCAACCTGACTGGTAGTGCCCTTTGTATTAGCACAGTAGAAGTATGTGGCAAGAGTAGCCTTGTCTCTCCCTCCTCTATCTTACTAAAAGCTTAAGTGAAAGTCTTAGTGGACAACAAATACAATAAAAGGTGAGATGTCATTTGTGGACCCATTTTGGGATGATTTGCAAGCACAGTAGTGTATGATCAAATTTAGTGAATAGTGCATTTAGCTATATCCCCGCCCCCCTTATTTCATCGGAGTTTATCTTCTTTGTGTGCCTTGCTTGATACCACTTATTTGTAAAGTGACTCTAAATACTATTAAACATGAAAATAAGCTAAATATGCACTATGGCAAGTTCAGCACTGCTGGGAAATGATTTTCCATGATTTTGTAATTATTGCTCCTTTTGTCTCTTAAAGCTGTTCTTTGCTCCATCACAGAATTTAAATACAGATCTCTCTAAATTATATGGGAGACTTAATAGGAAATGTTATTCTCCACAGACTGTTGTCTTGCCCAGAAGGGCATCAATAAAGCATGATGCATTCATGGCAACTAACAAATATGTAAATACATCACATTTGGTAGTCACTGGGGGTAAATACCTTTTTCTTCACCAATGCACACAATGTATATCAACAACAGCAGCCTTTCAGGGGAGGAAGAAAAGACTAGAGTTGAAGAATACTTTTCCTGCAAGTAGCCTTTTTTCTAAAGTATTTGAGAAAGTGGGCTTCAGAAATTGCAGCAAAAGATTTGCTGCCCTGTTACTGGGTCAGTGTGGCAATGATGGGCATGGCCTAGTTGACCTTCTACACCACCGGGGGGGGGCATTTTTCACCCTCCCCAGGCTCCAGAGGCTTTCCTCGAGCTTCTGGGGGGCAAAAACTGCTTCCCCTGGGCTCCAGAGACTCTCCAGAGACCAGAAACAGGCCCATTTCCTGACTTCCAGAACTTACAGTAGACCCATTTTTCACCCTCCCCAGGCTCCGGAGACTTTTCTTGAGCTTCCAGGAGGGTGAAAACTGCTTCCCCCTGGCTTCGGAGGCCCTCTGGAGGCCAGAAATAGGCCCATTTCCAGACTTATAGAAATTTCAGTAGGCCTCCAGGCTCCAGAGGCTTTTCTTGAGCCTCTGGGGGTGGGGTGAAAACTGTTTCCCCGGACTCCGGAGGCCCTCCAGAGGTCAGAAACAGGCCCATTTCTAGACTTCCAGACCTTTGGTAGGCCCATTTTTCCTCCCTCCCAAAGCCTCTGAGTGGGCCCTGCACTTACCTGGCATGATGAACGGGCCAAGTGGAGACTCCTGGGAGGAGCAGGGTGGGGCAGGAGGGGCCAGCCAGGAGTGGGATTTGGGGGTTCGCCGAACATGCAGAATCTTCGCTAGAGGATTGCCTGAACCCATGCGAACTCCCAGCAGCCCACCTCTGACTACATTTAATCTTTTTAAAATGTTATTAAACATCCAATTTTTTAAAAATTATCAATAAACTGATATCTGTCTATACTTTGGATGATTGGACAAGAATATATTCTAACACAGAAGCAACCTAGTTCTGTTTTTACAGATATGACATGATGATAACCAAAGAAAAAGAGTTGGGCAGCCTGGGAACACTAACTAAGAACTTGGCTAAGAGCAAGAACAGCTTCACTGCTGACCTATTATGAATGAAAAACTTTTAAGGGCCAACCAGTAAAGTCTCTGACAGCACTAGCCACACTCATCATGGCATTCATAGTCAGGAGGTAGCTAATCAGAGGAACGTTTTGAATTATTATGAAGTGGGTCATATAAAGAATCACTTACACAAACACACACTGTAAGCTATAATGTTATTTGGTAGCATTTGCTAGTTCAACATACATGCTAATCCATTCCTGAAACAGAATACATGGTTAATGAAGGACAGTATATAGGTTTGTCAATTGTGCTAAGCAAACAAGAAACAAACAAACTCCAAACCCCATCTTATCATAGGCAAGCTAGTATCTGTTCTAATCGCTTAAATATTTGATAGACTCTCTATTTGAGGACTATATATATTGAATGGATTGCTGTCTAGAGTTGTGTTCTAAGATGGATGGCCATACAAATCTTTTAAATAAATAAATAAACTTTTTTGCATCATCCTGGCATAACAGATTCCTATGTATAGCATGGCTTAATGTGATGTATGAATAAGTCTGTTTGTTACAATTATGGTATAATAAGAAACCTGTAACTATCTTCATGTGCAGACAAAGCTATTTTGTGTGTCCCCCCCTCCTTTTCTACCAGATGTTGATTAATATTTTTGCTTCCCCTGTTTAATTTTTATCTAATTTGTACCACCTGGCTTGTTAAATCTAGATTGTTTTCTTTCTTCAACAGGAAGAAACTTATGCATACATAGATTATTCATCTATATTTGATACCTCACAAATCTGTCAACACATGGGAATGTAACCCAGTGAACCCATTTAAGGAACTACAATTGATGGGATTATTTATATAATTTTATTTACTTCCTATTAGAGCTGGAGTAATTAAATACTCCAGTTAATTAAATAGGCAACTGCCTGTGGTAATTGTGGGTTCCTAGCATTTGCTGTTACCCAATTCAGTTGGTACTTGCCCACACACATTTTCTCCTTCTCTTTGTACTTTGATTTCTAACTTTGTCCAGTAACCATTATCTTATCATCAAAACCAGGACACTGTAACATCCTCATAAGAAATATTGAACTTAATTTTAGAATGGATTTAACATGAGTATGGACTATAATAGAAATCTACTTGCTTCATTAACTGAAATAGTTCTGACAAGCTAAAGAGCAAGTTCATATGTTCAAACTGCCGTATTGCTTATATCATTGGAATGAATCTGTACATAGAGATAAAATTATTGTATGATGGAGTCTCACATCCTGATCAACCCACATTTATCTTATGATAGTGCTTAACATATTTTTGGTATTGTGCTAGTGATTATTAAAGTGTTGTACAATGATTGTGAATTTCAAAAAATGATGTCATCAATATCAAACTCAACTTTAATATTCAGGATATTTAGTCCCTGATATATTGGCCTTCAAGAGAAACATCAGAGGGTTCTGTACAAGGTCTGATCACAAGATACCATCTTATTCATCCGAAAGTTGAAAGTTGTGAGATCATAAAGTAAGAATTGTTATATGAATGATCATAAACTGATCAGTAACAGGATAAAACTTAGCGAAGCTCCTCCTAAATCCAATAATCATCATCATGTTTTTTTAAAAAAAACAATTCCTGGTGAAAGAGACATGTCCCAAAGTCTTAGGAGAGCTTCAAAAACAAAAATGTTCAGCTAGGATACAATTTACTGAGAAAAAGAGGCCCATAGAACCCTATTTTTGTGTGAAAAGAGTCAACAAATACATCATTGTGTTTCTAAAGAAATAATTGTCTTGTTTGGAAAATAACTTTTCATTTCTAGAGGAGGCCACAAGACTATATAATGCAGTGGTTCTCAACCTTCCTATTGCCGTGACCCTTTAATACAATTCCTCATGTTGTGGTGATCCCCAACTGTAAAATTATTTTCATTGCTACTATGTAACACCGGGAGCCACAAAACCTGGGTGGATGTGGCCAACTCAACATCACTCCCACCCAGTCACATGACATCCCCCCCAAACATGCCTACCAAGGTTTCATGGCTCAGTGTTTTCTGTGGGAATAGGGTCTTTCTCTCTTCTCTCCCCCTCCCTCTCATTTCTGTTTTTCTCTATTTTTCCTCTCCCTTTCTCTTCTTCCTTCCTTTCTTTCTTTCCTTACCTTTCCCTCTTTCTTTTTTTTCTTTCTCATTGAATACGATAGCAAATCCAAAATGAAGTTATTAATTGCAGGAAATTGCTTCTCTGTAATCTTTTCATAATGAACTCTAAGTTGATAGAAGCTGGCAAGATTGTACGAACAGCAATAAGATATATATTTTCATTTCTTTTGAGTTTAAAAATATAATACGTTATCCAAAATTATAAATTATCTTCTTTTCAGATGCATTTTTTTGCCATCTCTGTTATTTTCTTTTTAAAAAATCAGACTTGCTTCCAATTTGTGCCTTCTGGCAAGCTGCAGTTTTCTTGGCAAGAGATCTAGCTTGCCATTGCTTTCATCATAGGTCTGAGAAAGTTAGTTTCTTTCTTTCTTTTCTCTTCCTTTCTTTCCCCCTGATTTGTTTCCCTCTCTTTTCCCTCTCTCTCATCCTCTCCCTTCAGCTCTCTTTCATTTCTTTCTCCCTCTCCCCCTTCTCCCTCTAATTTGTTTCCCTCTATTTTCCCTCTCTCTCATTCTCTCCTTCCAGCTCTCTTTCATTTCTCTCTATCTCTCTCTCTTTCTCCCCTTTTCTCTTTCATCTCTTTCTTGTGCATGCAAGCAAAATAGCCTCCTGGGCTGGGATCACGGCGGCGGGGACAGCAACTCCTTCTGCTGCCATCACTGAGAAGTGAGTAGCTGGCTGCGCTGTGTAGGAGACTCCTCAGTGCCAGATTCAGGTTGGTCCCCTTTGTGTTGACTCAGGAAAGAGCCGGAGCAGCACGGAACAGGAGCTGACATCGCAACAGTACGACGTGCGATCTTGGAGCTCCGAGATTGCAGTCGATTTTTTTTGCCGCTGGACGGTCTTTCTGGACCTAAACCGTCCCAAGGAGATGGTGACAGGGAAGAGTACGTCTTGTTGCTCTCAGGGACATCGCAAAGTCCCTGATTGATCCAAGAGAATCTCTTCTTGCCGGCGACAAAAGCGCAGCCAAAAGCTGCTGAAGTTGGGACAGGTCCGCAATGGGAGGAAAGCGGAAAGAGAAAGTGTGTCCATCTGATGAGGAAATGTTATTGTTATAAAAGAGACTGCCCCCCCCCAAAAAAACAAAGCTAAATTAAATTTGCAAAGAAAAGAACATAAGTGGCGAAATTAAGCTATATTGGACAGTGTGTTATCCTTTTTTTCATTTTCTTTTATGGATGGAAGTTTTGCAAATATTTCCTTCTTTTTAAAGTGAAAGTATTGGGTTTTCTTCTTCTATTTCTTTTTTTTATCTATGGATTAAATCTTTTTCTTTATTTTTATAATACTGGTTTGGATGGGTTTTTTCTCTTTATTTTGCTCCATTTAAGAATTTTGTTTCTTTTAAGCCTGGAATATAAAGAAGATATAAAAGGAATATAAAGAGGGTAGTAATATCAGAGGGAAAAGAAGTTACACTGCCACTTGGAGGTTGGAGGTTGAGTCCTGGAAATATTGCTTTATCTTTTTTCTCTTTGATCATTTTGACTTTGCACTTCAAAGGCTTCAGTTTGTTTACAGAAGAGATAAAGAGAAGAGCATGGGTTGTTTATACAGGTGCTCTTTGGATGCTTCTTTGGCAGCTGGAGAGAAGTGAAAACAAAACCTTGTTTTGAAACTAGAGTAGCAGTGTTTACTAGTTAGAAGAATGGCACAACGCCAAAAAGAAACTATAACATTACTACAGATTGTGTTTGAAATTCAAAAATTATTAGAAACAACAGAGAGAATTGAGAAGAGATTGGAAAATATAGATTGTAATGCAGTAAAATTTTATGGAAAAATTGAAGATATCCAGCAAATGGAAAAAGTGGAGATTATAGTCCTAAAAACCCAAGGGAAAAATGAACAAAGGGGCAAGATAATTGTGGATACTGACAGTGAACTGAGTGTGGTTGGAGATGGAAAGAGTGGAACATGGAAAGGGAAGATAGATGGAAAGGAGCTCTACCCCAGATTTCAAGGTATAAAAGAAGAAAAAAGAGAAGAATTGATGGATTCAAGGAGAGAAACTTTGATAAAAGCACTACTGATAACCAAAGATAAGCTGATTAAGGAAGCTGATGGAGGATCTCGAGATTTTACAAGATATGTAAAAAGTAACAAGTTGTGAAGAGAAGTCCACACAAATTTGATTAAGGGAAAACCATGACTAATTCCACAAATGGCAAGAGACATAAGACTGCACTATTACTGGAAAGACACAAGTTGAGATATGAAAACTAATAATAAAATATTAATCAAATTTAATTAAAATTAGAGCATTATGTTAAAAATGAAGTGATAATGGATATAGTTAGGTAAATACTTGATAATGATAACAATGTACACATATGTATTGGTTTGATAAGAGGAAATTTGGTATAAATTCTAAATGGTGATCATGAAAGGAAGTTTAGAAACTCTGTTATGTATGAAAGCTTATAATATTAAAAAAAAAGAGTAAGTCAAAATTAGTTAAACTAAGACCAAAAAATATATGAAATGATGACGGATATTGTAAAATAAATGATTGATAATGATAATAATGTAATATTTGCATTGACATGATAAAAGGGAAATTGGATATAAATTGTAAACAGTGATTCAGAAAGGAGGTTTAGAAACTTTGTTATTAAACATAATTAATGTTTATTTAGAAAGGGTTACAAAGATGGAATGTTGCTGGATGATATTGAAAATAGATAACGGAATGCCGTCATGTGGTTTTGCTTTAAATTTTGGAATATTTTATATAAAGGGACGTAAAAACAATTATAGTCATATAAAGATTGAGGTATGATGATAGTAATATATATACATATATTTGATTTAAAATATATAACGATATGAATTGTAGGTGATGACTGTGGAAGGAATGCACGAAAGCTCTTTGTAACCAATTGACACACTTTTTACAATTTGTAATGGAAGATATTTTTGTGGTGTTTGTTGAGTTTTGTCTGATTGTGTTTATTCGAAAATAAAAAATTATATTTTTTAAAAAAAGGAAAGAGCCGGAGTAGCAGTCTCTGGATGCAGAGAGAGAAGAGTTCCAGAGCCCTGTGCAGTGCAGGAGAACTGGAGCTTTTCCCTCCCTGAACCCAACCAGCTGCTGCTGCTGCTCCCCATTCCCCTCCTTCCTGAGCCAACACGAAGGGGACCGCGGCTGGCGCTGACCTGAGTCTGGCGCTGAGGAGTCTCCTGAACAGCGTGGGTCCCCTGTGCTGCGTACCCAGCTACTCACCTCATTGCGCAGTGCCGACAGTGGGAGGAGAGTCGTCCCCTCCGCCTTGATCCTGGCCCAGGAGGTATTTTGCTTTCGTGCGCACACACAAGAGATGAGCGTGAGAAAAGGGCTGGAGCTCTTCCTGACACTGAGTTGCCTGCGAAGGACGCAGAATCACAAAAGCAGGTGAGAGGCTCATGCCTTCTCAGGGCAGAGAGCAGATTGCATGATTGGGTCAGCAGGGAGCCACAGGAGAGGGGCCAAAGCCTATTAAGACTGCTAGCCATGGTCTATGCAAGACACTAAGGAAAAGGGAGGATTTGACATACCAGATTGGGAACTCCATTATACTGTGGCCATATTAACATGGCTAAGGGAAAGGATAATGCTGAGAAATAAAAGATTACTCAAATTGGAAGGTCATGACCTCCAAGCAGGCTGGCATGCCTTCCTTTGGTATGAAAAAGGATCTGCACACAAATATTTTAGTAGACATTACATTAGACAATCTCTGTTAATAATATGGAACAAAATTAAACATGACCACTATACCAAAATACCTATTTGGCTATCTACGATGGAAGCATACATACACCCAAATTTAATTAACGTGGAAAATATAGTCACATATAAAGAGCTATTGAACAGGCAGGGGGAGATCAAAACTAGATCAGAATTGACATCACAAGGAATACAAGTAGAATGGTGGTCTTATTTACAGATACAATCAAGGTATTCACAGGAAAGGAAGAACGAAGGTATTGCCAAAGACTACACAATATTAGATAAACTGTTGATACAGACAGAAAACAGACTGATCAAAGTGCTGTATAGATATTTGTTGGAATATAAACTAGAGGAAGAACATGTCAAAGAAACCATGGTCGCCTGGGCGAAAAATTTTGGTTACAATGTGGAATTGGCTAAGTGGGAAAAACTTTGGATACTTAATCAGAAATTAACATTGGCTACAGCGTATAAAGAAAATCTTTACAAGATGTTCTACAGATGGCATCTCCCGCCAGCACGGCTTTCTAAAATGTTTAAAAATCTGGCCCCAAATTGTTGGAAGTGTAAAAAAAACACCAGGCACTTTCTATCATATGTGGTGGACGTGCAATGAGGCAAAAAAATATTGGAAAATGATTCAATCATGGTTAGAACAAATGGTGGGAGAACAAATTATGTTTAAACCAGAAACCTTTCTCCTAGGCATAATACCGGAGGGGTTTAAGAAAGATACACTCTATCTAATCATACATATACTAACTGCAGCGCGCATAACCTATGCACAGCATTGGAAAAAAGAAAATACACCATCAGAGCTAGATATAATCAGAAAAGTGTTGGCCTGTGCAAAAGCAGAAAGGCTCACTTTGGAACTTAAAAATAAAGGAGAATCAGAATATTTTGAGGTATGGAATAGATTTTATGATTGGTATAAGTTAAGATGACAAGACTGGAACAAATGTATATATTGTGATCAAACAGAAGGACAGACAATGTATTAAGTAGATTAACTGTTAATGGTTGAAACTAGCTGTACATAATGTGAATATACGATCACTCCGACTCCGCGGCATTGCATTGTTTTAAATGTAAAAAATTTATAAAGGGTATGGCTAGCTGATGAGAGCTAATTAGCTCGAAATAGATCTATACTAGTCTCCCTTTATTTATTTATCAGTACAAATACAACACACACACACACACACACACACACACACACACACACACACACACACACACATATATATATATATATATATATATATATATATATATATATATATATATATATATATATATTCGTAGATTTTCACGGGTGTAGGTATGCTGGTTTTGTTGTATTCGGGTCTTTTCCCGTGTAAGGTTGAGATTGTCTTTGCAATGTTTCGGCAGGATCTCACCTGCCATCATCAAGCGTGGGCTCAAAATGTGGGCTTAAAATGGGAACGGAGCTGCCGTCTTTCTGTAAGTCTTGGTGGGAGGGGATGGGGTGCTGGCTTTGTTTCAGTAAGTGGAATGATTGGTTGTGTGGTTGTATCATGATTGGTAGATTGGTGCTGATTGGTGCAGGTTGTGTGTGCATTGTTGTTTTGTATTTTAACGGCTTGGGTGGTGGGTGGTGTTCGTTTGTTGGCTAGGGCTGGTTTCCAGATGTTTGGTAGGCGGGAGGTATCATCACGTTTGTTCATGCTGTGGGGGTGTTTCTCTATTTCGATGGCTTCCATGATTATTCTCTTGTGGAGGTGTTCTGTTTTGGAGATTAACCTGGCTCCTTCAAAGTTGATTTCGTGTCCTGTAGCTTTAAGGTGCTGGAAAAGGGAAGAAGTTTTTTCTTTTTTTTCTTACTGCATTTTTGTGTTCTGTGATGCGTGCATTTATTCTCCTGTTTGTTTGTCCTATGTATATTGCTGGGCAGATTTTGCATGGTATTTCGTAGACTCCTTGGTTTTCTAGCTGGATTTTTGTGTTCTGTGATGCGTTCATTTATTCTCCTGTTTGTTTGTCCTATGTATATTGCTGGGCAGATTTTGCATGGTATTTCGTAGACTCCTTGGTTTTCTAGCTGGATTTTGTCTTTGGGGTTTCTTAAGATGTTGGCTATTTTTTGGTCAGTGGTGAAGGCTGTCCTGATATTGTGCTTGTGGAGAATTTTGCTGATTTTATCTGTGGTGCCTTTGATGTAAGGGAGGAGGGCGATGCCATTTTCCTGTTCTGTATCTTGGTTTTTTGGGGGAGTCTCCTTTTGGATTAGGTTGGTGATTGTTTTTCTTTGGAATCCATTGGAGATTAATACATTTGTGAGTTTGTGTAATTCAGTTTTCAGGTGGTCTTTGTCGGCTAGGCGTTTGGTTCTGGAGATGAGGGTCATGGCTACAGAGTTGATCTGTGCAGGGTGGTGATGGGATTGTGCATTTAAGTAGCGGTTGGTGTGTGTTTTTTTCTGGTAGATGGTGTGTCCTAGGGAGCCATTGGGTTTTTTGTAGATTAGGACATCCAGAAAGGGAAGTTGGTTGTTTGCTTCTATTTCAATCCCATCACCACCCTGCACAGATCAACTCTGTAGCCATGACCCTCATCTCCAGAACCAAACGCCTAGCCCTAGCCAACAAACAAACACCACCCACCACCCAAGCCGTTAAAATACAAAACAACAATGCACACACAACCTGCACCAATCAGCACCAATCTACCAATCATGATACAACCACACAACCAATCATTCCACTTACTGAAACAAAGCCAGCACCCCATCCCCTCCCACCAAGACTTACAGAAAGACGGCAGCTCCGTTCCCATTTAAGCCCACATTTTGAGCCCACGCTTGATGATGGCAGGTGAGATCCTGCCGAAACGTTGCAAAGACAATCTCAACCTTACACGGGAAAAGACCCGAATACAACAAAACCAGCATATATATATATATATACTGCTAGCCATGGTAAACATGGGTAACAGTCTTAATAGAGAATCTCAGCATACGCGCATCTCACGTTCCTTTATTTTATTTTCCCTGCCTTGTTTTATGCCTCAGAAATGGTACCTCTTGGCTTCCGTAGCTCTGCCCATCAACCTCCATCACTCAGAACGAGCTGCTTTCCCAGCGTCCTCTGTGCTGCATGCATCTCTCCCCCCCTCCTCACCTCCATTCTGGCACCTGCTTTCCCACCCACCCACCACACACACGCACACACACCTCTCCTTCCGCCATGCAGGGAACCCCAGCCGCTCCTTCCCTTTGGGCCGGCTTCTCACCAGCCTCTCCACAGGAGGCTCTTTGGCGACCCCTGAGAAAAGGTCATTCGATCCCAAAAGGGGTTGTGACCCACAGGTTGAGAACCGCTGATATAATGCATATTTTTTAAAATATTCTTTAGATTGATGTTCAATATAAAAGCTCTACAAAATGGTTCAAAATATATAGAACGTTTTAGATAAACATTAACTAAAATTGTAAACAAGAATTGGCAGACAGCTAAAAAATTATAAACAACTTCAATATGGTCATTATAAAACCACAAGAAAAAAAACCCACTACCTGATGTACACTGGTTTTCAAAATATATTTGGAGAAGCCATTCTTAGTAAAGAATTCCATAAAATTGACAGTCTTGAAAAGCCCCTCTCTATTGTACTCACCATTAATTTATCTGGCCAGCATATTAGGCAGGTTCTCCCATGTTCTACCAGCAAGTGTGAAGTTTCCAAAAGATGACCTAATTAATTTATGAGCCTCGAGACAAAGTTCAAAAGAAATCCATTTATTTATTAGGATCAACATTTTGGCATGTACTTCTGTGGAGCTGAAACTGATTCCTGCTTAATTGCGTTTGAACTTTACCCCTGTATCTCCTCCCTTCTGTCTGCGTCATAAATCACATCCACCAACAAGGTGCTGCAGTAGGCTATGAACATGCACATTTCACACACCAGCTGTAGGAATATGAGACCTGACTCTGGCCAAAGGTATGCATGGAATTTTCCTCCCTTTCTGATAAGGGGGAGCCCTTCCACTTGATTAAGTATTGGAGTTGTCTCCTGTGCCACCTCGAATCAAGGACTCGTTGAACTTCATAATGGGTTTGGCCCCCTATGTCCACAGGGCCCGGGGGCTCCCGGGGTAGTGGTCTCAGAGTGCATCCGCTCACAGGTTTTAAGAAGCTACTATGAAACGCTGGGTGTATCTTCCCCAGCAATCGAGGCAGTTTCAATTGGACTGGCCATTGCAGAGCCCGGTGTTTGTCTGCCTGTTTCTTATAGGTTTGTGCCACTTTAGCCAGTGCCTTTTTGACATTTTCCCAGGTTGCTTTCAGCATCAACATCCAATCAGTCAAGCTGACTGAGGAGGGGGGATCCCTTAGATACTCAGGCATTGGGACAAAGTTCATGCCGCTCACTTCTTTGAACGGCGTGAGTCCTGTCCTACTGTGAACAGCATTATTGTACGTGACCTCAGCAAAAGATAAAGGTCTGCCCAATTGGACTGCTGATAGTTCATGTAGCACCTCAGGTACTGCTCCACCATGGCGTTCAGTCTCTTTGTTGCCCCATTGGTGCTCAGATGAAAAGCTGAATTAAGACCCTGAGATGACCTAATGGACCACAGGACCTCCCTCCAGAACTTAGCCGTGAACTGGACCCCTCTGTCTGAAATAATTCTTCGAGGTACTCTATGCAATCAGTAGATATGCTTCATGAACAGTTTAGCCAGCTTGTGAGCCGAGGTTAATCCGCTGCAGGGTATGAAGTGTGCCTGTTTGGAGAACAGGTCTATTACAGTCCAAAAAGTGTGTTTCCCCCACTTTTTGGCAACTCGACTATAAAGTCCATTGCGATCTCCTCCCACGGCCTCATTGGCTCTGCTACTGTTTGAAGCAGTCCGGGGGGTTTTCCCGGTCATTTCTTCATTGTGGCGCAGATGGTGCAACTTTTCATGTAACTATCCACATCTTTCTTTATGCCAGGCCACCAGAATTGCCTCCGGGCTAATGTAAAGTCTTTAGGAACCCAAAGTGGCCTGCCGGTTTGGCATCATTGCTCCTCTGGAGAATTAGAGTACGTAGAGATTCTGGGACATAGAGTTTCGTCTCCTTCCATGCAAGGTTATCTCTTTTTGTCAAGATATGTTGGCTGTTTCGGAACCAGAGGTCTGCTAGCAGTTCGGTTTTAATTGAAAAGTTTTAATAAATTTTTAAATATATTTTCCCCTTCCCCTCCCCTTCCTCCATCCCAACCCTACCACCCCTCCAAGCCTCCCTCCCCCCAACTTCCCAAAGCAAATACAGGGTATGAACCTTTAACAATCATACACTAACATAGGCTAACTAACTATAACATCTTTGCTCCCTCTTGTACTTTAACTCCCCTTTTATTAAACCAAATTTAGATAACCTATAACATTCCTTATTCATTCCTAGACTAATTAAAGTTCCTTTGTCCAATGTTTATTTTAAATATAGTCAGTCCATCTTCTCCATTTCGACTTGTATTTCTCTTCTGAACAGTCTTTCCAATATACTGAAATTTTTGCCATCTCTGCTAATTACTACCTTTAACGTCCAATCTTGAATGATAAGCAATTCTTCCTTCTTCCTGCAATCTTGTTGCCAATATTAAGTTCAAAATCAACCTAGTCTCTATAAGAATACAGTCTGTAATTATACCTAGCAAAAACAACTGAGGAGTGAACTTCAAAAATGCTTTAGTTTCCTTACAAATCCACCATACATAATAATACATAGCATCAACACAATCACATTTCCATTTAAATTATAAGTTGAGATACACACAAACTAACTTTTTAAGATCTAAAGACCATCTAAAAACATCTTATAAAGAGTCTCTATCAAATTTTATTCTTGCATAAATTATCATTTCTTACCCAAATCTTTTTCCGTATTCCCATCATTATTAAAAACTATTGTAAATTCTCCCATTTACCGTCTCTATCTATATTTTATGCCCTAATGTTCTTAATTATACTTATATAATCTCCCATTTAAAATTGTAATATAAATTCCTAAATATGTAATCTTTTTTACTATCTCACATCCTATTTATTTTTCTGATTCTTCTTTTGGATTTATCCTGGATCATGAAATGCTTGTAGTATTCCATTCCTTGTTTCCCTGATAACAAAGTAGATTGCATTATCTCTTGATAGTTGTCTCTGTCTGACGATCCATGAACTAATCCGATAAGTTTTTCCAACCTACCAACCATATTCTGCTTTTAGTTCACCAGACTGAGCGAAAGCTTCTACAAAAATTTCTTTCAAATTTTCTTCATTATATTCTTTCAAACCTGTTATTCTCAAAACAAATTCCATCACTGTGTATTGTATCATTGTAACTTCTGCCTCTGATTTTTCAATCTTGATTTGAAGCTCATCGACTTTATTCTCCAAATTCCCATTAGACTGAGTGATTTCTTCCACCCTATCGCCCAATGATGTTGCAAAAACAAATGAACCCTTAAACACATTCACTGTAGCCTCTCTTACTTGTGGAGTACAGGTTTGAATTAAGTCCTTAATTTCAGACATTTCATCAGACACATTTTTAAGGGCAGTTGCAATCCCCTCCTGCAAAAACAAAACTTGTGCCTCCAAAGCGCCCCGGAGAGGTTCAAATGTCGCCATTTGTGTATCCGTTCCAGCACTCTTAGAGGCACTTATATTGGTTTGTTTTAAAAGCATTTCCGAATATCCAAATCACATTTTCCAGCAACCAACTTATTGAGTCCAGAAAGTCCACTTAATCCCCAAGCTTGTTAAATCTTGTAACTTTAGACATGAGCTCTTGAGACTTTTAGCGACGATAACAAACAATTAACAAATACTTTCCTTTTAAGTTTCGCTTTGATCACACCCTTTGACTTGCAGACGCCATCTTTATTACCCTTTGTTCTTTTCAATTTTCACAGAAGGAAGTAAAACTGCATCGGAGTTAAGGTTGTGCTCGCAATTATAAAACTCCCATACTTGCTTTGCCTGCTTTTTATTCAAATGTAGATAAGCATTGATTGCAGGGGGTGGTTGCGACATTTTGTTTCTGCTGCAGCAGAAACATCCTGAGATGCGGAGCTTTGTTGGGCTGCTGGGGAGCTCTCACCCTTCTCACCTGCGGGTTTATGGGGGGCTCTCCTCCCCCTCTTTTCCCGAGGGGAGAGTTTTCAAGCTGCTTGACAGCTGGTTTACGCTGTTCTAGCAGCTTAAACACGATCTCGAGGCTGGCGTTCCCAAAGAAACGTCTTCCAACACCTACGGTGCCACCTGGAAGTTCCTAGCAGTTCGGTTTTGAGTCTCATGGTTAGGTTGTTTGCGGATTGGTCTTGCTGGTCACGGCATTGCTGCCTGGTGGTCACTTGGGCAGCTGTTTGAGTAGAGGGAATGATGGCATCCACTGCGTGCTCCCGTTCGCATTTGTACTGAGGCATGCGGGAGAGGGCATCAGCTAGAAAGTTCCTCCCGCCTGGAATCTGCTTTAAGACAAAATCAAAACGGTTGAAGTATTGATCCCATCAGACTTGTTTGGGTGATAGTTTCCGTGGGGTCCTAAGCGCCTCCAGATTTTTGTGGTCAGTCCAGACTTCGAACGGTTTCTGGCCTGCTTCCAACAGGTGTCTCCAGGTTAGCAGTGCCCATCTCATTGTGAAAGCCTCCTTTTCCCACTCGGCCCATCATCTCTCTGTGTCTGTGAGCTTGTGGGAGGTGTAGGTGCAGGATTGTATTTTTCCTTGGTTGTTTCTTTGGAGTAGCACCGCTCCCACTGCCATGTCACTGGCGTCTGCCTGGATCACGAAGGGTTGCTCGGGGTCAGGATGCTTCAGCACTGGCTCCTTTGCAAACATTTCTTTTAGTGTTTCAAATGCCTCTTGGCAGGTTAGGTCCCACTGTAGGGGTTGTCCCGGATGAGGTTTCATTCCTGGACTCCCTGTCTTCAGGAGATCTGTCAGGGGTTTGGCAATCTTCACAAAGGAGGAGATGAATTGCCTGTAGAAGTTCGCAAACCCTAGGAAGCTTGTCTGCGAGTGTGAGAGGGTTGCCAGCCTACAATGGCTTGTACTTTGCTGGGTCCATCTCTATTCTTTCATTTGACAATTGGTAATCCAGGTAGTCTAACCCTGCATGGTGGAATTCACATTTTGATACCTTAACATACAGGTTGGCTGCCAGAGGTTTTTCCAGTACTTGGCGGACCAGGGGTATGTGGTTGCCCATAATCACAGTGTAGATAAGGATGTCATCCAAGTAGATGAGGACCCTCTTGTAGAGGTGCTTGTGTAGCCCCTCCTTTATTAACTGCATGAATACCGCTGGGGCCCCCTGCAGTTCAAAAGGCATCACTTTGAATTGAAAGCTCCCTAGGGGACAGTTGAATGCTGTTTTCCACTCATCTCCCTCTCGGATGGGTACTCAGTAGTATGCTTCTCTGAGGTCTAGTTGGGTGAAGACTTTTCCCTTGCCCAGATGAGATAGCATGTCCTTCATGAGGAGAAGTATAGATTGTGTATGCACACCCCATTTATCACTTGAAAGTCTACACACAATCTCATCGTTCCATCTTTTTTTTCTTTGAAAAGTACTGGTGCCGCAACCGTGGCTTGGCTGGCTCAATGAACCCCCTTGCTAGATGTATTTGCACATCTCTTGCATTTTCCGGGGCATCATGGTGTAGAGTTTGGGATTGGGTAGTTTTGCCCCGGGAATGATTTCGATGGCACAGTCTGCCTCATGGTGAGGAGGCAGAACATTGCACTCGGCATCACTGAATACTTCTCGAGGTCCTGATATTCCATCAGAACCAGTTCGGCCCCTGGGGTTTTGTCGGATGTGGTTGCCAGTTGTTCTTCTGGGCTCTTTTGGGAGGCTTCCAGTGTGGATGGTGTTGCTGCTCATTGGTGTGGGAGGGGTTGGGGCCCCTTGATATCCTAAGTCTGGGGGTACCCCCTTGCCACTAGATGGTCAGTCCCCACTTGTCTAGCCAGGAGAGTCTCAGTACGACCATGTCTGTCATTTGGGGGGCTATTACGAATCAAATTACTTCCCAGTGATCTGCTAGCTCTAGCCTCGCTGGTTCGGTCAGGTGGGTGGCATAGAATCCCCCCATTAGGGACCAGTCGATCTGTTCAAACCAGATTGGGTGGGCCAGTCTTTTTGCTCTTATCCCCAGTTTCAGGACCGTGGTTAGGTTGATCAAGCACCTCATGCAGCCTGAGTCTATTAGGGCTTGAAAATCCCCCTTGTTTCCTGTTTTTGGGGTGGTGAGGCATATTGGAAAAAGGAAAGGGTGAAGGCTCACTCACCATTGGGTTGTTTTCTCCCTCATCCTTGCTGTCTTAGGATTTGGGTGACTGGTTGTCATTGCCTGGGGTTCCACCGCTTTTGCCTGAGGGGGAAGGGGCCTCTGCAACCTGAAGGGCTTTCTGGGATGTGTTGGTGGCCTGTTTGGGGCCTCATTCTAGTCATGCCCTGGGTGGTGGGTCTGGCCTTGGTTTTGGGGCTGGGGTTGGGCACGCAGATGCCATGTGGCCCATCCCCCCACATCTGTACCATTTCAGCAGACTTTGAGGGAGGGCTGGTCTCAGGGTCTGCTGTGGTGCTGAGGTTTCCCGTTGGCTTGGTGGTTTTAGGTCAGGTTGACCTCTCTTTTTTGTGTCCAGTTGCTTTCTCATGTCGTTTGCATGTAGCCCACTGTCGACCTTTGTTGCTACTCCAAACCACTCAGAGAGTCGATTTGAGATGTTGCGGTATGCGGTTACCTGGAAAATTTGCTTGTCCAGGCTTGTTCAGAAAAAGCGCACCAGCAGCCTCTCTGGTAAAGGGGGTAGCCTTCCAATGACCCTCCTAAATTCACGGATGTGCTCTTTGATGGGACAGCCCCTCTGCTTTAGGTTGCTGAGTTCCTCTTCCACATATGGGTCCTCCTCTGCCTCCTCAAAACTGGCCTCTAGCAGTTGCAGGAAGTCATCTATGTCTTACAGTTGGGGGGGGGCTCTCCTCTTGTGGAGGACTGTTAGCCATTCCCTTGCTTCTCCCTCTAACCCCCTTGCAATGGTATTCACCATGGCCCTGGGGGATGGGTAAATGTGCCCATAGCGTTCTAGGTGGATATCAGCTGAATCAAGGAATAGAGCTAGCTGGTCTGAGTCCCCTTCATACTTTCCCCTGAATTGGGGTGGGTTGGTAAGCCCTACTCCTCTAACCTCCTGTCAGCTTCTATATGCTTGCGCCTGATATGGCTGGCCATCTTCTTCACCTCTAGTGTGGAGAGAGGGGAGGGGGTTGCCTGCTCTGGGCATCCTGCCTGCTGCATGGGAGAGGCACTGGTTGCAGTTTTGGGCTCCTTCTCCTTCTATTGGGTGGGGCGGGGGCTGCGCTCCAGTCTGTGTCTCCTCCCTTCAATAGGATCAGATGCCCCTCCCCTCTCTTTTGGATGGCATGATGGCCCCTCATCATGAAGAGTGGTCTGGTCAAAATCCTCCCTCAGTTGCCCTATTGCACTTCCCGGGATTCCATATGGGGCTTTGGGAGCCTGGCTTGTGCCCAGTCCCACATCCAGTCCACCCTTGCCAGCTCGCTTGAGACCCTTCCCTTTATCTGGGAATTGGGGTAAGGGAACTCAACTTCAGCTGCCTTAGGGGCTAATTTTCACTAGTACTCATTCTTTCTTGCTTCTGCCACTGGAAAGGCATCGCAGCTTGGATGTATGGAGCTCTGATGTCTGGAGCTTGGATGTCGGGGGCTGGTCGAACTCCTCCAGCTGAAATCAGGCTTTCTTCTGATAATCCACCTTCTGCCATGGTTGCCTGATTTTCCCTCCAAACACTCCAAATATTGGGAAGTGATTGGAGAGCCCAGGATTCAGGAAGCCTGGAAATCTTGATATATTTTAAAAGTCAGTTTCGGCTCTCTGTGAAGTTTCCAAAAGATTACCTAATTAATTTACGAACATCGAGACAAAGTTCAAAAGAAATCTATTCATTTATTAGGATCAACATTTTGGCATGTTCTTCTGTGGAGCTGAAACTGATATCTGCTTAATTGCGTTTGAACTTGAAAAGATGTAACACTGCCATCTAGAGGCTAGAGGCTTGGCAACATCTGATATTACAAAGCTATCGGCTTTGTTTACTAAAAGGGTCAGTGGAAACGTGTTGTTTATACAGGTATTCCTTTGAAGGAAAGAGAAAGCTTTGACCTGAAAAACTTCACTGAAGTTGTTTGAAACCTAGAAAAAGCCTTGGATGTTTTAGTGGCAGTGTTTAAAACCTGGAAAAATGGAGCAATATGAAGAAGAAAAGGAATTAACATTGCAAAGAATTTTGTTAGAAATTCAAAAAGTTTTAATAACCACAGAGAGAATTAAAAAGAGACTTGAAATTATAGATCAAAATACAGAAAGTATGGAGGGAAGAGCTGAGAATACTTAGAAAACAATGATGAAATTTGAGGATAGAGTTCAAAAAATCGCAGAGATATATGAAAGTGATAAGAAAATTGTTGGCACTGGCAGCAAATTGAGAGTGGAGGGAAATGACAAGTGTGAAATACGGAAAGGAGAGATTGATGAATTGGAACTCTATCTCAGATGTCAAAAACATAGATGAAGAAAGGGGAGAAAATTTGGCAGAAACAATGAGAGTAACTTCGGCAGAAGCACCAATGATAACAAAAGTCAAGCTGCTGAAAGGAGCAGATGGAGGGTTTTGAATCCTTATAAGATATGCAATGAACAATAAGTTATTAAGAGAAGTCCACATAAGACTTATCAAGAAAACACTTAGAATACAGACTTTACAAATGGCAAAAGATATTGGACTACACTATTTTTGTAAGGATACAGGATGATAAAATGAAACGTCATAATAAAACTTAGTTAAATGTAGTTAAATTTTGAGTACTATGTATAAGCCAAAGTAATAATAGCTATAGTCAAATAAATCATCAATAATGATAATAAAGCACTTATATATACTAGATTGATAATATGAAACTTTATACAAACTGTAAGTGAGGATTATGGAGATGATGTTGAAAAGCCTTATTGTAAAAAATAAATAATTATATATAGAATAGAATATAAAGATGTAATATCATTGGATGATTTCATTGGATGAAATGCCATAATATAAATTTACTTCAAATTTAACATGCCTCATATAAAAAGGATGTAATAATAGCTATGCTTAATGGATGTTTAACAATTATTACAATTTGTATACATGTACATTAGATTGATGATACTAATAATGGAAAAAACATGGAATTGAAAATTACTAGAGAAATGTTATCAATGCTAAAATAATAGAACTACTTAGAATAGGATAAAAAATATTTATTATTGGATATATTGAAGATGATATAATGAATCATTATAATATAAATGGGTGCATATTTAGAATACCTTGTTTAGAATGGAGAAACAATAGTGATAATCAAACAAATGAAGTATAATAATAATATATATAAAGATATTTCATTGATAATATGTGATTTTTGACAAAGCTCAAGTGATGACTATGGAAAGGACACAGAAAGACCTTGTAACCAATCGACACACTGTATGCAGTTGAAGAAGTTTTTATGTTATATGTTTTGTATGTTTGTGCTTGTTTGAAAATAAAAAAAATATTTTTTAAAAAAATGCCTAGATAGTTGAGGCAAGTCTTATGGAACTCACATTTGGATAGCTTGGCATATAGGTTTGCAGCTAGGAATTTCTTAGTACCTGGCAGACCAGTTTGATGTGCTCCTCCATTGTTTTGGTGAAGATGAGAATGTCATCTAAGTACACTAGGACCCCCTTGTACATATGCTCATGCAGCACTTCATTTATGAGTTGCATGAAGACTGCAGGGGCTCCTTGGAACCAAATGGCTTTATTTTGAATTTGAAGCTATCCAGTGCTCAGTTAAAAGCAGTCTTCCACTCATCCCCCTCTTTGATCCTCACCCTGTAGTATGTCTCCCTCAGGTCTAGCTTGGTGAAGATCTTTCCTTTTGCTAGGTGGGTCAACATGTCTTTCATTAGGGGGAAGGGTACATGTTTTATACACACACAAAGGGGCAGATGGCTTCACTCACCATTGGGTCATATTCACCCTCATCATTGCTGTCATAGGGGGCAGGTTGCTAGTTCCTCTGGACCAGAGTTCCCTCTCCCTCAGTTGAAGTGGGTGAGACCTTGATGGCCTGGTGCACCAAGCTTGACTTCTCCATCACCAATCTTCCCTGAGTCTTTTCCACTCCTCCGATATTGTTGGAAAGGCAGCCATGGCTCAGATCCTGGGGTAGATTTATGAGATTTGACTTAATGTCAAGGCTCAATTAATGAACTCAAGCTAATCAGAACCCTGCGACTCGGCTCCTTCTCAAAGGACTTCTTTAATGAGTACATCATATCAACACAGCTTCAATGGAAAGCCAAATCTAAATCTTCCCTGCAGTTTCAGTATAGTTAAACTAGGAAATAACCACATCCCCAAGTGTCACAGATCACATTAGCCAATTAAGTTAATTGGCGAGCTCTTCGGGCACTCCTTTCCCAATCTTATCGTTTGTCATTGGAGATGACCTCGGTTCTCAAGAGAAAGCCCTTTGTTGTGTCTGGTAATGCATTCCAACCATCTTCCGCCCTTTTCCTCCTATGTGATAACTGAGGAACAGAGAGATGGCTGTGGCCAGTTTCAGTTCGAAGTTGACAGTTGGTGCAATAACTGATAGTCTTTATCAAATGCAGATAGTTCTTGAGTTACGAATATAATGGAACTTGCCCATTCCATTAGTAACCTGAGGATTTGTAGAAGTGAATCTTCTACCTTGAACACTATCACTCCTTCCCTTTACTCATGTATT
This sequence comes from Natrix helvetica, assembly GCF_964273705.1. Taxonomy (NCBI): domain Eukaryota; kingdom Metazoa; phylum Chordata; class Lepidosauria; order Squamata; family Natricidae; genus Natrix; species Natrix helvetica. The sequence goes on from NC_138550.1 coordinate 62,308,175, forward strand.
CACTAATTGAATGTGAAGCTCGTTAAGTGCACATAAGATATCTCGGGGGGAGGCCATGGTGGCGTGTAGTGATGAAACACCCGAGGCTTCTCCTGACCCAGTGAGATACTTCATTCTCCCTCCCCTGGAGTTCCCACAATTGCTCCTCCCCCATCCTGCCACACCAGGTCACTTACCTTATGAAGATCTGTCTCCTCTCCAGCCTCTCTGTTTCTTTCCCTGCTCCCAGTGAGGGGTGAGAGAAGAGGGAGAGCAGGATGAGCAGGATGAAACCTGCTTGGTTTCTCTGACTCACTGAGGCTGCATGCCACTTCTGGATCAGTGGGCAGCTTTGATGGCTCTCTTCTAAAGGCTTCAAGTCTCCCATTGGGATGCCTAAACTTTTTTTGCACAGACTAGAAGCTTCTGGATCTTACAAGATTTCAGACCTATTCACTGCAAAAGTGGATGGTGCCTGAAGTCGTAAGAGATCAGGGTTCCCAGAAGCTTTTGGCCTCTGGCCAAAAAAGTGTTGATGCACCTATGGGGCACCATTTCAAAGAAATCCATAGGGTTTGAGGAGGCCTCTGCTGAAGAGAACAGAGCCCTTGGTGGGAGTGTGCATTGCCCTGAAGCTCCATTTTTGCCAGGAAAGGCCTTTCCTCAAGGCCTCTGCTGAAGAGAATGGAGCCCCAGGAGGGCCTGGGTCATTCTGGAGCTCTGTTTTTGCCAGGAATGGCCATGAGGAAAGGCCACTGCAGAAAAGAACAGAGCCCCCAAAGGGACATTGCTCTGGGGGCTCCATTCTCTTCTTCAGAGGCCTTGAAGAAAGGCCTTTCCTGGTGAAAATGGAACTCTAGAGTGATGCACACTTCCTCGGGAGGGGGGGTCCGTTCTCTTCAGCAGAGGTCTTACCTCAAGGCCTTTCCTGGCTAAAACAGAGCTCTGGAGTGATGCGAGCTCCCTCCAGGGACTCCATTCTCTTCAGCAGAGGCCTTGAGGAAAGGCATTTACAGATGAAAATAGAAATCCAGAGGGAAATCCCTCCGTGTGCTCCATCTCTTCAGCAGAGGTCTCAAGGAAGGATCTTTCCTGGTGAAAACACAGTTCCGAAGTGATGCACTCCAGAGGCTTTGTTCTCTTTGGCAGCGTGCTTGAGGAAAGGGGTGTCCCCCCTGACCTCCATTCTCTACAGCAAAGTCTTTTTGCAAAGAAGACAAAAGGCTTTGCAAATGGAGGGAAAGCCTCAATATTTCAGGCCTTCCCTCCATTTACAAAGCCTTTTGCTGTAGATTTCATCCAGGCCTCCATTTGCAAAGAATAGAGACCTAAAGTACCATGAGATCACAAGAGATCAGTAGCATAAGATCTCGTGCTACTGATCTTGTGTGATCTTGCGGTACATTAAGCCTGCATTCTCTGTGTACTCACTGAGTCAAGAAACTGAAGACTCTCTAGATCTTCGCAAGGTGAGTACAGAATCCACAGGCCTAGTGCCTATGAAGACTTGGCACGGGGTGGTGGACTGGATTCAGAGGTGGGATCCTACTGGTTCGGTCCGGTTTGGCTGAATAGGTAGTGGAAATTGACCATACCTTTCTGAACCGGTAGTGATGGCAGCCTGGCCATGCCCCCATACCGGTACGGTCCCCTGGCCTTTTCCCGCTCGCTCCCCCTGCGCACTCAATCGTGTCTCTCTCTCTCTCACCCCGCCCATCCACACCATGCTTGCCCCACCTGCCTACCTGCCCGCTGCTCACTAACTCGCTGGCTTTCTGATCGCCCTGTCTCTGAGAGCCTTATATAGTGGAGTGGCCCACTACCTGGCCTCGCCCTCACTTGTTGTCGCTGACTTCCTGATCCTCACTGACTTCCGGCCCTGCCTGCCCTGCCTGCCCTGCCTGCCCTGCCTGACCTGCCTGACCTGCCTGACCTGCCTGACCTGCTGCATCTTCCTGCAGCTGCCTAAAGGTAAGTAAGTCTATGGCTGCGACTTCACAGGGCGTGGACGGTAGGGAGGCAGCAAGAAGTTACCGAGAGTGTCGGTGTGCTTCGCAGTGTATGAGAGCCCAGAGACTGGCTAAGGCGTTCCTTGCTGCCACTCTTGGGATTGCATAGACCGCAAAGCCCGCCAGTGCTTGCAGGGCGATTTCGCGGGGTGCACCGGTGGTGGCAAGAAGTTACCAAGAGCACTGGCAGGCTTCACGATCGACACAAACCTGGGGGCTGGCTGAGGCCTTCCTTGCTGCCACTCCCTGGGTTCGCATATACTGTGCCTCAAAATGGCTGCTTTTATGTGTGCAGGTTGGTGCAAGGCAGCTTTGCAAGTTTTTGTGTGTTTCTGTGTGATAACTGGTTTTTGAGATAATTGTGAGGTGGTTGCTTCTTGCAGAAATCACCTTTTATGTGACTCCATGGCTCTTTCATATGTTGAGCTGTGTGCTGCTTTGTGAGCTCCTGCAGCTTGATGGTTTTTATTCCAGTGGCTTTGTCTTTCCTGTCCTTAGGGTTAGGAAAAAACTGGTTTCATCTGCAGTCTTCTTTTGGTTTTTTCCCACCCTGGTCACATGACCACCAAGCCAGTCCCAGCCAGTCACATGACCACCAAGCCACGCCCACAAAATTGGCCATGCCCACAGAATAGGTAGTAAAAATTTTTGAAACCCAACCCTGGGTGGATTGGCTGGGCATTTGCAGTCATTCATAAGAGCAAACAACTACCATGGTGCTGCAACATTCATCAATTCGGGACTTATTCATAAATGTTAGGGGGAACTTATCACATAACTTCTAACGTTTGCTAAGGGAACACTCATAACCCAGGGATTACCTGTATTGGCCAACCAACAAAGGACAATTTTTAAAGTATGTATCAACCTTCTGAATGATGAATCCAACCAAAGCAAGCACGGTCGAGACCTTCCAATCTCTGAATGCAAAATTTTATTGAGTACATAATTTTACACTGATGAAGGCAAAACCAGCTCCACCTAATTCCCGTGAAAACCCACATAATGACAGTATAGATTTCTCCCTCACCCCTATTAGTGCAGGTCACATTGTCCAATTGAATTATTATGAGAAAAAGTCTCTGGTCTTGGCAAACACCTGCCAGAGTGTCCTTGGCTCTCACAGCTCATCTTCTTGAAATCCAGAGCCTGCATTCCATCTCCACCTTCCCTCTCCCCTGGTTCTTTGGCAAGTTGAAAAGTTATAGTGGTTGCAACAGCATAAGTGATAAAATCTTCAATCTCCCTGCATAAGGAGAGCCCTGCTGCTCCCCATTCCCCTCCTTCCTGAGCCAACATGAAGGGACCATGCTGCAGAGCCAGCTACTCACCTTACTGTGCAGTGGTAACAGCGGGAGAAGGAGTCGCTGTCCCTGCCACTGTGATCTCGGCTCGGGAGGGTATTTTGCTTGTGCACTCACGCACAAAAAAAAGATGAGAGCAAGAAAAGGGTTGGAGTTCTTCCCAGTGCTGAGTTGCCTGCAAAGGACACAGAATTGCAAAAAGCAGCTGAGAGGTTTGTGCCTTCTTGGGGCAGAGAGCAGATCACACAACTGGGTCAGCAGGGAGCTGCAGGAGAGGAGTAAAAGGGCCGCATGTGGGTCTCAGGCTGCAGGTTGCCGACACCCGAGCTAGGGCCTTCTTTACATTACCCCATGCACTTTGGAGAGAGTCCACCCACTCTGTTAGGGTTACGGAAGAGGTGGGGGTCCCATGGGTAATCTGGCATAGGTACAAATTCTACTCTTGTAGCTATCTTGAAAGGGGTGAGGCCAATGCTACTATGCACTGCATTGTTGTATGCACCTCAGCAAATGGCAGGAGTTCTGCCCAGTTAGTTTGCTGATAGTTGACATAGCAATGTAGGTATTGATCCACCATAGCAATAGCTCATTCCACAGCTCCGTTCATACTCAGATGGAATGCAGAACTAATCCTCTGAGAGGACCCTATCAGCCTTATGAATTCATGCCAGAACTTCACCATAAACTGCCCCCCCCAGTCCGTGATGATGCATTTTGGCACTTCGTGCAGTTGATAATGTGCTGCAGGAACAACTTGGCTAATCTCTGGCCTGAGGGGAGGCTAGGGCAGGCTACAAAGTGAGCTTGTTTAAAAAACAAATCAACTACAGTCCAGATAACAGTATTTCCCTACTTTCTGGGAGTTCTACTATGAAGTCCATAGCTATTTCCTCCCAAGGCCAAGTTGGCTCGGCTACTTGCTGTAACAATCCCAGAATCTTCTCTGGTCACTACTTCGTGGAAGCACACACAGCACAACTTTTTACATAACTCTCTATATCTTTTTTCATCTTTACCACCAGAACTGCAATTTGGTCAGATGCAATGTCTTTAGGAACCCAAAGTGGCCGGCTTGTTTAGCATCATGCCTTTGTTGTAAGATTTGTGTTCATAAGCTGCCAGGAATGTACAACTTTTCCACTTTCAAGGCCAGCTCATTGTCAACTCCCCTTGGGGGGCTTCTAACCATGCGTCTATTTATAGATCCTTTTTAATTTATTGTGTCAAAGCATTGCTAGAACTCAGGGGTTTTTTTCTTCATCTATTGCCTAGTGGTTACTTACACTGCCAGCTGCTTCATGGGGGTAATAGAGTTAAGTACTTCCTCTCTGGTGCTTGGAGGCTGCTTTTGTGTGCACAAGGCTCTTTAATCTCTGCTGGTTAGGCTCACCCTGCTTCCTTCTCTGGGTGGGGGGTGGAAACCTCCACCCCCACCATCACTATGCGCCTCTTGCAACACCCCCAGTGTACCATGGCACTCCACTTGTCAGCCAGGATAGCCCCAGTATCATAGCTTCTGCCATTTTGGGGGCCATCACAAACCAGATGGTTTCTCTGTGGTCTCCTAATTTCAAGTGCACTATTAGGTAGGCAATAGTGACGTGCGGTGAGGTTTATGGCTGGTGAGGCACTGACACAGTGGTGGGTTTCAAATATTTTTAGAGTTGTGGACTTCAACTCCCAGAATTCCACAACCAGGCATGCTCAGTTCCGATTTAAAATGACAGCATTTGTTTTTCTCCTTTGCAAAATAAGTTTCCTTTTTTCATTTTCTTTTTCTTCTCCCTTCCCCTTCTTCCTCCCTCTCTCCCTTCCTCCCCCTCTCTCAAACACACACACACACACACACAGAAAGAGAGAGAGAGAAGTTGGATTGGACTATCTCTCCTACCCACTTCCCTCTTTCACAACTCACAAACACACACACAAACACAAAAGTTGGATTGGATATCTTTTCCAGTGGCTTGAAAGCAGCTCCTCTGCTGCCCCCCCCTATTCCCCTGCTACCTTCCCCAAACACCTCCACCATTGCAAATGCAGCCTGCTGTCTGGGTGGGAAATGCCTGGAATGCAATAAAGCCCACCCACTCACCTCCTGCTGGCAGGCTGGGGTGAGAGGAGAGGCAGAGAAGCCGGAGGGGAGCCAATCCAAGCCTTCCAAAAGAAAGAGGCTGAGGGAAAGTGTGTGTGCTACAGCATGGCTTCCGTGGATGATTCTGCTTAACTGTTAAAAAAGCCTCTAAAAAGCGCCCTCTACTATGAAGCATGAGAACTGCATGCCTCACCTACGTCAGGAATTTTTAGGCTTTTAACCCTTGCTTAACTCTGCTCGAATGATCATAAAACGCCTAAAGTCAGACTAGATGAGGCATGCAGTTCTCCTGCCTCATAGCAGAGGGCGCTTTTTAGAGGCTCTTTTTAACAGTTAAGCAGAGTCATCCACGGTGAGGCAGTAACTATCTCAGCTTTTTCCTTTTACATTTTTTTTCTTTTCATGATGAGAGCGGTGAGGCTGTGCCTCACTTGCCTCACCTGACTGCATGTCACTGGTAGGCAATGGGCAGCGCCCCCTGCTATGGAGCCATTGACCTGCTGTAATTTCATGGGTTGGTGCAGCTTCCTGACTTGCAATCCTAGCTTCTGTACTGTCTGCAGGCTGACTAAGCATCGGGTGCACTCTGAGTCTATTAGGGCCTTTACAACTCCCTTCACCTCCCAAATGTGGTACTGTGATCTCCACTTGGTCCAAAAGGGGGGTGATGGTTGCACTTACAATTGGGTCATATTTCCCCTTGCTGTTGCTCTCATAGAAAGTCAATTGGGGGCCTTCCTTGGTCAGAGTTCCCTCCCTTTCGCTGACTTGGAGGGAGACTTCTACGACCTAGCATGCCACTCATGACTTTTCTTCCCTTTCTTGGGCTGCTTCCTCAGGTTTGATGAGCTTGGGGTCCTTGGAGTTGACATGGGTGTTGGTGCTGGGCAGATTGCAGCTCTGTGGCCCACTTGGCTACTTCAGAAGCATGAACCAGATCTGCACCTCAGGGCCTCAGTTTCTCTGTGCCTCTTGCATTCCACTAGGTCAGCCCCATGTTCATCATCAGCTGTACCAATTATGGATTTGCTCTGGTATTCCACGAGATAAGCACATGTGGTATATCTTGGAAGTAGCAGACCAAAAGTCACTCCTGCCAGTGTCATCCTCCCCATCAGTCTCCAGAATTCACCAGTTTGTTCCCTTGCTTGATGGCATGGATCTCAGATTCCAAGCAATGGACTTGTGTGGTATCTCTGAAGTGGGCTCTGAGCTCACCCAAGAATGTGTTGGGGTCTCCCAATTCAGGAACCTCTTTGTCATGGAGGTTCATTACCCATTCTTCTGTCTCTCCCTCCAGGTTTGCCATGATGACATTCATGCAAGCCACATCATTGAAATAAGCTGGTCCATATCTATCCAGGTGGGCCCACACCTGGTTCAGAAGAAAGCTAACTTCTCTGGACTCCATTGAATGTGGCCTTGATCGGGGGGGGCTCGATTGGACCTGGGGCACTCCAATACCTCTGGGGCCATCCTGCAACATGAGGAAATGGCCAGGGCTGATGTTGGCCACTGGTTGTGCTTGAGGCTGGACAGCGATCCCCTGGGGTCCAATAGCACCTTGCCCTGAAGCTGGCCCTGGTTGGGAGGCAGTAGTCTTTGGAAGGCAAACTGCCCCGAGGGCTACAGTCCCCCCCCCCCAATTTTCATTTTCAACCATTTTCAGGGTTGAGACAGTGGAGATGGGAGGATTGCTGATGGTTGACTAGATTCTGCTCTGGAATCCTGGGCCACTTGCCATACCAGCTCTCCTCCCTACATCTCCATTCCAAAGAACCTCTCTCTCAGTTGTTTGACTGATGGGTTATGGCAAGCTACTAGGTATCTCTACTCCAGTGGCTTTTCCCACTCCACTGTTCTTTTCATCTTCTATCTTGAGCCCCAGGTGAATGCCACTGCAGGGGAAAGCAGCAGGAACTCAGCTTTGGACACTTTCAGCATCACACCCTGCCACAGCTTCACACCTGCCTGAGACCCTCCACCCCCCGCTGCCATGGCCTCCGCCCGCACTGCTGGTTGCTTGGTCTTCTCCGCTATCCTTTCAAATGGATCATCACCATCTGGGTACCAGATACCCAGACTTTTCACTGAGCCCATGCCTTACTTGACTGTCTGCTTCCCTTTACATTCTGCCCCAGACATCTTCCCCTGGGTCTTCACAGCTCTTTCCGAGGTAGCCAAACAGGCTGTGGGAGTCCAGGAATCTTTTGTCTTCTTGACTTTTGTAGAGCCGGTTTAATGTTAACGTTTCAACTGACGAACCCAACCAAAGCAAGCACGGTCGAGACCTTCCAATCTCTGAATGCAAAACTTTATTAAGTACATCATTTCAGCACTGATGAAGGTAAACCCAGCTCTACCTAATTCCCATGCAAACCCACATAATGACAATATAGATTTCTCCCTCACCCCTATTAGTGCAGGTCACATTGTCCAATTGAGTGTCATTGTAAAGTTATGAGAAAAAGTCTCTGTTCTTGGCAAACACCAGCTGGAGTGTCCTTGGCTCTCACAGCTGATCTTCTTGAAGTCTGGAGCCTTCATTCAATCTCACCCTTCCCTCACCCCCCTGGTTCTTTGGCAACTTGAGAAGTGATAATGGTTGCAATAGCATAAGTGCGCTTCAAGCTTAACGTATGAGCCCAATGTAATTGATAGTATTATAATAAATATATATTGGATAGTCATAGTTTTGTTCATTTATTCATTTCAGTGAAGATGACATGTAATAAGAATGAGACAGGTTTGCCTTTAACTAGTATGAACATGTACAATCCTGCATTAAAATTACATAGTATGTGTTTGGATTTAATTATTCAGTGAACTGATTAGGGTGACTTGAAGCATGAATCATTTAACAACCAAGTTACTAACTTAAAAATTGCTGTGATTCACTTAACTGTGGCAATAAAGATCATAAAACGGGCAAAACTCACTTAACAATTGTTTTGTTTAGCAATAGAATTTTTGGGCTCTATTGTGGGTGTAAGCTGAAGATTACCTATACTTGGGAGTCATAGGAGGGAAATGATGATTATGATAAATACATTCTGTAATTTGAACTCTTGGACTTGTAGATTGTAAAGTATATGATTAAGGAAAACAGGCCAACCTCTTTTTTCATAATTTGATTAACCATGCAAAAGATTACCAAACTATTTTTTAATTTAAAAAAAGGGGGAGAAAGAGCATATAGAAATTATAAAACAAGAGTTTTATAATTATCATAAAAAAGTGTACATAGAAAAATTATATCGAAATTATTTTGGAACTCTAAGGAGTCACATGGTAGAAGCCATAGAATTATGGAAATTCAAAAGTATAGAGAATTTTTCCAGAGATTCTGCCCCGAGGGGGAAAATACAGAAATTTAAAATTTAAACTTTTTTCCTTCTCTCTAAGTAATTAATATGTTTGACAAGATTTTTTGCCTTTGTAATTTAAGTTAACGGTGATTTATAGTGAGAATGAGCAGGGTGTGTAGGCAGTGTTAGAGAAAACTTCTTTGCCACCTGCCTAGAATCTATTTTCAGTGATTCTGTATTTTTAAAGTGAATCATTCTAGTACAGTGTCAATTGGAGACATATTGTGTGAATCTTTCACCATGGAAATATTTTCTTTTTGTTATGAAGAAGCAACATTCTTCTAAGCAACAGGAATACCAATTACTGCAAAGGAAAAACAATTCAATGAAGCCTTTGTTAAACATCTCTTTGAAGATTATTAATAATCAGATTTGTTGGGCTTATTCCATATTCCTAACATGTCTTCAATGCTCATAAAGGTATTAAAAGACCGCCAATAATAACAACTCTCCCATGAAGAACTGATGCATGCTAGATAGTTGCCATGCACCCTGCATATGTATTGGAACATGGAAGGTACTATTTCTCTGTAAAACCTAAACCCTGCTTTGTCATTTTACTTTCTGAGGTGTGTTTAACTAGAACTCAGTTTTCTCACTGTAATTGCATGCATGTTTTTCAGAGAAGAGAAATAGCAGGGAAGAGCACACTAAATTTATCCCCAGTGTTATAATTATAATTATAATCAGCATGTAAAATGTTCCTGTAGTGGAAAAATGTCTTGAACCATTGACGTTTACATTGTGATTTAGAATTCTCTTTCTTCAGCTTCTAAATCATGGAGAAGGCTTTCATGATTTTATGACACCCTTTGACATGTGTAATCATTCTGTGGCACTCTGTGAGTGAGATGGGCAGTACCTAAATTTGATATAGATAGATGATAGATAAACAAATAAAAATAATCATTTTTCTGCATATAGAGCGTAATATAAATGTCAATGAAGGAGAGACAAGAGAGCCAATGGACTGATCCTTATTAAACCATCCAACTGAAGGAGGGAATTTCTTGCAGTAAAATAAAGCTTGCAAAAACTGTTGCGTAGTTTTAATGCAGGAAGAGGAACAACCTTCTTTTCCAGTCAAGAGCCATATGCTGATTGGTTAGATAGTAAAAAAAAATGTAGGAAAGCTTTCAGAAGTCCACATTTTTTACTACCCCTATTCTTATCTCCCCAGATAGCATTTACATTTAAATTTAAAAGCACACACAAAGTTCCTAAATATTATTTTACTCTGAATTTCAGTGATTCAATAGACAAGTCACTATGAGCACATAGATTATGCAATGGATTTACATTTAACCCAGCTTTAGGATGTACAGTGTATAGCAGAAACTGCAGCTCACTGGGCCAAAACTAGTAGAACAAATAGAAGAATATGGAGAAGTAGCAGGACTCAAAATAAATAAAGATAAAATGAAGTTATTGGTGAAAAACATTACAGAGAAACAGAAAAGGGAGTTTGTGCAAACACTAGATATTCAGATAACTATAAAGATAAAATATTTAATATTCAAGTAACAGCAAGATGTATAACAATTAAAGAAGATGATTATTATAAACTGAAAAGACAAATTGAGATAGACCTGGAGAGATGGAAAAATCTACAACTGTCATTAATGGGTAGAATAGTGACAATTAAGATGAACATATTACCAAGATTGTTGTTCTTATTTCAAATGACACCGATAAAGCTAGAGAAAAAGTATTTTGAAACTCTTAGTAAAATAATAGTGAAATTTATATTGCAAGGGAAAAAGGTGAGAATTAACATTAAAATGTTACAAGATGCAAGAATTAGAGGAGGGTTTTGACTTCCAAACTGGGAATTATAGGCAACAGCACTGTCATGGATGAAAGAATGGATTTTATTGAGGAAAGCAAGGTTATTGACATTGGAGGGACATGATCTACAACTAGGTTGGCATAGGTTTTTATGGCATGGGAAAAATAAGATACATAGTTATTTTCAAATACATTATGTAAGAAATGCTTTATTATTAGTATGGGAGAAAGTTAGAGAAAAACATTATTTGAAAATACCAACATGGCTTTCGACAATGGAAGCATTAATACATCCAAACCTTATTATGATGGAAAATATTATTAGGTTTAAAGATATTCTATCAGAAAAGGGAGAATTGAAACAGAAATGAGTTAGAAGAACAAGGAATTGATATGGTTTGATATATATAATTGCAAATATAATCGTGATACGAAAAAGATGCTAAGCTGTATGGCTTTTACTTGGAGCTGACAGAACTGGATGAAATACTCACAGGAACAGAAGAGCGAATGGTTTAAAAAGCTGTATAATTATTTATTACGTATTAATTTAGAAGAAGAACAAGTAAAAGAAACAATGATAGCATGGGCAAAAAACTTTGGATACACGATAGAGCTTGATAAGTGGCAGCAATTATGGGAAAGGAACTACAAATTAACCATGGCAATAGCATATAAAGAGAACTTGTATAAAATGTTTTATAGATGGCAAATGTCACCAGAAAGACTGGCAAAAATGTTTAAAGATATATCAACCAAGTGTTGGAAATGCCATCAGGCACGGAGATCATGTTATCATATGTGCTGGACATGTGCAGAAGCAAGAAAGTATTGGGCAAAAATTTGCATGTGGTTGGAGAAGATGATACAGCAACATATTGATTTAAAACTGAAGTTGTTTTTGTTGGGTATTTTACCAGAGAAATATAGATTTGATTATTCACATAATATCTGCAGCTAAAATTGTATTTGCACCAAGTTGTAAAATGGAAAAAATCCCTTCAGAGAGAGGTAATTAAGAAAATATTAATTGTGCAGAAATGAATAGATTAACATTGGCAATTAAAGGGAAGGAAGAATCAGAGTATTATATGGAGGAGATTCTATCCCTGGATAGAAAATGAATAGACAAAAAGAGATATAAAATTAAAGAAACTGGGAAGGAAAGCAGATTTACAGGGGAGAAGCTGAATTGAAATGTAATTGAAATGTAAGGTAAATGGAAAGATAAAAATGTCTTTAAAATGATGTAAATGCTAAATATGATGACACAAAAATTGTACTCAGATGACACACTTTGATTAATGATCCAATATTTGTTTTTTTTCAAAAACAAATAAACTGCAGCTCATTGCGACAGTTCATCAGATCCTCTGTATAGATCATCTGTCTACCCCCACCTCATTTTGATGTCTGAACTTTCCACATAGGAACAATGTGGAGTGTAAAAGAGACCTGCAATGGTATCCAACTGATTTTAGTCACCCTGTTTTTTCTTCTCTGTATCCTTTATTATGAGATGTTGGAGTAAAAACTAACATCTTTCATTATGAAACAGCTGGTCATACATTCTTTGGAATGAAGAAAAAAAATCTGAACAGGACAGAAAGCTCATAAAAAGCAGATGGATATTTTCAAAAGTCCATAGTGTTCTCAACATGTTTTGACTTCCTGTTGTCACATATGTGAGGGATTGGTATATTAGTGAATCAATGTATGCCAAATCAAAAACTGTCTTGATATTTTTTTTGCCTCGATCACATTTCTTGCTGAGAATAGATTCCTGAAGTCTGCTTTTGGAGAAGGAGAGTGCAAGCTTGTCTATCAGGATGGTTGGTTGCAGGATTTTTTTCCATTGCGGAAATAAGGAGAAGGGGTAGGAGAGATCATGGACAAAGAAATCAGATTGTTCTATATGTTCTCCTACCAGTATACTCTGTCTCCTTGCTTGCCTCTTCACTATTACAGGTACTCCTCACTTAACTATCACAATTGGGATTGGCAACTCTGTGGCTAAGCTAAATGCCATGTGACCATGCCAGACTTACAATGTAGTTCTGGCAATGTGTATTTGAAATATGCTATCTTTGATTCTGGGAATAGCATGGCCATCATCATTGGTATGCGTCAATTTAAAACTGGTTGAAGAAAGAGTTATTAAATTGGAATAGTGGTGAGCAAAGCATAGCACAGTGTTTCTAAATCTTGACATCTTTAAGATGTGTGGATTTCAACTCCCAGAATTCCCCAACCAGCATTTCAAAGATATCAATGTTGAGAAATATTGGCATAGGAAAACATTATATTATATTACATTTCTCAGTCAGGTTAATCTTGCAGAAGGGCAACATAGGCAATATGATCTGTTTATCCAAACCAGTTGCACGGGAATCCAATTTCCAAAATTCAAAGATCAGTAAGTGCTCTGTATTTTTCAATAGTTGCCCCTAACAACTTTACAATTATGGCCATAGCAGCCATCTCTCTCTTTTTTGCGCAAAGGTGTCATGACACAGTCTTCATCTTTCCCAATCCATGAATGAGTTGTCCTCAGTTGCACCAGTGTTAAATTAGCATTTTCCCCATTCCCCACCCTTCCTAATTAAAAACTCCACTGCCCTGCAAAACTGTCATGTTTTGGCAACCAATAAGTTGGATGCAAAGTCAGGTGACTGATGGTGGGTGGCATCAAAGCAGTGCTTATTTGGCTATTTCAGGCTGATCTCTCAGTGTCACACCATTTTACTGATCTCTTTCTAAGAGCTGGATACAGCAGCACCTCATATAATTACAAAATACATCATTCCCCAGTACTGAAGCTCTTTTGGGTGTGCTCACAGCATTCTAATCATAGAAATTTCATTCAAAAAACTTCATATTGTTTGCTGAAAGAGTCACTTAATAGCTTCAGTGGAGAACAGTTGGCTGCAATTACTGGAAACAAAATCAATTCTAATAAAGGATTATACAAATGCATATTTTAACAGAGAATTTGCATTGGGGTTCATAATGCCAATTAATCACTGTTGGGAAAGGAAATGTGTGTCAATCACCACAGCCAATAAAATTGTATTATCCATTATATGAACAAAAGCTCTAACCAGCACTGGTCATCCTAATCAGCAATTCAATGCTCAATATATGATTGGTTGCGCTTCATTGGTCATGAAACTTGTTAGATCAGGTGAATGGAAGAGGCAGACTCAGACTAACAGTAACAATGCTCTTTATTAGCAATAACTATGTACAATCCAGCAGCCTTCTGTTTGGCAGCAGTCCTTTTTATAGGGAGCTGTCAAACATCTTAGCCAATCACCATTGAGTATTTTCCTGCTGCATCGGAGGACCTTGGTGGAACCTACCATACTGTCTGTCAGTATGTAACACCCCTCCCCTCTCAGATGGCTGGTGACATACTCCTGCAGGTAGGTGGGTTTTCTACAAACTCTCTCTGACCTCCGCAGTTCAGTTGGTGCTGGGACTTTGGTCAAGTCAGTCAGACCTGTTGCCTTCCTGGCTTTGCCTGGTGAAAGCTCCTGGAATTTTCCATGGGGCGCAGCTGGAGTTTCTAGAGCTGGTTCATTCGGAACTTACTGCGGCCTTGCAACTTCACCACAAAAGTAACCCAGTACCTTCGGGCTTGAGTGGTCTGTGGAAGGAGTGAATGTTGCTCCTTTTGGATAGGGCTTTGGCTAACTCATGCAGGAGTTACCTCTGGTTGCCAAAGGATGGAGTGGGCAAGGCAGCCTCGGAGTTGGTCAATATACCACCTCCAAATTTTCCCATCCTCGAGCTCCAATTTGTAAGAGCGAGGTCCGGTGATTTCTGCAATTGTGGCAGGAATCCAGAGAGCCCCCCCCCCCAGCATAGTTGTGGGCATAAACTCGATCCTCTACACTAAATGTCCTAATTCTGCTGGTCGAATCTGTTGATGGTTTGGCAGAATAATTTGGATATAGCCGGTCTAAGGGTGATCTTAGCCAGTGACCCATCAGAACCTTGGTGGGGCTTCTGCCTGTGGTTGCACTTGGAGGAATGTACTGGTAAAGGAGGAATTGGTCTACCCGTGTTTGCCAATCTCCCGGGTCCATTCTCAATAGGGCTTCTTTTGCGGATTGCACCATTCTCTCTGCTTGTCCGTTACTGGCCAGATGGAAGGGTGCAACCAGGGCATGTCTGATTCCCTGGGTAGCTAAATAAGTATCAAATTGGAGGGCTGTGAATTGGGGCCTGTTGTCCGAGACTAGGATGTCAGGCAGGCTGTGTGTGGAGAAAAGTCTTTGTAGCATCTTGATGACCACTTCTGCCGTGGTGGCAGTCATGAGGACTACCTCTAACTATTTTGAGTAGGCATTCACAACTACCATAAAGACCTAGTCATGCACTGGGCCAGCAAAGTCAATGTGCACCCTGGACTGAGGCCATTCCCATTCCTTGCAGGCACCTATGGGGGAGCTGGTCTGGACTCCTGACCCAGTGTGCAGGCTGCCACCCACTTTTCTATCTCCCTGTCCATGTTAGGCCACCACACGTAACTCCTTGCCAAAGATTTCATCTGGACAATTCCCAGATGCCCTATGTGCAAAGCCTCTAATATTGCAACTCACAGTTTGGGTGGAACAAATCACCCTATCCCCCCACAGAAGACACCCCTGCAATACACATAATTCAACTTTCTTATTTACAAATGATTTGAACTCAGACCCCACCAGCCCCTTGGGCCACCCCCTCCACCCCCAGTTCAAAACTTGAGAGATGGTCTTGTCTCTCACTGAGTGGTGGGTGACCTTGCTGGATGAGACCAGGCCAGCCTCTAGGCAGTCAATGAGTAAAACCGGGGTGTCAGGGGTTGTATCATCCAAAGGTTTGGGTAGTGGACATCTGCTGGGGGCAACAGCATGACCAGAGTTTTCTCTGGCCGGTGAACGAGGTGGTAGCTGTAGGCCACGAGGAAAATAGTCCCGTGCCATTCGCGGTGACAATGATGCCGGAGTAGGTTGGTCCCCAACCAAGAGCCTCAGCAGAGGTTTATGGTCTGTGATGATTTCAAAATCATGGCCATACAGGTATTCATGAAACCCCATGACCCCAGCTACCGCAGCCAGAGCCTCATGGTCCAGTTGGCTGTAGTTGCGCTTGGCAGCCATAGGGTCCTAGAGTAATAAGTGATGGGGGCTTCAGTTCCGCTGGGCATACGGTGGCTGACGACTGCCCAGTGCCGAAAGGTGAGGTGTCACAAGTCAGGACAAGTGGCAGAGTCTGGTTATATTGGACCAGGAACTTGTCTGCTGATAGCAACCGTTTAACCACAGCAAATGCAGTGGCCTTGGCTCTGCCCCAGATCCATATAGCATTATTGCCAAGGAGCTGGTGTAAGGGCTCAGTGACAGTTGCTTTCTGCTTGAGAAACACACTGTAAAAATTGAGAAGTCCGAGGAACGCCTGCAGCTCAGTTTGATTGCGAGGTGTGGGGGTGTCTTGGATTGCTTTGGTTTTTTTATTTATTGGGTGAATTCAAAGCCGTCAATCAAATACCCCAGGAATTAAACCCTTGGTACATTAATTTGGCATTTTTCTTTTTTCAAGTGGAGACCTTTTTCTCTAATTCTGGCCGAATCTACTCGTAATCTTTTGAAAAGGTGCTCCTTATTTGCAGCCAATACCAAGACGTCATCAAAATAGGGGATGATTCCTGGTATCCCCTGCAAAAGCCATTCCATGATGCTTTGGAACAGTCCAGGGGTGATACTAACTTCAAATTGCAGCCGGGTGCATTTAAATGCACCCCTATACATCACAATGGTCTGGGCCTCCATTGTGGCATCATCTACCAGCAATTGCTGGTACGCCTTCGCCGAATCCAATCTTTCAAATAATTTTCTCAGGCCTAGGGAATGAAGTAGATGCTGGACAATGGGCACTGGATAAGCACTCTGTTGTAGAGCCTTGTTGATGGTGCACTTGTAGTCAGTGCAGATGTGGACAGACCCGTGAGGCTTGACCGGGGTCACTACATTTGTCTCCCAGAGTGCATGATCGACCGGCTCCAGGATCCTTTGGCCAATTAGTTTGTCTAGTTCTTGGTCAATTTTTGGTCAGAGGGCGAAAGAGACCCTTTCGGGGCTTTAATCTAATGACGACAACATTGGGGTCCAGATTGAATGTGATTGGGGTCCCTACATACTTGCCTAGACCACTGCTGCCGACGTCCTCGAACTCTCTCAGCAAGTCTTTGGCGCTGTCATCATGAACGGCATTGATGCCGGTTGCCTCCAAGCCCAGGGATTCGAACCAGTCTAAGCCTAGGAGGCTCTGCAGGGCTCCACCAACCACTATTACAGGAAGCAAGCCATCAAGGTTTTTAAACTGCACCCGGAAAGTGGCTTGACCCAAAACAGGGATTTGGTTCCCCTGGTAGTCGCTGAGGCACAGATTTGGGATCCTCAGCTTGTGCTTCCTGACGTTAGGGATGGCCTTCTTAAGTGTGGCCCTGGACATGATGGTCAGCGATGAGCCGGTGTCAATCTCCATGCTACATGGAGATCCTTCATGGAGGATGGAAATCCGCAGCTTTTTGTTCTGCAGGGTGCTTGCCCGCCCAATGGTTGTCTGGAATGTGTAGTTGGCATCTGCCTTCTCCATCTCTGCCATGGCTTCCATGCCTCTCGCCGTGGCAGTCACGGTTTTGCAGCTTGGGCAGCCGGTTATCTTGGTGATGATGTGGCTGGAAACTTGCTCCTGCAGACTCTTGCAATGTGCCCCTTGTGATTGCAGCATTGACAGATTGAGTCCTGGAAACAGCAGGCAGATCGCTGATGGTTGGCCTCACAGCCGGCGCAAGGTGGGAGATGGGTTTCAAATTCTTGTGCCATTTTCCACTTCTCCATGCGCATGCAGCAAACCTTATCCTTGCTGTAAGAGAGATCTCGCTCAGCAGTCTCACAATGCACTTCAGCGGTTCTGCACACGCTTTTGGGCTGTTCTGCCTTTGCAGCATTTCCATCGACTTGGTCGAGGACTCTGTAGCTCTAGCCTTATTCAATGCTATTTGCAGCGTGAGATTGGTTTTCGCCAGCAATCTTCTTTGCAGACTGACGTCTCGAACACCACAAATTCTGTCCAGCAACAGTTCATCTAAATTGTGAAACTTGCAATATGCTGCAGCTTTGTGAAGCATGGTGACATATTAGTTGATGGTTTCACCTTCCTTTTGGTTCCAGAGGTTGAATTTGTGCCTCTGCACATATTTTGATGGTTTGGGAGTGTAGTGCATCCTCAATGTATGTTGAAGCACTGGTCAAGTGACTGTCTGTACCGGTGTTCCCTCGGATAGGTCCTTGGTGGTGTAGAGTACCTCTGGCCCACAGTAGCTCAGGAACATGACTCTCTTGCAGTTCTCGGAGAGGACATTCGAACCTCATCATGTACAAGTCCCAGTGCTCGGTTGATGGGTCATACAAAGCTGGTGGGGCATGCGTTGTTATCTTGTTCAGTCAAGGCAGATTTGAATTTTCTGCTTAAAGATGGCTGCTTAATGCCATGCTTAGCTCTGGCTGGATTGTTTTGCTGGATTGTTAGTCAGCTCTTTTTGTGCCTACTTGCCTTCCAATCCCTTCCTCATTGCCAGTATCACCCAAATTCTAAGAACAGCGCATGTCTTTTAGGGCATAGGATTATCCCACTACCATTAAAATAACAAAAGACAAAAGGCACACTACATTGCACAACCCCCTAGGAGCATCTCAGAAACCCTATAAACATCTATCCATTCCTAAGCCATATTTATATATATACATGTTCTTTTTCTATTTCAGTCTGAGCTTTCCACTTCAGGTTTATGCCTGGGCATACATGCATGCATTCGTTCTTTTCAATGATTTTAAAAGAAGCAATAATAACATAAGGCCAAACACAAAATGGCAAATGGGGGGGGGAGGTTGGGGGGGAGAAATCTGTGGGGGTCCAAGTCAAAGCCTTCTATTGTTAGTACTATTGTTATCAGAAGAGTGCTTATTCACAATCATATCAACTGTGATCAGAACAGAATTCTCTAGATTTTCAGGAAGTAAGACTAGAAATATTGATAGGTTAAAAGTGAATGTATTATTAACTAAGCCTGATAAACTGGTTTGTGACATGAGTCATGCATTCTTGCATTTGCATTTCATTTATTCTGAATTTATTTATTTATTTAATTTATTCATTCATTTATTATTACTGTGCATAAAGGTTATTGTCAATTCATATCAATCTGTCCATTCAATACTGTTTCTATGTATCCAAATGTACCAAAATAATCTATCTGTTGGTTACCACACTCTATGTATCTGAATAATTTCACAGTAACTGTCACTTGGACAATATCTTGTGTTTCTGGATTACTTGAAGCTTTCCTCTTGAAGTTCATGATTTATATTTAAAACAAATAGCTCCAAATTTAAATATTTTTCTATTTCTCTGTAAAGTGGAGCCATTCACCTGAGTGCCAAATTGGAAAGGAAGTTTCAACTATGCTACTGGGTAATGTAGCAACTATCAGACACATTTCTTATATGTGGCAATATATTTGCATGTATAATTGAGTCACTTATCACTAATATAGCACATTCCGGTTTTTTATACTTTACATTTGGGTTTGTATATGGTAGGAATCTAGTCTGAGACTACTAGACTGAAAAGGATCCAAATAGTTATCTGGTTAAATAGTTAGTTATAATTCTTGCAGCCCAAATCACTATTATAAATTCAGGTACTGCATTAAAGTAGGTTTGATATTTAGCAATAATTACAAAAAATAGAATTCATAGATGTGCTCTTTAACAAACTATCAATTAAAAGGATTCTGGGTATTCACTTTGTGCTATCAGTTTGTGCTACCTGCTCTAACATATGTGGTGAATCATGGACACAAACCTGACAATCGATACAAAAGCTACAAGTGGCACAAACAGCCATGGAAAGATACATGCTTGGCATTACAAGACAAAATAACACATGGATTAGAGCAGAATGCCAGCATTCCAGAAAATCCCAACTCCAAGTGAAAACTCCAAGACAGGAATTTTCTCAAAGTTCCATTTTATTAGAGTAGATATACTGGCACATCTGGGAAAACCTGAATCTGAGAGTTCCGGGTTTTCCCTCAGTAAGTCAAAAGCCCAAACCCAACCCCTGCACCCATCAGTCCATCACATGGTCCAATCCCAATTCATCCCAACTCGAGACATCACTTCAACCACTCCTCCTCCAGGTGCAGGAATAACACGATCATGACCGAAAAGAAGGCTATTATGTTTAACTACATTCCCTCTAATAAATCCCCCCCTCCTAATTTCCCAAGCACAAGAATGTGACAGGGTGGAAACTTCCGGTGTTAATATGGCTTCCAAAACTGACAGACTCCCCCCCCTCCCGAAGAAAAAAGCATGTCCTGGAAAATGAAATAGACAAAACCCAAAACAGGGATTAAGGCAATGTCCATCAAAACACTTAACCCCTTCTCCCTCTGCCAGGAGGACCCTTTGGCTTGTTAGGAAATTTATCATGAAACTGTTTCACTAGTCTGTCAGCATTCACATCCCAACTTTTGTCCCAGGTAGATTCTGACAAAGGGTATTCCTTCCCGAGTACCTAACACTGTAACTGTCCCTAGTGCAGTCTAGAGTCAAGAATCTTCTTAACATCATAAGGGGTTTCACCTTGTACTACCATAAGTTGGGGAGGAGCAGCTAGTATGGGTCTTAAAGTATGGTATTTTTCGGAGTATAAGACAACCTTTTCCCCCATAAAAGAGGGTGAAAATTTGAGTGCATCATATACAGAATGCAGTCCCACCCACCATAAACAAGATGTTTGATTGAACTCGCGAGAAGTTTTTTTTTTTTACCAGCCACTTCCCTGAGCACAATGGCGAGGAACGTGACAGAGCTGGAAAGGTAAAAGGTGCACCTTTCTTTTCACCTGCCCAGAAATAATAAGCCCTCCCCTATAATAAGCCCAAGGCCATATTTCGTGGGGCAAAAGAAAATAAGACCCTGTCTTATTTTCGGGGAAACACAGTATTTCAATTCTCTATTGTATATTTCCAGTAATATTTCCAATAAAAAAAATCTCAGATTTAAAGTCTATATGTTTCTGTGTCATTTTTTCCAACCAAGTGTGGATTTTAGTCCAATATCTTTTAGCTTCTGCGCATGTCCACCACATATATGAACTCGGTATCTGATGACATTTCCAACACTTTTCTGATTTATTCTTGAACATTCTTTTTATTCTCATTGGGGGTGCCACCTGTGAAACATCTTATACAAGTTTTCTTTGTATGCTGTTGACATTGTCATTTTATAATTTGGAGACCATAATTTTTGCCGTTTCTCTAAATCAATCCCATGACCAAAATTTTTCCCCAAGCAATCATAGATTCTTTAACTTGTTCTTCTTCTAATTTAACCTCTAATAAGTATCCATAAATCACCTTTTCATCAGTACTTGTCAGAATTTTATCTAAGTCTATTTCCATGGCAAATTTACCCTTGATCATCTATTAGTTGTATTATTTTTCTTGATTCTCTCTCTTTTTTCAGTTTATATGCTAACCACCTGCCTGGTTTATTTGCATCTTCAAAATAATTCTGTTTAGCACTTCTAATTTTTTGTGCTAATTCCTCCTTTTCCATTAGCACCATTCTATGTTCAATTGTGTCCATTTTTATTTTAATGTCCTTTTTTTTGTGGGTCCTTCTGTGACTCTTTTTCAAGTTTCTTGTAGTCATCATCTAGTATTTTAAAAACTTGTCTTTTCTTAGCATTTCTTTTCCTTATATAGTCTATTATCAAGCCCCTGGCATAGTCCTTCATTGTGTCCCAGAAATTCTGCATTGATGTGTCCTCTTTTTTGTTTTCTTTTAAAAAGAACACCAGTTCTTTCTCCATTTTCTGTACAAACTCATTTTCTTTTAATATAGCATTATTTAAAGTCCATCTAGATCTTCTCCTTTGTCCTTTCCATTTAATTGTCATTGGATTATGGTCCGCCTAAGTACTTGTTTCTATGTCAATTTCCTGTATATCACAAATCATTTATCTAAAAGATAAATGTCTATTTGAGTAGAAAGTATATTGTCTATTTTTAGAATTTCTTTCTCTCCAAGCATCTTTTAAATCCATTTCATCTGTCATTTTGAAAAAGGATTTTGGAAGAGTCTTTCTATTTTGTTTTGTTGTTTTTTGAGTTTTATAATCCAAATTCTGATCTGCTATTCCATTGAAATCTCCCATCATGCAAATATTAACATAGCCCAATTCAATTCTTTTCATATGTAATTTTCTATAAAATTCATCTTGATTGTCATTAGGGGCGTAGATTGCTATTAAAAGTATTTTCTTATTATTGTCCATAATTTCCACCATCAAAATTCTTCCGTCGTCATCTGTGTAGGTTTGCTGCACTGGAATTGTATCTTTAATATACAGAACCACTCCTCTTTTCTTACATCGTGTCAATGCAATAAATATTTTCCCTAATTTTGGTTGTATCAATATTTGTTCCTGTTGCTTTTTAATATGTACTTCTTGTAGGCAGATTATGTCCACTTTTAATTTCTCTAATTTATAAAATGTTTTCCTTCTTTTAATAGCT
The DNA here is from genome assembly GCF_964273705.1 of Natrix helvetica. Classification (NCBI taxonomy): domain Eukaryota; kingdom Metazoa; phylum Chordata; class Lepidosauria; order Squamata; family Natricidae; genus Natrix; species Natrix helvetica. The sequence goes on from NC_138550.1 coordinate 62,330,353, forward strand.
GAGTTAAGTCCATTTATATGAATTGAAATTAATTTTTTCTCCTCCATATTTATACTTTATAGGAAGGACTTACTGCCCTAGTAGATCTCGGTTCTCATTCTTCTCTAGGGTCCACAATGCCACCTACCGCACCTTCTTCTTTTTCAATCACAGCCTGGCCATTATCTTGTAATTCAATTAATGATTCTTCTTTTCCCGTCTCCCCCTCTTTCCCTCTAAGGTATTCTGCATAGAATAGTTCTGCTTTCTCAATTGAATCTATTCTATGTCTTTGTCCTTGCCATACAAACATAAGGCTTTCTGGAATCAGCCATCTGTAATTAACTCCTTTTTTTCAATAGAACTTTAGTTAGAAATTGATATTCTCTTCTTATCTCTCTCAGTCTTCTTGGTACTTGTTTCAGAATCACAATCTCTTTATTTCAATGTTTTATCTCTTGCCATCTGTAGTATTTGTGTCCTAATTGCTTTCTTAGTAAATCTTATGTGGACTTCTCTTGGAAGCTTGTTTTTCATTGCATATCTTGTAAAGACTCGAAACACCTCATCTATACCATCCATCATCTTCTCTTTGGTTATCTCCAAGGTGCCTGCCATAATTTCTATCATTATTTCTGCCAAGTTTTCTTCCTTTTCTTCTATATTTTGAAATCTGAGGTAGAATTCTGATCTGCCAATCTCCCATCCTAATATTCCACTTTTCTCTTTTTCAACCACACTCAATCGGCTATCAATATCTCCAATTTTCTTATCTCTTTGTTTATCTCCTTCAATTTTTTGAAATCTATCTTCAAATTTCATCATCATTTGGTGGATGTTCTCAATTTTTTCATCTGTTTTTTCTGTTCTCTTTTTAATATTCTCAGTTCTTAATTCTACTTTTTGAATTCCTTGCATGATCATGATTTGTAAAGTTACTTCTTTTTCTTTTTCCAGCTGCAACACCGTCTGTATTGACCTTTGTCCTCCAGATGGTGAAGAAGAGGAAGTTGGTATTGAAGAGCCGGTGGCCGCTATCTTTTTGCTCATTTCCAATGAGTTAATAAACTATATAATGGTTGAGAAGTACAAGATCTTCAGGTTCTTCTATAGCTTAATCCACATATATGGAGGGCAGTTATAATCTAAAATAACCCTAAAATAAGAAAAAAGAAATCGAAAGAAAAAAGAAAATAAAAGAGAAAATAAAAAAAAATCTTCAGACTCTTGTATGCCCTAATCCAATTGGCTCCAGATGTTTAAAAAAAGGAAAAAAGAGAAAAAGGAAAAAAATTTAACAGATCAATCACAATAAAAATAGGGAAAAAAATAGAAATGAAAATCTTCAGGTTCTTCTTTACCTTAATCCAATTCAGTAGAGTGTGATGACAAAATCAAAAAAGAAAAGGAAAAAAGAAAATTATGTCTGTATATGCATCCAAAAAAGAAAGAGAAAAAAACCAGAGAGGGAGGGGGGGAACACGCTTTCTTTTAAAAAAAGTAGAGAGAAGGAGGGGGGAAAGCGCCAGGCTTCTTCTGCCAGAAGCCTCCAGGCAGCTAAAAAAAGCTAAGTAAAAGGGAAAGTAGTGAAGTGGAAAAAGAAAAAAAATAGAAAAAGAAAGCACTGCCACTGCCAAGGCTCTTATGCTAAATTCCAAACAAAGTTATCAGTTCTCTTTTTCAAGGTCACAACAATCTTCTTTCTTTGAGCTGCAACTTTCCATTTCAGTCCAGACTCCAACCTCTGACAGTATCCCAGGAGAACACCTGTATAAACAGGTGGCATGCGGAGCCATTTGTTAGGGCACGTGAGGTATTGCCCTGTCAACTCCAGCACGCATGTAAGCACTGACCAGCTGACTTCATCCTTCTTTTGAGGGCATTTTTCACCTTCCGGAGGCTTCCTTGAAGCCTCTAGAGCCCGAAAAACTGGTCCTATGGGCAAACCAGAAGTTCAGGAACGGGTTTCCGGTTTGCTCGTAGGGCCAGTTTTCACCCTCCAGAGCGTACAGGAGCCGGTTGTTTTTTTGCCCTCCAGAGCCTTCAAGGAAGCCTCCTGAAGGCCCTGAAGGCTCCGGAGAGCTAAAACTGGCCCTATGACCAAACCGGAAGTCTGTTCTCAAAATGCCCGTAAGACTGGTTTTTCATGCTCCGGAGGCTTCAGGGAAGCTCCTGAAGCCTCCAGAGGGCTTCCAGGGGGGAGGCTATTTTCGCCCTTCCCATGCTCCTATAAAGCCTTTGGAGCCTAGGGAGAGTGAAAAAAGCAGGCCAAAAATGGGGAGGGAGCACATGCACACTGGGGTCGTGCCTATAGCATTAAGGGTGTGGCATGCTTGTGCATGACCACCCTTGCGCTCACCCCACTTTTGGTTCGTGAGTTAAAAAAGATTCGCCATCACTGATCTAATGTATTGCTCCACCATTGTGTTTGATTATTCCGCTAATCCATTATTAGCCAAATGAAAAGCTGAACTAAGTCCCTGGGATGATCTAATGGACTTCAGGAACTCCCTCCAGAACTTAGCAGTAAATTGGACTCTGCAGTCTGATATTACTCACCATGGCATGCAATGAAGCCTGTAAATGTGCTTCATGAAAAGTTTTGCCAGCTTTTTGGCCAAAGGCAGTCCGTTGAAAGCTGTGAAGTGTGTTTGTTTGGAGAAAATCACTGTATTTCCTCCACTCTCTGGGAGTTCAACAAAGTCCATAGCAATCTCCTCCCAGGGTTTTGTAGGTTTGGCCACTTGTTGGAGAAACGCAGGCGGTTTTCCTGGTCAGTTTTTTATGGTGGCACAAATAGCACAGCTTTTTACATAGTCTTCTATGTCACTCTTCATCCTTGACCACCAGAACTGTCTCCTAACCAAATGGAGCATTTTTAAGAACCCAAAGTGTCCCCCTAGTCAGGAATCATGGCTCCCTTTTAGCACCATTAGTCTCATGCTGCCAGGCACATAAATTTTACTTCCTTTCCAAGCTAGTCTCTCCCTCAGGGTTAAATCCATTTGGTTTTCTTTGAACCACATATCATTTGACAGCACAGCCTTTAATTCTGCTGTCAACTTGCCTTCGGGGAGGTCAGAATGGCATTTGGTTTGTGCTCTGGTGATTGCTTTGGCTGCTGGTTGGGCTTCGGAGATCATGGTGTGTACTAGTTCTTCTCATCAGCTGTCAAATTGGGGTTTTCTGGACAGAGCATCAGCCAATAGGTTTTTTTCCCCCTGGGATGTATTTTAGGTTAAAGTTAAAGTATTTAAAGTACTGAACCCAGCAAACGTGTTTGGGGGAAAGTTTTTGAGGGGTCTTCAGAGCCTCAAGGTTTTTCTGATTAGTCCACACTTTGAAAGGTTCCTTAGCTACCTCCAGAAGATGCCTCTAGGATAAAAGAGCCCAGCGCACCACAAAAGCCTCCTTCTCCCAGACCGCCCACCTGTGTTCGGTGTCCGTTAACTTTTTTGACACATAAGCACACGTCATTAATTCATTTTTTAAAAATAAAAATTTCATTTTCAGACAAACACAAATGCACAACACATATAACATAAAAGCCTCTTCAATTACACACAGTGTGTCGATTTGGTTACAAAATCTTTCTGTGTCCTTTCCGTAGTCTTCACTTTAATTTTATTAAAATTCACATATTGACAATCAAGATATCTTTGTATACATTGTTATTATCCTTCCTCCTATTCTAAGTCATTCAATCATTTTAGCATTGATAACATTCTCTAATAGTTTCCAATTCCAAATTTGCTTTCCCCCCCGTTATTAGTATCATCAATCTAACATACATGTACACAAATTGTTATAATTATTAAACATCCATTAAGCCCAGCTATTATTACATCCTTTCAACATAAGACATATTAAATTTGAAGTAAATTTATATTATAACATTTTAATACATTATCCTGAAATCATCCAATGATATTACATCTTTATAATCTATTCTATATAGAATTGTTTATCTTTTATAAAAAAGGCTTTTCAACATCATCTCCATGATCCTCACTTACAGTTTGTATAAGATTTCATATTATCAATCTAGTATATATAAATGCTTTGTTATCATTATTAATCATTTATTTGACTCTAGCTGTTATTACATTGTACATTACACTCAAAATTTAACTATATTTAACTAAATTTATTGTGACATCATTTCTGACATCCGAAATGAAGATCCGGTTCATCAATTTCTCCTTTCTGTGTTTCACACTTGTCATTTCCCTCCACTCTCAGTTTGCTGTCAGTGTCAACTCTTTTCTTATCACTTTCATATGTCTCTGTTATTTTTTCAGCTCTGTCCTCAAACTTCATTGCTGTCCCCGTACTTTTTGTATTTTTTTTAATTGAAAAAGTTTTATACAAACACATTTCCCCCCTTTTTACCCCCCCACCATATAATGTAAATCACATACAAATACTATACCCCCTCCCCTCCCCCCAACTTAAAAAAAATTTCTCATACAAATATTGTACCAAATACTGTACCCCCTCCACTCCCCCCGTCTTAAGGTAAATTATTCATTCAGATATTGTACCCCCTCACCTCCCAACAATCATAATATAAGTTTCTCTTAGAGTAGCAATAGCCCATTAATCCCATCTTCTAAGTTAATTGAACATATATAAATCATGATATAAATTTCTCTTAAAGTAACAATATCTCATTAATCCCATCTTCTAGGTTAATTATGCATATATATTACCCCACCCTCCACACTAACCCTCCCCCACCTCCCACTCAAACCCACCCCCTTGACTTTCGCTATACACCACTCTAACAATTCCAAGCATCCCATGTATTATTTACTCTGATCATCTATCAGTCTAAACATTCTTACCTAAAGGCTACATAGTACTTCCTAGTCTGGTATTTATTCTGTATGTAATCAATCCATTTTACCCATTCCTGTGTATAATTCTCCTGCTTCTGAGCTTTTAGGAAAGCTGAAATTTTTGCCATTTCGGCGAACCCCGCCACTTTCTGAATCCATTGATCAATTGTCGGTAAAAAATCTTTTTTCCAATGTTGCGCAATCAACAACCTAGCTGCTGTAACCATATACAAAACCAGTTTTGTTTCCCCTTTAGTAAAATCCTTAGTTATACCCAGTAAAAACATTTGCGGAGTAAATTGTATTCTTTTCTTAAATACATTTTGCATAACCCACCATATTTTTATCCAAAAAGCTTTAACCTTATTGCAAGTCCACCATACATGAAAAAAGGTAGCATCTAGGCACCCGCATCTCCAACATTTTGGTTGAACATTTGGGTACATGCATGATAATTTTTTAGGATCTAAATACCATCTGTAAAACATTTTATGTTCTCCCTTAAATTCTGTGACTGTGTAAATTTAACATTCTGAACCCATATTTTTTCCCACGTGTCCAACATAACCGCTTCACCAAAATTCTGAGTCCATTTAATCATACAATCCTTAACCAATTCACTTTCTGAATCTCTTTCTAACAGTACATTATATATTCTTTTAACCTGTTTTGGGCCAGTCTCTTTTATCTGCTTGATCAGTTCCACTTCTTTATCCATAAAACCGACCCTACGATCTTCTTCCCATCTCTTCTGTAGCTGTATATAATGTAACCAATTTAAAGTAATTCCTTCTTCCAACAGTTGTTCCAAAGTTTTTAACTTACATTCGTCCCCATCAGCAATAAGCACGTCTTTGTATAAACAACCCCCGAGTGACTTAGTATTCATAATCCCCATGGTGTCTGCAAGATCCAACCAAAGCGGTATTTTATAATCCCAATTGGGCCAGTGCTTCTTCCATATTCTCATCAAGGCACTTCGGAGAACATGATTGTTAAACACTTTATCCACCCTATCTTCATAAAAAAGATATGCATGCCATCCCAGAACAAGATCATGACCTTCTATGTTCAACAGTTCCGTTTTATTTTCCCAAACCAATCTGCTACATGCGTCAATACCGCAGCTTCATAATACAATCGGAGGTTTGGGAGTCTAAGGCCACCTCTTTCACAAGTATCTTGCATAATCTTCATCTTTACTCTCAGTTTTTTCTCCTTCCAAACAAATTTATTTAATGTTGCTTGCCATTTTAACAAAGTTTTATCTGATTTAAGCACCGGTATCATCTGGAATAAAAAGATGAATCTAGGTAGAATGTTCATTTTAATTGCTGAAATCCTTCCAAGCAAAGATAATTGTAACTTTTTCCACACTTGAAGATCTTTCTGTATCTTTTGCCACAACACTTCATAATTATTTAGGAAAAGTTTTGTATTTGATTCTGCGATTTGTATTCCTAAATATTTGACCTTGGAGACTATTTCGAAACCTGCCAAGCTTACAAGTCTCTTTCTTTGAATCTCTGTCATGTTTTTAACCATCATTTTCATTTTGTTTTGATTTAGTCTAAACCCGGACACCATGCCAAATTCTGCTATGATATTTTTCATCTGGATTATTGAGTTCAAAGGATGTGAAAGGGTAACAACCAGATCGTCGGCAAATGCTCTAGTTCTGTATTCCTTTTGCCTGATAGCTATGCCATCTAAGGATTTTGAGTCCCGAATTGCGTTCAACAAGACTTCCAAGGTTAAAATAAATAACAATGGAGATAATGGGCAACCTTGTATTGTGCCTTTTTGTATCTCAAAAGTTGTTGACAAATTTCCATTAATAATAAGTTGTGCATTTTGTTGCTGATAAATTGCTCCAATCGCCTGCCGAAATCGTGGTCCCATATCCATCTTTTCCAAAGTCTTGGTTAGAAAATTCCAATTCACTCGATCAAAGGCCTTCTCTGCATCCAAGAAGACCAGCACTGCAGAGATCTGCTTATTCTTATCAAGATAGTCAATTAAATCTATGAGTTGCCTTACATTCTCCTTCATGTGTCTGCCTTCAATAAATCCTGCTTGATCATGATGAATAATCTCTTGGATAACCGGCATCAATCTGTTGGCTAGTACCTTAGCAAATATTTTATAATCTGTGTTCAGAAGAGATATCGGTCTGTAATCCTCTGGTTTCTTTGGGCCCTCTTTGTCTTTGGGTATCAATGATATAAAAGCCGCTTTCCATGAGGAGGGTATTTTACCTCCTTGCTGTATATTACAAAATAGTTGTGTAAGATATTCAATCATTTCCAGTTGTAAAGTTTTATAGTACATTACAGTCAAACCATCGGTCCCTGGAGCCTTGGCTAGTTTAAGTTGATTTATAGCTAAAGTAATCTCATCAGCAGTTATCAGACGTTCCAAATTTGCCTTTTGAAGCACGGGTATTTTAGTAACCCTTTTTACTTCCAAAAAGTCATCTACTGACTTGTTCTGTATATTATCCTGTACATATAACTTAGCATAATAGTCCACAAATGATTTTTTAATCAAGTCTTGTTGATATACCATTTTCCCTCCATACTCGATTCTATCAATAATTCTATCATTCGTATTCTTTCTCAAGGTATAAGCCAACCACCTACCAGGTTTGTTAGCGTTAGCAAAAGTATTATGTTTAGCAAATTGTAGGTTGGTTGCTGTTTGTTCTGCTATAAGCATTTGAAATTGATCTTTCAACAACTTTATCGCCATCTGGAGTGCCTCATCTTTTGAGGTTGCTATAAGCAACTGTTCCTTATTTTTTATTTCATCTTCCAGTTCCATTCTCCTTTTCTGTCAAATTTGTTTATGTTTGAAATTCATATGTATCAGGACCCCATGCATGTAAGCTTTACTTGCATCCCAAACTGTTTCAATGGGAGTACCCTTATTCATATTAAAACTGAAAAATTCCTTCATGTGTTTTTTAAGTTCATCAACATTTTTTTCATATCTAAATAAATTTTCATTTACTCTCCAAGACCTTCTTGGCCTCTTCCCTAATTCAATTTCTAACCACACCGGGCTATGGTCAGTAAGTGTCCTGGAGAATATCTTAGTTTTCTTAGCTTTAAGAAGTAAATCCGGTGTTAACAAAAAGAAATCAATCCTTGAAAAGGATTTATGTCTATCTGAGTAGAAAGAAAAGTCCATCTCATTTGGATGTTGTGTCCTCCAAACATCTTTTAATTTCAAGTCATCTTGTAAGCCAAAAAAAGCCTTTGGTAATTTGGTAATGAATTTAGTCGTTGTTCTCTTATCTATCCTTGGAGAGATCACTCCATTCCAATCTCCCATAATTAAAATACTCTTAAAATTCCAATCTAAGATTTTTAAATGAAGCATCTTATAAAAACTTTCTTGTTGTTGATTAGGTGTGTAAATTCCTACAACCAAAATAGCACCAAAGTCTGTATCAAGTTCGATTGCTATATATCTACCACTGTCATCTGCCTCTATAACCTTGGTTGGGAATCTTTTGTTTATATATATCACCACTCCATTTTTCTTTACCAAATTAGAGGCAGCATACCATGTTCCCAATTTTGAATTCACTAAGTACTTCTGGTCTTGTAGCCTAATATGAGTCTCTTGAAGACAAACAACATCATTATTAAATTGCTTCAAATAATAAAATATTTTTTTCCTTTTTTGTGGAGAGTTCAATCTATTCACATTCCAAGATAATAACTTAAACATCTTTGGGTCTGATCTGGAGCGTTGAAAGCATTTGCTGAAGATCTCTCTCCACAAGACTAATCTTCGACCCTGCTCTTACTCCCATGGCTCCAATTTGCTTCTTAGCTTCTTTCTTAGCACATTGTGTTTGAGGGTCCCCCTGCTTGTGAGATTCTAGCATTTGTCTAGTCATGGATCTAGTAACACTTTGTTCCATAGGCTTAAATATCGGCATTTCAATGAGGGTCTTAGACGGTTCTTCTACCAAGAAGGAGCTCAACCCTTTTTGTATTTTGATCTATAATTTCAAGTCTCTTTTCAATTCTCTCTGTAATTATTAAAACTTTTTGAATTTCTAAGAAAATTCTTTGCAAAGTTAGTGCCTTTTCTTCTTCACGTTGTGCCATTTTCCAGGTTATAAACACTTGCAAAACATCTGAGACTTTTTAGGTCAAACAAATTCAGTGGAGCTTTTCAAATCAAAGCTTTCTCTTTCCTTCAAAGGAACACCTGAATCAACAAAACGTTTTCACTGAGCCTTTCAGTAAACAAAGCTTATAGCTTTATCAGATATTTGCCAAGCCTCTAGATGGCAATGTTACCTCTTTTCCATCTGTTTCTGCCTTTCTGTCCGAGAGAGGGGAAAAAAGTGTAAAAATTGCTCTGCATGCCAGCCTTACGAGAGAAGAAGCTTTTAATCCACGAATACAAAAAATGGAGAAACTATAGAGGAAGAAGGAAAAAAGACACCAGTCCAGTTTAAAAGTAAGAGGCATTTGTAAAGAGTCCATCCATAGAAAACAAAGTTAAGGTAGAAAAGATAACACGATCATCTTAGACCAGAGTTAATTTGCCGCTTGTTTTCTTCTGTCTTCAATTTTATTTTAAATTCCAATTCTTCTGGGTTGTCCCTTCTCTAATAATAAAAATCTTTCTCACCAATTCGACACACTCCTGTACTGCTTCTGTTTCAGAGGCTTGTCCCAACCTTTGGCAGCCATTTTGGTTGCTTCTCTTGTAGCTGGCAAAAAGAGCTTTCTCCTGGATCAATCAGGGGCTTGGCGATGCCCCTGAGATCAGCAGGACATGCTCTTCACTGTCACTGTTCCTTCAGAACAGTTTAGATCCAAAAGGATCATCCAGGAACAGAGATATCAACAGCAATCCTGGAGACCCAAGATTACATGTCGTGTTGTTGCGACGTCAAGCCTCACCCATATTAATTCATTTTTATAGTTCTTTTGAAGTAGAACAGCCTCTACAGTCATGTCACTCACATTGGCCTGGATTATGAAGGGTTTGTTTGGATCAGGATGCTGGAGGATCAGCTCCACCGCAAACAGGCGCTTTAAGTGTTCAAAGGATTTTTGACAGTCCATTGTCCAAGTGAGAGGTAGGCTGGGCTTTGGCTTGGTCGGAGACAAACCGGTCTTTAGTAGTTCTGTTAAAGGTAGCACAACCTTCGCAAAGGAAGGGATGAATTGTCTGTAAAAAATTGCAAAACCCAGAAAGCTTTGGAGCTGTTTTCGCATTCATGGGGTTTGCCAATTTAGCACAGCCTTCACCTTTCCAGGATCCATTTTGATTCCCTGGTTAGACACTCAGTAGCCGAGGTAGACCAGAGATTCTTTATGGAATTCGCATTTTGACAGCTTCGCGTAGAGTTTGGCAGCTAAAAGTTTTTTCAGGACTTGTCTGACTAGTTTGACATGCTCTTCCAAACTTTCACTTAATATAAGAATGTCACCCAGGTAAACTATGACTCCCTTATACAGGTATTCATGAAGTATCTCATTGATCGATTGCATAAATACTGCAGGAGGCCTTGAAGTCTAAAAGGCATGACTCAGAATTGGAAACTGCCCAGTAGATAGTTAAAAGCCGTCTTCCATTTGTCTCCCTCTTTTATGCAGGCTCAGTAATAGGCTTCATTTCGATCCAGCTTGGTGAAATTTTTGCCTTTTGACAAGGAAGTCTTTCATTAGGGGTAGGGCAGTGATGGTTAACCTTTTTGTCATTGCACACAACAGGGCGCACCTGCACACCCGCACCCATAATGCAAGGTGTGCACGAAACCCCCCTGCATGCCCTGCCCTCCTGCCCATGCACGTGTGACACCCCTCCACATGCGTGCATGTCTCCTGCATGTGCCCCACCCCCTGTCCATGTGCAGCAGAGACCCAAAAATCAGCTGTCTGGTGAGAGGCGTGCGCAAACTCACAGTGGAGCTGAGCTGTGGTGACTGCTTGCGTGCCCACAGAGAGGGCTCTGTGTGCCATCTGTGGCACGCATGCCATAGGTTCACCATCACGGGGGTAGGGAGTATGTATTTTGTGTACATATTGCATTGACCCCCCCTAAAATCCACACAAAATCTGAACCCCCATCCTATTCTTTAAATAATACAGGGGCTGCCATTCTTGATTTTTCCGTCTCAATGAATCCCCTCATTAAGTTGGTATCAATGTACTTCCTCAGTTCGGTCATTTCGGCAGGCATCACGGATTGCATTCTTGGTTTTGGTAAATTGGCCATAGGTTCTAATTCGATGGCACAATCAATGGCTCGATGAGGGGGGAGGATGTTGCATTCCTCCTCACTGAATGCCTCGGCTAATTCTCTATACTTCTTTAGAATCTGGGGTCACCTAGAGGCAAGTCTGAAATGGTGGTGGCTGTTTCTGGTGGTTGGCCCTTATTGGATGGCAGTCTCTTGTCAGGAGGGACAGGGGGTAGTGGGCCGACACCAATTATGATTTTCCGATATCCATCTTCCCATTTAATGGTAGGGGCCCATTTGTCAAGCCAAACAAATCCCAAAATGACAGATTCTAACATCTTTGGCTCTACTACAAATCGTATAAGTTCACGGTGTCTTCCCATTTCTAATCTAAGCCATTCTGTAATTTGGGTGGCTGGGAACCCTCCAATTAATGTTCCATCCATGTGCTCAAATTTAATTGGGTGTTTTAGGGCTCTAGTCTTTATCCCCAATTGTTCGACTATTGGAAGCCCAATTAAACATCTGGTACATCCTGTATCTATGATTTCTTTTAATTCTTCTTGCTCCCCTGTCTCAGGCACCACCAACTTCATTTTAACTGCAAAAGGGGGAGTTGCACTCATAATCGGGTCGTCTTCCTCATTAGTCTCGCCTGGAGGGGCTTCTTTGGCCGGAGGATCCTCGCTTTCTTCAGTGGGGAGGGGAACCTCAATGGCTTGTCTAGCAAATCGGCTGGTACCGTGTTTCCCCGAAAATAAGACAGGGTCTTATTTTCTTTTTATACTCAAAATATGGCTTGGGCCCTATTATGAGGGGAGGGTTTATTGTTTTGGGGTTGCCGGGTGGCTGCTCTCTTGCGAGGGGGCTCCCAAAGAGCCGGGCACAGCCTCAAGGAGAAACCACTAGGTTGGTGAGCAGCGCTCGGCATGGCCAGAGGTGGGGGGGCTGTCCAGGGGGCTTATTTGTGGGGGAGGACTTATATTTTTGCTCACCAGAAAAATGTGGCATGGCCTTATTATCAGGACATGTCGTAATTTCGGGGAAACATGGTATCTGGGAGCTTTTGTGGAGCCCTTCTCCTCTGGTAGCCATGGCTGGCCTTGTTATGGAACCAGAGCAGGTGCAAGACACTCAGAAGCCTGATAACTTGCTTGTCCACAATGATAGCACTTGATGACCCCTGTAGGTTGAGTAGGAGTGGCCTTGGTAGGCTTGGTCAGGGGGCATCTAGCCAAGTCTTCCTTGGGGGCCTCTCAGTTGTGGTTTGCAGTGTGGGTAAATTTCTCTATCCAGAGCTATAGACATGGTGTACCAGTCATTTTTGTTGATTCGGTCAGGATCTTCAAATCTGGCCCAAAGCAGCTCAACAAAACCCTCAGCATCACTTAGTTCAGCAGCCCCTTCATTATGCAGCTGGGCTACTCAGTTAGAAATGTCTTCTTCATTCATGCCTTCTGTGATCTCTGATAGTAAGTCACAATCCGGTTTGTATTGTTCTCCATATTGATCTATATGAGCCCAGACTTGGCTGAGGAAGTAAGCCAATTTGGCAGGCTTACCATCAAATATTGCTTTAAACTGTGGTGGTGGTGGTGGTCCTGCTGGTGGAATTGCCCCAGTGACCCGCAGTGGGGTAGGGACTTGCTGGGGTGCTTTATATATATATATATATATATATATATATATATATATATATATATATATATATATATATATATATATATATATATATATATATATATATATATATATATATATATATATATATATATAATATACTTATATATGTGTTGTATTTGTGCTGATAAATAAATAAAGGGAGACTTAGCAAAGGCAACATTAAAAATAAAAATATGGTTTTCGGCCTGGATGGTCTTCTGTAATGAGCCGAAGGACAGAAAGGGGGAGTAGTGAGCTCCCTCCCATATTTGGGCATACCAGGGGTTGTAACACAAATACAAACTTCTCCTCTCTCCTCTTTCCACTCCTTCTTTCTCTCCTCCTCTTCCCCCCCTCTACCCTCTCTCCTAACCCCTCTCTTCTTCCTCTTGTCTCCCTTCTGTTTTCCACTCTCTTCATCTCGCTTGCATGGTGCATTTCAGTGTCTGAGCAGGCTCCATTTAATGCTAATGGTGTTAGTAATTTCATTTCAATAAACATCTTTCATATTAATAATTTTAACATATATCCTCTTTTGTTTAAAAATAAAAGTATACATATATAACAATTACATTTTATTTTCACCCCCCCCCCCCAAGCTTACGCATATGCACTCTCCCATCTAGCTGCTTTGTGCGGTGGTAGAGTGGCGTGATGCAAGCGCTGCCGGGGAGAAATTAGGAAGAGGTGAAGGAAAAAGAGAAAGCAGAGCTTCTGCTAGGGAGATGGGAAAGCGAGCCAGGTTGCCTCAGCGAGCGCTGCTTTCCTCTCAGCCACCTCTTGAGGTTGACTAAGTTGGATCCATGACTGTTCTGGCCTACCCTGCTTTTGTTCCTCACAGCTGTTGCCATGTTTTGCAGGAATAAAAGCGGGGATGCAGAGAGACCGGGAGAGGAAAAAGCAGGTCCTGAGTGGGCGGGTGGGTAGGCGGGTGGGCAGGCAGGCACCCTACATATCTGCATTTTCCTTTCCTCCTTCAATGCAGTTATGCCCTCTGCTTACACATTTGCAGTCGCCTGCGCTCCAGCCTGCCCACTCCCCCTGCAGGAGGGAGAAAGCAGCATAGGAGGTTTGGCTTGATGGCCTGTTGTTTGGAAAGGGGAAGAAAGGAAGTGGAAGCGCTGAGCAGGAAAACATCTCCTTTGGCTGCCTTCAGCCACCTCTCCCCTTCTTACTGGGTCTAGGTGCTTGTTTTCCTACTGGAGAAATTCCATTCCACTCCACCACCACACAAAGCAGCTAGACGGGGGAGAGGGCCACTATCTCCCAAAGCTGTTGTTGTTGTAGCTGCAATGGGGACAGGGGCAGGCCAGCAAGCTGGGCACCCAAAAATGGCATGGAGACGCGGGCAAAGGCTGGGAGGGAGTGTAACACACGGGAGGCTCCCCACAGTTCCTCGGCTTTTCTTCCATCCTCAGCTGTTGCGAAGAAGTGGCAGCTCTGGGTGCGCCGCTTCTTGGGGTGGGCCAGTTGGGGTGTGTGGCCAGCCAGCCGTCACTACCAGTTCAGCAACACAGGCCCAATTACCACTACCTGTTTGCCCGAACTGGTGCAAACCAGGAGCAACCCACCTCTGGTACAGCAACAAGCCCAAACCGGTAGTAAAATATTTGCAACCCACCACTGATTTCCTTGATCTTATTATCCACTGTTTATGTTTTATTGCTTGCAGCATAATTATGTACTCCTAAAGAAAAACAACTCTGAACATTCTGCAGAGATTCTCATACATCCTGGTCATGTTTGTCCCAAAGGTGCTTTTCCCCCCTCTTCACGAGGCAGCTGGACATTTCACTTCTCATCCAAGAATCTTCTTCAGCTCTGACAGGATAGTGGGGAATGGAAGGATTTATATTCCTTGCAGGGAATATAAATCCCTCCATTCCCCCCTATCCTGTCAGAAGCTTATTGGATGAGAAGCAAAACGTCTTTGAAAGAAAAAACAAGAAAGTCCAGTTGCCTCCTGAAGGGGGAAAAAAAGCACTTTTGGGACAACTCTGAACATTATTCTGATTTGTCCCTTTTTTCCTAACAAATCACAAGCAGACATTTTATTGACAGGGAAGGGAGAAGGATACAAGAAGAAGGCAAATGAGAATCAACAAAGAAAATATTGTTGAAAGGATGCTTAGACACCCAAGAACTAGACAAAGCCCCTTTCTTCTTTTAAACTAGCCTATTTCATTATCAATTGTTTCTTCTCAGACATAGTCCATTGTTTTATCAATGGACTGTGTCTGAGAAGAAACAATTGATAATGAATTTTATCATTGCAAAAAGTTTACTTCTGATTTATCCTGGAACTTTAACAAAGAGAAGAAAACTATGCATATGCTACATTTGTAACTTAAAATAGAAATACAGCATTTTAAAAATGGAATAAATGACAAAGGACATTATGAGATTACAACATTTTTTTGAAAAAACAACAGCTGGAATCTGAAGTATACAAGAAGGAAAATAGAGGTACAGTGAGATTAGCTTGTTCAAGCTCTTAACAATTTTACAACAAATATTCCAGAGAGGAACTGGCTGGGCAAGTACTATGAGATTAGAACATATTTTCTTTGTATGCAGATATTCTAGAAAGAAGGAAACAGGAAAATACTTTTTTTCTATTACAGAGAACATACAATTGCTAAGAACTACTGCAGCTCTGTTCTTGTTCTCCTTAGTAAGGTGGAATTGTCATGCAGGAATTCCTAATACCCTTCAGAGATGCTGTATCAAAGATAACCAGATGTGAGACTTTGTAGTTAAAGTTAGGGTCTAGGAAACAATTGCTGCAGTACTCTGTCAGTGATGGATTGCTAACCAGTTTACTACCAGTTTGCTTGTGCTCGTGCTCATGTGCAACACTTCTGAGCATGCACAGAAGCATTCAGGCGGGTGGGCGGAACCTCCTGCCGCCACCACTACCAGTTCGGCTGAACTGGGCTGAACCAGCAGCAAGCCACCTCTGTACTATGTGTGGCACGGCAAATTTCCTGAGCTGCTTAACTCCACCTCTGTGCTGACAATGAAGTCTCCAGGTCTCAAAGTTCTGGAAGATTCTAAATTGCCCCCCTATAATCCAGTTTGATTGAGGAATTCATGGCCAATGTGGACCTGAACAAAGTTATTGAGGGCCCAACAAACATAGTAATTATAGCTGGTTTTAATTGATTTTTATTTTGAGGCAATTGGGACATGACCTAAAGGGAGGACTTTGTTTCATGTAGAATAAGTAAGCACACTACAAGCCATATGTCAACTTGTAAAGTGTTGCCATGACTATTATCAAGTTGGCATGAAAACAGGAGGGAGAATTCCATGCATACCTTCAACCAGAATCGGATCTCATATTTCTACAGCGGGCGTGTGGGGTTCAAAGTTCACAGCCTGCTGCAGCACCTCATTGATGGATTTGATTTATGACATACTGAAGGGACACACAGGGGTAAATTTAGCCCTATTCCTTTTTTTTAAATTTTTATTGATTTAAAAATTTTTACAAGGGAAAAGGGGTTAAGAGGTTATGGAACATTTTGACAGCTACATCGTGTGTGTGTGGGGAGAAGCCCCTCCCCCGGGTCTTGCAACTTTTACAAAAAGGAAAAATAAAAAACTATGAACATTTGCATAGATATTAGGAGTTTTAGGCTTACACAAAATCGTCAGTATGTTTCAATCATTTTACTTTTGTCACTTCCTTGAAAATACATTGTAACAACATTTGGAATAGTGTTTCAATTCACTTTTGTGATCTGAGTCTTCTTGTTGTCGCATCCTCTCCCCTCCCCGTCCACTGGCAGAGCCTCAGCCCCTCCCTGTTTTGTTTCTTGAGTGACATCCCCCACGTCACCTAAGAGAGCAGTATGTTTTTTCATGAAAGCCTCTGCTTCCGCAACTGTGTTAAATCTGATTCTACTGCTAATGGCATTCCGCGTGCTCCCTACACTCCATGGCTCCTGGGGCAAGGCTGGAGACACCCCCCCACAGCCGCCGCCATTCCAGGGGGTCCCAGCAAGCCACCCCTATGGCAGGGCGCCACTCCAAGGCACCCTGTGCTCCCCTAGGATCCAGGGGAGCCCACCGAAGCAGCGAGAAGGCGGACACACACGTCCGTTACCTTTGGCCGCCGGAAGTCGTCTCCCAATTTAGCCCTACTCCTTGATTCAGCTGATATCCACCTAG
The DNA here is from genome assembly GCF_964273705.1 of Natrix helvetica. Lineage (NCBI taxonomy): Eukaryota > Metazoa > Chordata > Lepidosauria > Squamata > Natricidae > Natrix > Natrix helvetica. The sequence goes on from NC_138550.1 coordinate 62,347,227, forward strand.
AACGCTATGGGCACCTTTACCCATCCCCCAAAACAATGGTGAACACCATTGCAGAGGGGCTAGAGGGAGAAGCAAGGGAATGGTTAGCAGCCCTTCACAAGAGGAGAGCCCCCCCCCACTGCAAGACATAGATGACTTCCTGCAACTGCTATAGGCCAGATTTGAGGAGGCAGAGGAGGACCCATATGCAGAAGAGGAACTCAGCAACCTAAAGCAGAGGGGCTGCCCCAGCAAAGACAGCATCCATGAATTTAGGAGGGTCATTGGAAGGCTACCCCATTTAACAGAGCAATTGATGGTTCATTTTTTCAGAACAAGCCTGGACAAGCAAATTGTCCAGGTAACCACATACCGCGACATCCCAAATCGACTCGCTGAGTGGTTCTGAATAGCAAGAAAAGTCAACAGCGGACTGCATGCCAATGACATGAAAAAGCAACTGGACACAAAAGAGAAAGGTCAACCTAACCTAAAACTGACCAACCAATGGGGAACCAGAGCACCACAGCGGGCCCTGAGACCAGCCCTCCCTCAAAGTCCGCTGAGATGCTACAGATGCAGGGGAATGGGCCACATGGCATCTGAGTGCTCAACCCCAGCCCTGAAACCGAAGCCAGACCCACCACCCAGGGCCCGACCAGAACGAGGTCCCAAATGGGCCATTTTTAAATTTTAAATTCTGGGGTTTTAAATTGGTTTTAGAATTGTTTTTAATTATTTAATTAGTTTAGGTTGTATATACAGACGGTATGTTTGCGTTGTTTTGTCTGATGTTTTATGTTATGTTTTGTTGTTTTATACACGGACTGTCTGCACACTGCCCCGAGTCCCTATGGGGAGAGAGGGCGGTCTATAAATTTAATAAAACCTAAACCTAAAAACATGTCCTGGAAAGCCCTCCAGGCTGCAGAGGCCCCTTCCCCCTCAGGTGAAAGGGGTGGAACCCCAGGTAACGATGACCAGTCACCCAAATCCCATGACAGCAAGGACGTGGGAGAAAATGATTCAATGTTGAGTGAACCAATTCACCCTTTCCTTTTTCCAATATACCTCACAGCCACAAAAACAGGAAACCAGGGGATTTTCAAGCACTAATATACTCAGGCTACACTAGGTGTTTGATCAACCTAACCACAGTTCTGAAACTGGGGATCAGAGCAAAAAGACTGGCCCACCCAATCTGGTTCAAACAGGTCAATGGGTCCCTAATGGGGGGAGCCAATGCCGCCCACCTGACTGAACCAGTGAGGCTAGAGCTAGCGGATCACTGGGAAGTAATTTGATTCGTAATAGCCCCCAAAATGACAGACACAGTCATACTGGGTCTTTCCTGACTAGAAAAGTGGGGATCGACCATTTGGTGGCAAGGGGGTACCTGCAGACTTGGGGGCCCCCAATCACTCCCACACTAGTAAGCAGAAACACCATCCACACAGGAACCCTCCCCCCAAAAAAGAGTCCACCAGAACAACTGGCAACCACATCAAACAAAACCCCAGAGGCTGAACAGATCCTGAGGGAATATCAGGACCTCGCAGAAGTATTCAGTGAGGCTGAGTGCGATGTTCTGCCTCTCCACATGAGGCAGACTGTGCCATCGAAATCATCCCCAGGGCAATACTACCAAAGCCCAAACTGTACGCCATGATGCCCCAGGAAATGCAAGAGATACACATTGAGCCAGCCAAGCCACGGGTGCCAAGGTCGCGGCACCAGTCCTCTTCAAAGAAAAAAAAGATGAAACTATGAGATTGTGTGTAGACTTTTGAGAGATAAATACCGCGTGCATACACAACCTATATCCTCTCAGTCATCATGAAGGACATGCTATCTAATCTGGCCAAGGGAAAGTCTTCACCAAACTAGACCTCAGAGAAGCATACTACTGAGTACATATCAGAGAGGGAGATGAGTGGAAAACTGCCCCCTAGGGAGCTTTCAAAAGCTGCCCAAGTGACCACCAGGCACAACACCATGACTGACAAGACCCACCCGCAAGCGACCTAACCACAAGACTCAAAACCGAACTGCTAGCAGACCCCTGGTTCCAAAACAACCAACACATCTTGATAAAAAGAGATGACCTCGCATGGAAGAGGATGAAACTCTATGTCCCAGAATCCCTACATACCCTAATTTTCCAGAGGAGCCACGACGCCAAACTGGCAGGACACTTTTAGTTCCTAAAGACTTTACACTTAGTTTGCAGGCAGTTCTGGTGGGCTGGCATAAAGAAAGATGTGGATAGTTATGTGAAAAGTTACACCATCTGCGCCACAGTGAAGAGGCAACCGGGAAAACCCCCTGGACTACTGCAAACAGTAGCAGAGCCAATGAGGCCATGGGAGGAGATCGCAATGGACTTTATAGTAGCGGTGCCGAAAAGTGGGGGAAATATGGTGATTTGGACGGTAACAGACCTGTTCTCCAAACAGGCACACTTCATACTCTGCAGCAGACTACTCTTGGCTCACAAGCTAGCCAAACTGTTCATGAAACACATCTACTGCCTGGATGGAGTACCTCAAAGAATTATCTCAGACAGAGGGGTCCATTTCACGGCTAAGTTCTGGAGGGAGTTCCTGTGATCCATTAGGTCATCCCAGAGTCTTAGCTCAGCTTTTCATCCGAGCACCAATGGGATGGCAGAGAGACTGAATGCCATGATAGAGCAGTACCTGAGGTGCTACATGAACTATCAGCAGTCCAATTGGGCAGGCCTTTTATCTTTTGCTGAAGTCGCGTACAATAATGCTGTTCACAGTAGCACGGGACTCATGCCGTTCAAAGTAGTGAGCGGCATGGACTTCATCCCAATGCCTGAGTATCCAAGAGACCCCCCCTCCTCAGTCTGCTGGACTGATTGGATGTCAATGGCTGAAAGCAACCTGGGAAAATGTCAAAAAAGCACTGGCTAAAGCGGCACGAACATTTAAAAAAAAACAGGCAGATAAATACCAGGCTCTGTAATGGCCATTTCGGGTGGGAGAGAAGGTCTACCCTCTGCAAAATATTTGAGATTAAAACTCCCTAGTAAGAAACTGGGACCAAAGTTTATGGGACCATTCCCCATAGTAAAGATCATCAATCCAGTCATAGTGCAATTGAAACTGCCTCGATTGCTGAGGAAGATACATCCAGCATTCCATAGTAGCCTCTTAAAACTCATGATCAGATCCACTCTGAGATCACTACCCTGGGATCCCATGGACCCTGTGGTGATAGGGGGCCAAACCCATTATGAAGTTCAACGAGTCCTTGATTCGAGGTGGCAGAGGAGACAACTCCAATACTTAATCAAGTGGAAGGGCTACCCCTTATCAGAGGCATCTTGGGTAAAAAGTAGAAATATCCAGGCTGATCGCCTTATAGCAAAATTCCATGCCAAAAATCCAGGCAAGCCTGGGGGAGGGATGCATCCTTAAATTATATACCTGCACTCAAACCTTTTTGTTTCACACAGGTCGCTTTCGGGAAATGAGGGGAGCCGGATATCAAGTTGTAAAATGTTGCCATGACTATTATCAAGTTGGCATGAAAATGGGAGGGAGAATTCCATGCAGCTGATTGTCAGATCCAAACAGGTAGTAAAAAATGGGTGTTTTTTACTACCAGTTTGAGCAAAATGGTCCAAACCGGTAGTATTTCACCCCTTGAAACAACTACAATAGAGAGGATGATAGAGCTGCATATGATGTAGACATATCATCTGTAACATCTTCTTCTTTTCATCTTAACCAACAACATTGTAAAATTTCAGATGAGAACCAATATCAACACATACTACAGGTTAAGTCTGTTGGGTGGTTGTGAACATCTGCCACTATGGGTGAAGACTGGCCCCCTTTGTCCTGAGAGCTTCTCCGAGGTCGCTGGGCTCTTCTCCCCACTTACTGGGACATTCTGCATTTGACTCACTCAGGATTGGCATTAACATTGGTCTGTGGTATCGACACTGTGCATTCCCTATTGTCAGTGGGTAAGTGTGACCCGTCCACTGGTTATGGAGAGTCGGGCTGTCAGCCACATGCAGATCCACACGATTGCGATGATAGAGAGTTCCCTCAACGTCTACTAGATAGGAGCGTGGTACCACCTATTGTAAGCAGATACCAATTTTCCAGCAATTGTTCGATATCCAGGCTGCAATTTCATATGGATTCATTCCCCAATATTCAGTTCTGTCAAATCTGTAGCTGATTTGTCATATCTTGCCTTGACTACTTGTCTCTTAAGTTGTAACTTTTCTGGGACACTTTGTACCACAGAAGGCTCAAGCAACCTATTTGCCACTGGTAAGGTCTTTAGTCTCCTTGATATTAATTTCTGTGCTTTACTACTATCCATGCCCTTGGTTGGAGTATTTCTCCAATGTAGAATGGCCTTGCCTGGGTCTTTACCATCACCCTGTGCTTTCTTGCATAAATTCTTAATGATCTTCACAGCTGATTCAGCTTTGCCATTAGCTTGTGGGTGATGTGGTGAGGAAATCACATGCTCAAACTCCCACTCCATGGCAAATTTCCTTAATTGTAGGCCTGCAAACTAAGGGCTAAATTTGCTAAACTTAGTTGGCAAACTGAGGGCTAAACTAAAGTGATCATTTTATTTGGTTGGCCATGATGTGCAAACTGAGCTTTGCATCTCCTAATAGTAGTTTCAGCAGAAAAGTCAGGAAGAAGTTGAATTTCCCGTAAGTCTTAATAATGATCAACTAATATCAGATACTTTTTTCCTGCATAGTTGAACAAATCTATACTGATGATCAAGGACATGAGGGCATTTCACGTGACATCATGGTTTCGTTTTGTTGCAAACGTGCATATTCATATTCAAATGGGACAATTGCTAACAAAGTCTTTGATTTCGCCTTGCACGTTAGGCCAATAAAGAGTATTACAAGATTGTCTGTAGCATGCCTCTGCCCGGTATGGTTTGAATTTATGTGCAATAACATCTCAGCTCTCAATGACTTTGGCACTATGACTCTTGGACCTTTCTACAAGATATCATTTTTTACACTGATCTCATCTCTAAAGGACCAATATTCCCTCACAATTGCAGGAACTGCCTCCTTCTCACCTGGCCACCCATTCAGAACGATAGCCTTCAATGCCTGTAAGGCTGCATCCTCATCTGTGTGCTGCATGAACTGATGTAGCTGCTGCTTTGTGATATTCAAATAGTTTGCTTGATTGACTTCAGCAAATAAGGTTTGTTCCTGTTGCAGCAAACAAACCGTCTGATGCTTGTGCTCTCATCCAGGTGCCACCTGATCTGGTGTAGCCCTGCTCAGGGTATCACTGATATACATTTTACATTCTGGCTTGTAGACAACGTTGAGGTTGTAATGCTGCAATGTAAACATCATGCTCTGCAAACACTTGGGAGCACACAGAAGGGGATTCTTGAATTTGGCTCTTAGCGGCTTATGATCAATTTCAACTGTGATTGTATCCCAGGCATAAAGATAATGATGGAAACACTGCCAAGCAAATACAATACTTAAACATTCCTTTTCAATTTGATCATAATTTAGCTCAGCAGATGAAAGACCCCTGGACACATATTGCAACCTTCTTGCAATAAGCAATATCTTAGGCCATTTTTGCTTGAGTCACTTTGAATTGTAACAGGCTTTGTGACATCATAGTTTTTCAACACTGGAGCAGTGGCCAAGTATTTTATCTCCTTTACTGCCTGGTCATGCTTGGGAAGCCAGTGCCAAACTGCATCTTGTCCAGAAGACGTCTCATTTGCTGACACACCTCGGACAGGTGCAGCAGGAATTTTGCTAACTATATGACAAAACCGATAAATCTCAGCACCACAGTGGCATGTCTACAATGACTCTAATCTTATCCGGGTCAGCTTTTAAGCCTTGTGAGGACATGTCCATGGAAACAGACTTCTTGCACTTTGAACTGCAATTTATTTGACTGAGCCTCAGCCTCACCTGCCTACACTGATCTAGTAGTGCTATGAGCTTCTCATCATGGTCATTCTCAGCTTCTTCATCTGTATCACCACAGTCAACTACAAGAATGTCATCAGCTATCGGCTCAGTTCCATTGATCCCACTTAATAGTTCATGCTGCATTTGTTCATATACATCTGGTGCTACGGAAGGTCCAAAGGGTAGTTTGAGCCATCTCTTTCTGCCCCAAGAAGTCCAGAACATAGTCATGTAGCTACTCTCTTCATCCAGTTTGCACTGTAAAAAGGCATCTATGGCATCAACAAGCATGAAAACCTGTGCTTTGGGTAGTTTATGCAAAATGTCATCAAGTGTTGGCATTAGGTAGTGTGACCGTTTCAGAGCCATATTCAGAAACTTGGGATCAATGCAAATTCTGATCTTCTCAGGCTTCCTAATAACAACCATCAATGATCTTAGATACTGAGGTAATGTGTCCTTCAGCTTCATACTTGTCCAGTTGCACTTTAACCTGCAGCTTAATGGCTATTGGTACATTGCATAGGGCACATTGTACAAGCAAAATGGCAGGACCAAAATGAACCTCTCCTGGAACAGACACTATGGGACCCTCAAACACCTCATTGTAGACTTGGAAGATTTGCTGTTTTGCCTTGCCAAAGGTTTTGATGGGTGAATCCCAACATTGTGTAACTCAGCCGGAATGGTGAAGTGCATCAAACCCAGACGCTCACATGTTGACCCTCACAATAGTAGCTTCTGATTAGCTTCCACAATCTCAAATTCAAGTTTGTGAATACCCCCACCTATGCTGCATTCTGTTTGGAAAAGTCCCAATGATTCCATTACTTCCCCTGAATATAACTTCAGTTTGGTGCTACTATACTAAAGAGGTATCTCAGGTGCCAGTTTCAGTTTGTCTTTTAATTCATGACATCACATGTTGCAACCGAGTCCAGCTGGCAGGGTTGGGTTATATTGCTAAATCTGAGATTTATGAACCATTTTTTGCCCTTAAGAGTGTATTATTTTATGTAAACCACATCAGTGGTAAATGTGTGCATCCTCAGAACCCAACATTTTCTCAATTGTGTGCAGCTTCCTCATTTCCATTTTACTTGAGAGACACACTCCTGTAAATGATTTTATCTCCCACATGCTTTGCAGATATTCCCATATTCAGGACACTGCTCTTTCTCTCGTACAAGCGCATGCCACAGTACTTATTCTGGGTTGCTCCCAGGTGAGTTGTGTAGATGAATTTTGTACTGGCGCTTGTGGTGGTGGTTCTTCATGCTTAACTATGGTTTGGAGGCTGCATTGACACTATCATTTTTTTTTATCCTGCTTCAAAGCTTTCATCCATTTGTCAGTAAGTTCTGTGGTATAACATATCTCAATTGATACTTGTGAACTTAAATTATATTATGTTTCCTCAAAAGGCAGTGTTGTGTGCTTCCACTGGTGATACCGAGCACTATTTTATCACAAATAAGTTCATTTCTCAAAGAGCCATACTCTTTTTCTCTTAGCTGTGTGACAAAACTGTCTATTGCAGGGTGTCAAATTTCATTGAGGGCTGAATCAGGGCTGTTTTTGACTTGGGGGCCCAGAGTGGGTGTGGCCATGGTGGGTGTGGCCAGCTCAACATCACTCATGTCGGGGGCACTTGCCAGTGAAAATGAGCTCCCAAGCTCTGTTTTGGCTGCAATGGCCTCCTGCAACCCTCTGCCAGTAAAACTGGAGCTTGGGAGGGCTGCCCACAGCCCATACAAACTCTGTTTTCAGCTGCGACAGCCTCCTGCAAACCTCTACCAGTGAAAACGGAGCCCAGTAGGACCACACATAGTCCTCCTGAGATCCATTTTCACTGGCAGAGGCACTGCGGGCTGGTCCTTTGCTGTTTCAAGGGCAGTCCTATGGGCCAGATCTAAGCTCTCCACAGGCCAGATCTGGTCCCCTGGCCTTGAGTTTGACACCCCTGATCTATATGCTACTCCAAGACAGTATTAAGTTGGGTGGCCTTGTAAATCTAAATTGTATGTAAATATAAATGAGCGAATCAATGATAATGTACTAATGTTGGTAACTGTAGGCACCCTAGTGTTTATCAAGCTTCTGCTTGATCAACGGGGATCTGGCAAGATATACTAAAAATAATTGGCTTTTATAATTATTACATGAAAGCACCTGAGGTCCAGATAAGCTCCATACACCCTGTTACCAGTGGTAAAGGGCTGTGCCCACTAATCCATTCAAAAGTATTCCTACCCTTTCAGGAAAAAGGGAAAATAAAAATATAATAAATAGCGCTTGCATCAGTTTGTCTTCCAAGAAATGGGTCTTGGAACTGCTATGCCAAAAAACGACATTGTTAATGCAGAAAGCCCTTTTCACAACACTCGTTTTATGAAAAGAACCACAATAGGCTGTCAAAATTTGGATTTTGTTTATCAGTACAGAAAGATAGTTTTCTCTAGTTTTATTACCCTTTTTGCACAAGGCCAGTAAGTTACTTACACAAACTCCAAAACTAAGTTTTCAGGACCCAGCTGATCACATCATCTTCCTCAGAACATGAGCAAAACCTATCAGCATAGAAAAAATTATGATAGCAAATCTCAAAAACACAAAATAATGATTTGCCATTGTGATATCATCACACAAATGCCAACTTTATGTACTTGTGTCCTGACATCTGAGTCAAGTATGGATGTGATTATCATGGGTTTCAGAATTTCACTGTGCCTTTCATCATTCTGTCCCTCCTCCCCATCCCCAAAACACTCCCACAAGGCTTTGAGTCCCAATACAAATAAAGAAAGGTTAAATGCATGTCCTACCACTTTTGATCCTGATACGGAAAATTCTGATTTGGTACAAAAGGCAAGGCACTGTAAATGCCAATGGACAAAGTGCCTAAAGGTAGAAAGATGGGGGAGAGAGACACCGATCACAGCTGAAGCTTTGCAGAATCTGCTTACTGTCAATCAATATTTCTTACCTTCAATTGCACTTATGTGGAGACTAAAGGAGCTTTTGCTATTTACAGTCCCTTCAGAGGTGATATCCTCTTACCCTAAAGCTGTGTAAATTTATCATCCCAAAGTGGGTTTGACAATTGCGCAGATAACTTCACCCTGGAATGTCTTTTAATGTTTAAAACTAGAAACATGTCCATCTCTTAACCAACCAAACTATCCTAGATTGTGTGCTGTTGATGAACTAAGGTGAATCAATGGATTAAAGGAGATCACTGAGGACAGCCATGTTGTGTAAAAAGGACTAATATCTAGTAGAGCAGGTAAGACTTTGAATAGAAGAAAGCACATTCAGTTCTTTAAGCTACACTTCGACAGTGAATACTTTGTTTTCTCTCCATAGAAAAGTACCTCTTTCAAAGTGTGATTGCAGATCCTATTTAAATTACTCAGTTTGTTAACAGTTAATAACTTCTGGCTAAAAGTGTGAAGCAACTCTTCTAAAAACTCCATTGTGTCTGAAGTCATGTATGAAGGGATAATAAATGTAAACTGACAGTCATCAGTTAATAAACATGGATGTTTGCTCCGACTAGAAGCTAGTCTGTCATATCATATAAAACATGTGTTTACACATAAAAACTCTGAGGTTAACTGCTCCAAATCAGTCAACAGGGATTAAAAACAGTTTTTAAAGCTGAATTATCATGGGTTCAAATGTGCTCAAGACATAGAGAATAATTAATACTGATCTTTCTTTCTAGATCTCCAAAGAAAGGAATGAAGGAAATACTACATCTTACCTTCAAACTCCCCCCCCCTCTCCCTCTATCTCTCTCCATCCATTTATTATTTAGAAATTTTATATGGCCGCTCACTCACTCTCAGTGACTCTACTTCTACATAGCTGTAGATGTGAGCATCTATAGTGGATAGCACCTTTGTCATGTTTCCTCTGTCCTTAAATGATCACAACATTCCTAACTCCTAAATAAGAAATAAAAAAGAAGGATGACAGATTGTGATCACCTCAGGGATCCTTTGAGAAAACTTTGGAATCTATTTACATGAGTGTTGGCTAAAGCTGTTTTGTTATTGTGATGGAATGTATCTAAAAGGGGGAAGTGGTGTAATGGACTATAGTGAAGAGACAGTTTCGCAGTGTGAGAGAATTGACTGCCTACAAAATGGACAGCACCTGTGCTGCTGTTGGCCTGTCCCATTAAGGCCTCCTCCTAACCAGTTTAGACACTGTTGGTAACCAAAGCTGATCAACGAGGAAGCTGGATGTGGTGGTATTATGTGTAGGAGAGAGGGGAGGAGGTATATGTCTTTGTGGAAATAAAACAGCCTAAAGCAGATAGAAAAATATATTATTCTCCAGCAGTAGGACTCATGAGGAGGAGGATTTGGGAAGAGCTGTAGGGAGGGGGTACAGTAGAAGTGGAGTAATGAGCGGTGTCTTGGGTTTTGGAGCCCACTGACTATATGCATAAAAGGACCCATAACACCCAGGAAGGAGAGAGCATATTGTAAAGAAGGAGGTGAGACAAGAATCAACACCGCTTGGAGCTGGATCAGAGAAAGAGGAGATTTAGAATAGCCGCTCCCTAGAATCTCCCGGAGTATATTCTTAGCAATAGAGTAATATAGGTTAAGTCTGGCAAGACTCTGTTTATATGGTATGAGCAAATAAAGAATTGAACTTTGGCTGGATTGTTCTGGGTTGTTTTTGGGCTGGGCCTTACAGTTATATAATATGGTTACATACTTAATTACTTAATGCAAACAATGGGACCATAACATTATACTGTCGCTTCAACTACCATTTGGCACAAATGTGAGTCCCATTAAAATCCCATAGGTACAGCATAAACCTTTATCATAGCACACACAGGAATAACTGCACACAGTTGAGAACATTTTAAAAAATGTTCTGTTCTCTGTGCATGTATTCATCATAGCTTCTAAAGTGAAGTGTATTTGGTTCTTGTCAAAAACTAGATGTCAAAATATATTTCTCAGTCTTGGAATACCATTCTGTTTGTTTGGAAAGAAATGATCAAGCACTAGTTAGTGTTGGAAGAAATATCCATCTGGGTTCAGTTCAGTGGTGGGATCCAATTTTTTTTACTACAGAGCGTGGCTAGGTGGGGGAGCCATGTGACTGAGTGGGCATGGCCAACTTGACATCACCACAGAACCCAGTATGAAAAAATTAAATTTCTGCCTATCTACCTATTTTCTGCCCAGGCCTGGACTAATCTGTCAAATGCCTCATCCTGCATGTTGCTCTGACCTCCCTTCACCAGTCGCACATGTCAACCTGTTTCCCCTCCTTCAGTGGCCCTGGCCCTAGCCCCGCTTCCTCTCCCACCACTGCCTCTTTCTTTGGGCTGCTTACCTTCCTCCTGCAGCGGCTGGTCCAGACTCTGGAAAGCAAGCTGACCTCCGGCAGTTTTTGACGGCCTCCAGCCAGCCACCACTGCCGGGAACCAGCTGGCAAAAAGATGGCAGCTTGGAGGCTTCTCGCAGTCACACTGAAAAAGAAAGCTGGCTGAGAGCTTGTTGAAATCAGTTTCAACAAAATGGGGAAATCACAGGGTTTGCAATTTGTTTACAGAAACTGATAATGAGCCAAGGGCACAAATTGTTTTTGCAGGTGCTTTTGAGAACTATTTTGGCTGGGGAGAGAAAAGGAAAAAATCCCAGAACCCTTCTCTTTTGAAGAGCACTAAAGAACTTGTGCTTAAGTCAACCAAAAATTAAAAAATAAAAGAGGCCTGGAAGGCTAGAGTGGCAGTGGCTATTAGTTTTTTTTCCTTCTTCTTTTTTGGAAACATGGATCGATATTCAGATGAGGAAACCTTAAAATTCCAAAATATCATGGCTGGAATTCAAAATCTATTGGAAGGATATGGGAGAATTGAGAAGAAGTTGGAAAAACTAGTGTTCCTCATAGTAAAAGATGAAGGGGTTGGAGCCCCAAAAATTAAAGAGGAGAATGAAGACATAGAAGATAAAGACAAGACAACAGATGAATTTATTAATGGAGCAAATGCGGGTGAAAGTGGAACAAAGGGAATATGGAAGAGGGAATTCGACGAACTGGAGCTCTACCCCAGGTTCCAAGATACAGAAGAAGAAGAAAGGTTAATGATGATGGATTTAAGAAGAGAATTTTTTTCAGAAGCACGATTGACAACCAAAGACAAGCTAACTTTAATAACAACTGGAGGGCAACGAGATTACCTGAGAGATCCTTCAAGCAACAAAGTACGGAGAGAAGGCTATAAAAACCTTATAAAGGAGATAAAAAGAAGACTGACACCACAATTGGCAAGAGAGATAAGACTGTTTTGTTACTGGAAAGATACAGGTTGACAATAAAAGTTGATAATAAAAAATTAGTTAATTTTGGTTGAGCTATAAGCAGGAATTTAGTCATTCTTAGATTGTTTTAGATTGTTATTAAATGTTTATTCATCAACAAATAATTAACTATAATAACAATAATGAAATGATAATGGATACAGCTTAATGATATATATATGTACTGGCAAACTAGTAAAAGAAATTTGGATATAAGTTACAAATTGCGATCTGGGAAAAAGACCTATAAATTTTATTAACAAACCTTTATTTAGATCTTGTAATAAAGGTGTAATGTTTTTTGGGCTTGACGAGAGGAGGTGGGATATAAATAGTAAATGATTTTTAGCCAATTATAATAACAACAAGTAAATGTCAATGGATATTGTTTAATAATATATACATGCTCTGGTATTGGTAAAAGCAACTTGGATACAAACTCTAAACAGCGAGCTGGGGGGAAAGGGGGGGGGGAAAGGTTTAGAAATTTTATTAATTGACTTTTACTTAGAATATTAAAGTGTAATGTTATTGGAGGATTTTTGAAATAGCTAATGAATGCCATTATGTGGTTGTGTCTTTAAGTATGAATAATTTGAGGTAAACACACGTTCAAATAATTGTAGTCAAATGAGAATTGTGGTACATTGATAGTAAGATATACAAAGATTTTTGATTTGAAGTGTATAATCTAATATGAACTATAAGTAATGACTGTGGAAGAAGTGCACGAAAGTTATCTGTAACCAATCAACACGCTTTCTACAAGATGTAATGAAGGATGATTCTTTTTGTGTTTTTGTTTAATTAAAATTCAAAAAAATATTTTAAAAATGGGGAAATCACAGATGGGGGGGAAATGGATTCACATTCTTCAGAAAAAGGATGGACAGATATTTCCATCTGAGCAGAGAATTGGCATCCATTAAACATCAGAAAAGAGCAGGGGTGGGATTCAGTCAGTTCAGGGTGGTTCAGGTGAACCACTTGTAAAAATTCTGGCTGGCCCTCCTCATCTCGTCCATTCACCCGGCATAGCTGCTGCTGCTCTCCATCTGGCACCCTGGCTTGCCTCGACCACATGGTCTCTGAGGGGCAGCCAGTTGGCCTGCCTTCAGCTGCATCCCATGTGGCACTCTCCGCGCAGCCCAGCTGAGCTGCCCTGATCTGCCTGGGTGATCCTGTAAGCAGCAAGAACTGAATCCCGGCCTATCTGCCTCCCACATTGCCCAGTCAGCTTGTCTGCCTTCCCCGCAGTCCCCAAGGCCCAGTGCGCTTGCCTGCCACTGCTGCCTCATTGCCTGCCCAAAGGCAAGCAATGGATGCTGCAGAGACAGATTTCCTACCTACCATTCCGAGTCCCTTCTCCCCCCACTTGGGCTAACAAAATAAAAGCCCATCTAAAGATCATGAAGAATTAGACCCATGGGGAGGAAAGGCGCACTGATCTCCATCCCCCTCTAGAACTGGCCTTGGAAAAACCTGCCCTCACAATTGGATTCCCTTTCTCCCAGCAGTCATGTGAGAACCCAATTTTTTTAAGAATTAGAGGCATGGGGAGGAAAGGCACACTGAGGCCACCCGTGGTGCAGCTAAGCTCTAGGGTTCCTAGCAGAAGCAATGGAAGAAGAGGTGGCCAATTGTGAGGGCAAGCTTTTCCCAGGCCGGTCTGGAAGGCAACAGTTGCCTTTTTTCATGCCACATGATGTTTGAGGGAGTTCCCTAAAGGTAAATGTGCTGTGGCAGCAAGGGGGCAGTAGCACAAGGGGGGGGGGGTTAGCAAATGCCAAAGCCTAACTGTGTAGGAGCAAAGCACAACTTGCCTTTGCGTTGCCCATTCCAGGGGGGCCTTCATCACAGTATATTTGCACCAGCTGGTGGTGGCTAAGGTATGGTCTGGGTCCATCGGCAATGGCAGAGAAGCGGGCATAGAGTAGGCCACCTGTTTGCCCACCTGCTGGCCAGGTTGGCCCAAAAGTGCATTCCCCGTTGCAAGAAGCAGGATCCAAGGCAGAGGGGAGGGTGAATGGGCAGTAGCCACCCAGAGGGCCAGCACAAGCTGAGGGCTGGGCTGTCCATACCTTTGATGGTGATCTGTGTCTGGAGCATCCCCTCGGCTCAGCCTAGGACAAAATAAAAAGGCCCTGATCTTTCCAAAGGTGAAGGGAAAGTTTTATTGTTGCAGGAGCATCGCTTGGGCACAGCAGTGAGGAGAGAGAGGGGGAATGGAGCAGCAGTGGCCGCTAGCATTGTCTGTGAAACTAGCAGGAGTGGCAGCACACAGGAATGCTGCTGCCTTCTCCCACTCCCTCTCCGCTGCTGAGCGATCCCATGTGAAGAAGAGGCTCAGAATGATATGTAGGAAATCTGCAGCATCCATTGCTTGCCAGTGGGCAGGCAATGAGGCAGCAGTGGCAGGCAAGCACACTGGGCCTTGGGGACCACGGAGAAGGCAGCGGGGAAGGTAGGCAAGCTGGCTGGGCAACATAGGAGGAAGCTAGGCTGAGATTCAGACCTTGCTGCTTGCAGGCTCATCCAGGCAGCTCAGGGCACCTCAGCTGGGCCGTGCAGAGTGTGCCATATGGGATACAGCCAAAGGATCCGTTTTTATTCCTTTGCTAAAGCTGATGCTCCCTTCTTCACACATCTTCACCCAGCAGTGGGGAGGAAGAGACAGAAGGGAGCAGTGGTGGCCGCTAGATTGTCTTTGGAGCTAGCAGGAGCAGCAGCACACAGGAATGCTGCTGCCTTTTCCGTCTCCGCTGCTGGGCGATCCCATGTGAAGAAGGGAATGGCAGATTTAGCAAAGGAATAAAAACTGATTTTACTGCTTCACCTTGGCTAACGCTTAGCGAGAGAGAAGTTGCTCTGCCACGAACAGGCAGAGACCAATGGTGAGGGGTGTGCCCGAGCGATGCTCCTGCATTGATAAAAACTTCTCTTCCCCTGTGGAAAGATTGGGCTCTCCAGTTGTCCTTGGGGTCCCTGGGGAGGAACAACTCAAGCAACTTCTCCCTCTCTGGGCATTAGCCAAGGGGAAGCAGTAAAATCAGTTTTTATTCCTTTGCTAAAGCTGCGGTTCTCTTCTTCACATAAGATTGTCCAGCAGCCAGGAAGGAGAGGGAGAAGGCAGCAGCATTCCTGTGTGCTCCCATTTCTGTGTGGCACTCTCCCCTCAATGCTAGTGGCCTCCACTGCCCTCTTCTCCCTCTCCCTCTCATGCAACCTCTCCACAGATCACACAGCTGAAGCACCCCTAACATTTTCTCTGCTCTGCCCACGACTGGCTGCTTTTTGTGATTCTGCATCCTTCACAGGCAGCTCAGCACCAGCCGCGGTTCCCTTCATGTCAGCTCAGGAAGGAGGGGAACAGGGAGCTGGATACAGGAAGGAAAGAGGTGAGGCTCTCCTGCACAACACAGCCAGCTACTCACCTCATTGCACAGTGGTGGCAGTGAGAGGAGTCATCCCAATTCCCACCACCACCGTGATCCCAGCCCAGGAGGGTATTCATTTGTGTGTGTGTGTGTGTGTGTGTGTGTGTGTGTGTGTGTGAAAGAGATGAGAGAGGGGGGAGAGAAGTAGAGAAAAAAATGAGAAAATGATGGAGGGAATGAGAGAGAGGAAAGAGTAACAACTGAGAGAGAGAGAGAAGGGGAGAGAGAGGGAGAGAGAAATAAGAGAGAGCTGGAGGAAGAGAATGGGAGAGAGGGAAAAGAGCAGGAAATAAATGAGAGAGGGAGGGAGAGGGAGAATGAGAGCAGGGGAGTGGGAGAGAGAGAATAGAGAGAGGAAGAGAGAGAAAGATGAGAGAGAAAGAGTTGAGAAACAAAGGGAGAAAAAAGAGAAAGATGAGAGAGAGATGAGTGAGATGAGAGAAAGAGGAAGAGAGAGAGGAAGAAAGTTGAGAGAGAGAGATGACAGGGAGAAAGAAAGAAAGAGATGAGAAACAGGGTGAAAGATGAGAAAGAAAGAGAGATGAGAAAGAGAGAGAGAGAGAGAGAGAAAGAGATGAGAGAGAGAAAGAGGGAGAAAGAGATGAGATAGAGAGAGGAAGAAAGAGAGGGAGAAAGAAAAAGAAAGAAATGGGGGGCAGAAGAGAGAGAAAGAGAGATGAGGGAGAGAGATGAGGGGGAGAAAGAAAGAGAGAGAGATGTTTAAAAGAAAATAGAAAAATGACTCTAAGTGTTTAAGGTTGCAGACCCCAGGTTAGGCAAACACCATGGTCATTAAGTAAACATTGTGGTCATTAAGCAAACACTGTGGTTGTTAAACAAGTTCATTTTCCCAATGGGCATGTTTAACCGGAAACCAGAAGGAATTGTTGAAAACTGGCAAAACACACGACTGTGTGGGGTGTTGTAACTGGTCCTGAGAGAGTGGGGAGGGAGAGTGTGTGCATGGCTGTCAACACTCCAAAAACAGGTCAAATAGCTCTGGGGAGAGCAGTCGTAAATTAGAACACTTGCTAAGCAACCGGCCATTAAGCGAGGACCACTTATATTTGGTTTGTCTTAGGGGTTCAGAGGTGTATGGAATCTATATGGAAGAAAGAAAAAGGAAGGAAGGAAGGAAGGAAGGAAGGAAGGAAGGAAGGAAGGAAGGAAGGAAGGAGGGGGAGGGGAAAGCGAATGACATATAGTTCCATAGATGGATGGATGGATGGATGGATGGATGGATGGATGGATGGATGGATGGATAGATAGATAGATAGATAGATAGATAGATAGATAGATAGATAGATAGATAGATAGATAGATAGATTCATGAAGGGGGGAGGGAGAGAGAGAGAAAAAGGAGAGGAAGGAAGGACCACAAACCCTGGCACTAGATGTGGCTTCAGAAGACACTTTGAAACAGCACAGCAATCTAGTGCTGGAAGAGATCTCGGAGATCATCTAGTCCAACCCCCTGCTCCAACAGGAGATCCTTACAGAATCTAAAATAGCAGGGTTAGAAGGGACCTTGGAGGCCATCTAGTCCAATCCTGCTCCAGCAGGAAACCTTACATTGTCTGGATTATTTTGGTGCCTCTTAACAGAGAGGAAAATTGCCAGAAAGGAGGAGTTTACTAGCACAAAGCTGCCATGCAGAGGAAGGCAGAGATAGTCCTTGATTAATGACCACAATTGAGCCCAACATTTTGATGGCTAAGCAAGAGCATTGTTAAGTGAGTTTCACCACATTTTACTCAATCCTTGAAATCTTCTGATTCTAAGAGTCATATGCAGGCTAGGGAAGAACATCTGAATGTGTGTGTAATGTTCTAATGTACAGAAGTTATAGTTAAATGTGTGGCAGAAAGTGGACTCTGGGTGTGTTTTTCCAAATGCAGTAAGTGAGGTTGAATATGTATAGTTTTAGAAAAGGTGTGTGTGTGTGTGTGTACATACACATTCAGTATATATAGTAGATGATGTATCTTTTTGTATGGCATATATACATAGGATTAAACAGTGTATTTTGGATGTTCAGTAGTAGTAAATAAATAGACAGGGAAATTGTATCTTGTTGAAGCCTTTGAGGTGAGGAGAGGCCAGGCAAGGCACCCCTTGACGTGAGTGATGTCAAGTTGGCCATGCCCACCCAATCACATGCCCACCCAGCCACACCCACCCAGTCACATGACCATCAAGCCACACCCATCCAGTCACATGACCACCAAGCCACACCCATCCAGTCACATGGCCACCAAGCCAGGCCCACAGAACTGGTAATAAAAAAAATTGAATCCCACCACTGTAAAAGAGCAATATTAAAAAACTGTTTGCATTTACATACAGTAAATGTAAGAATGAAACTTTTCTGTAAATTAACTTAAAACATTTCCTCATAACCCTAGCCTTTTCTTAAAAGTACAGAAAGGAAAAAAAAACCCCAGTTCTCTTTACTTTTTTCTGCTGGCCAGACAAAACAAAATGGCTTTTTCTTTCTTTTCAGTGCTTTTAACTCTTTTCTAACAATTTAAAATTCATTCTCTAGGGATCAGAGACATTTAACAATTGCAATTTACCTTGAGGGCACACAAAGAAACATAAACAGAGGCAAAAACAAGGAGAAAAAAGAGAGGAAAACAGAATACTCAGGCTTACACACACTGGTCATTCCCACCATAAATCTCAGTTAACTTCAGATGAGGGAAGGCACAAATCTTAACAAACATATCACATGGTTGAATGGAAGACAGAGAAGGAGAGAAGAAACAAACAAACAAACAAAAACCCCAACATTCCTATTTATATATTTCCCTTTTCGTTTATTTAGCCAAATTGGTTTTCCAGCTTCATCCCGGTGCAAAGTCCACTCTTTACACAAACTTTTTGCTTCTCCCCTTTTTTTCATGACCACCTGGATAGGCAACCGCCTCTTTTCATCCCATGTGACAAGCAAGTCTTCTCCGGGGGGAGCCTACCCTGGCCCTCGAGCTAGAGCAGCCCATGTTTCCCTTTCTGATGAAGGGATTCAGGTCAGCCCCGCCGGATCCCGGTGAATCTTGGGCTTCCTAGTGAAACCCTCACTGTCTCAGTTTTCAGACCAAAAAGGTTCTGGGAGGATTCGGCTCTGCTTCCTGCTACAGAGTAAGGACCCCTCCTCTGAGGAAACTTCATTCTCAGTTTGCAGACCAAAAAGGGTTCCAGGAGGACTCCACTGCTCCAAGCAGTGAGTACTTCCCTGGCCATTTTCCTTTTCCCACCTCAGTTTTCAGACTCACTAAAGTCCAGGGGGCTTCTGCTTGCTTCCCAGAGGTAAGGAACCTCCCCCTTTTTAGGGCTTTGCTCAGTGACTTCCCAGCTAGTTGCCCAAATTTAACTCTGTCATTCACTTTTCCATTCCATTTTCACATACTCTCACCTTTTCCCTAACAGAAGGTCCTGTACTCTGGCAAGCCCCCATGTTCTCCGGACTCTGTTGGTCTTTATGCATTTAGGAAATGCACAGAGGGAACAAGATCCAGCTGTGATTGGAAAAAGGGCCCTCTCACTCACACACCCAAGCATACACACATTTCGCTCACTTTTCTGGGCTTTAAAAGTTAAAATTTTAGAGGTACTCACCTTCTTTCCAATCAGCCTTTGAGCTCAACACTCAAAACCCTTTAAAACCTTTGTTCCAAATGGCCAAGGTCCATGAAAACTCACCCACACTCAATGGGTCTGCTGCCAACAAGGAAAGCTTACCTGGGCCAGGTCCATTGGTCAGGTTAGCTTGGAGTCCCATCTTTGGATGCCAAGCTGTTGGAAGAAACCTCCATCTGGGTTCAGTTCCAAGTGGGAAGAAAGACATTGGAAACTTGGAGACTACTTGGAAATATGATTTAATGGTGGGCAGGACCACATGGTTTGATATCCTGGGCAATCAAGCACATGGCTGAGAGAAATAGATTTATACCCTCTGTTGGGCTTTGAACTTGCTTCTTGTTCCTGTGTAAGAAATGTATTCTGATTGGTTATCAGATTCCCATGGGGCCATGCAGGGATACAGGCTTGGTTGAATTTTGCTGGGTGATGTAACGAAGGGCCTTTGGGCAATTCCTATTATGGCTTAAAGGCTTTGACCTGGTTTGGGTCTTGAGCAGTGACGTGCGGTGAAGTTTATGGCTAGTGAGACAGCAATTTTTTTAGACTTGTGGACTTCAACTCCCAGAATTCCACAGCCAGGCATGCTCAGTTCTGATTTAAAGCAACAGCTTTAAACTTATTTAAATAAGTTTTCTTCCTTCTTTTTCTTTTTCTTTTACCTTCCCCTCCTTCCTCCCTCTCTCCCCCCTCTCAAACACACAAACGCACACACACACACACACACACACACACACACACACACACACAAAGAGAAGTTGGATTATAGTGTTTAATTCCATGTAGCTGATTTCCAGGGCAAAGGAGGAGTTATTTTTGCCCTGTCCAATGGCATTTTCTTTGATAAAAGAGACGGAAAGATGGTCTTTGGGTTCCCTCCTTGAATGAGAGAATCCGTTTTAGTCAAAACGTTCAAATGTAATAAAATGATTTTCCTGTCTCAATCTATTTCATTGGAAAAGATGCCCGCCTGAGGAAAGAGCCTTTCACGTCTCTGAAAGCCAGCCCAGGGTGGGATCTCTCCAGGATGGGCGCAAGACCGATCCATGTTCACCAGCAAAGGGCAAAACTCTCTTCCATGGCCTCATTTCCCACCCGAAGCTTCCCCGTTTCTTCTCCATTCTTTTGCTTTCCGCAAAAACAGGGACGCGCTTTGGGAAGGCGGGAGCCCAGAGGAGCCCACCGGCACCCGCACCGGCTGCTCTGGAAGCCAAACTGCAGGTCGGGACTTCCCAGCTCAGCTGCTTCCCGGGCGGGTGGCACCTGCCAGACGGGACGACAGGAGCTGTGAGGGAGCACGGGCTCCAGGGGCTCTGAGCGTCCACCTGCCTGAGCTGTGCCGCGGGCGAAAGAAAGCGCTTTAGTCAGTGGGGTGTCAGGGGAGAGGATAGAATCTCTCCTCCTCTCCCCCTACACCCCACTGACTAAAGTGCTTTCTTTCACCCGCCTGAGCTCTTCCGCGGGCGAAAGAAAGTGCTTTAATCAGTGGGGTGTCAGGGGAGAGGATAGAATCTCTCCTCCTCTCCCCTGACACCCCACTGACTAAAGCACTTCCTTTCGCCCGCCTGAGCTCCTCTTCCTCTTATATATATGAAACTCCCTCGTGGATATTATTATTTTATATATTATTATTTCATGATGCCTCCAATGACCGCACGTCCCTGGTCTTGAGTGAGGGCTAATCCTATCACACTGGAGCTGAAGGTCTTTTGTCTTGTAGATAGGATGGTACCAAAATATCTGCTGGAGCTGAGTTTCTGTGTCCCTTAAAATTTCTATTTCTCTTTTAGGAGAAATATTCTGCCTTTTTAAAATATCATAGAATATTTCATTCTTCTACGAAAGGGGTGGGTGCTAACCTTCTTCAATAGAATAGGAATTTGGTAATGGAAATTAAATTTATCTTTGTCAACTATTCACTTGTGACCCAGATTATTAGAAACAAAAAATCATTATTATATGAGGGCTATTGAGTGTTTTCTATAAAATAAATCTTTATCTTATTTTCATCCTAATCCCTCTCCTCTGTCTATATAGTGTGTCTAGCTATAAAACCAGTTGAACAATATATTAAAATTTTGATATACCAAACATCTTTTCAAAATTTTCTTCCAGACTTTAAGATTTAAAATAGATTTTAGTGCCCTTTTATTTGTATTTGATTTTAGTGCCCTTTTATTTGTATTTGATATTGTCCCATTTCTCAAAAGTGTAGAGTTATTCTGCATACCAATTGATAAGGAATGTTGATTCTCCTCTCTATCTTTCTTTAGATGAACTAATTTGGCATACAAATATTTTCTCCACAAAATATTTATTTGTTGAGATCAACCTGAATACTTTTGTCTGAAAAATGAATCTGAACCCAGCCTGTTCTATCAGGATATTCCCTATCCACTAGACATAAATATCTCTCTCAAATAAAGCAATTTGTTTGAATTTTTAAAAGTTGCTTTCTTTGTTTTCATATTCTCAAATGCATAGCTTATCACAAAGAACAAAACTTATCTTTTTGACATATTTACCAAACTTCATTAAACTTAGGCTTCCAATGCAATCAAACTGCAGAATAAGGTATGTGGGAGAAGCTGCTGAAATTTTGTTTTATAAACAACTGTAATGAATTTCAGGAAATTTCTGCCATCAGAGTCTAAAGTAGCTCCCTTATATTTATGCATATAATACTATGACTGGCAAAGCAACTCAGAAAAGCCATAATTTAAGACATATTTAGCATTCAGTTTTTTTCTCAAGCTATTTCCCAAGAACAGGTAATTAAATCACATGCAAAGTCATAACACAATATATGTTTGTAACACTAGAATGAAGAGAAAGTGAAAAGAAGCAACTTTGAAGAAAAATGTATATGCACACAAATATCCTGTTTTTTTCTTTCTAAATAGTTCCGATGTCAGAAGCAGCAGCTCACAGACTTTTAATATATAGTACATAGTTGAAAAAATTATGTTATTTTTTAGGTTCTTCTCACATAAAGTGTACAGTTTTCCTTTTGACAAGAAACTCTTTCTTGCTTAGCAAAATTTTTATTCATGTTATCCTCATTATTAATTTGGGCATTTTCTTGATTGTAATAGAGCCATTCTAATGAAATAGTAGAAAATTTATCAAGAATTTTTATTGAACTTGCCAGTATGATATAGTAACAAATGATTATCAGTATTTCATTTGTCAAGTAATTTTTGTTCTAGTAAAGGTGTATGGGACATCTAGCCCTTTGGAATGGAAGTGGCATGGGATGCTGGGATAAAATGCCCACTCCTGATCTTTCTTCAGTGGTAGAGAAAAGGGCAATGCACAAGCCAGACTTTTTGACATACTTTTTTCTTTTTGACATACATGAACAGATACAGGCCTGTCATGTTTCAGCATAATCCATAACCTCCAAGTCATATTATTGCAAAGCTATGGTTCTTGATACTCATGACAATTGCTTCTAAAGCACTTATTACAGTAAATCAGTATAGTACGGATTCATATATAAGAAATAGAGAGACATGGAATGAAATTTTTGTTTAATCATTGAATGACTTTGGGCCTTATCTTTCAGGCTGATTGTGATGTGGGTGAATGGGAGTGTATTTCCAGTTTTAAAAGATTGGGTAATATCGTATTAAGCTCTCAGAATATGATATATTATATGATATATTATATGATATAAGGCAGATTCCCCTCTTTACTATATGTAAGTTCCTCTTAGTTTCATCCCAATCTGATATATAACTTTATCACTGGAACTCAGATTTTATCTCTCTCATTGGTTATTTGTACAGAGTAGGGCAATTGCAAAGTGCAATTGAAGTATAAGAAGGCCTTCTATGACCTGTTTTCATCTTGAAATCATACAATGATTAGGTATCTGGTATTTCAACACTCAATCTCTTACTCATTCTTTACAAAATTCAATGGAAGAAATTTCGGTGAGAGTGAAATTGTTACTATGGTTTACCAAGTGGGAGTTCCTTGTATTGAGCAAATCTTATATGAGTAAAATAAAATAAAAAATAAAGGTTGTGTCAACAGCCATAAGATATATTTGCATACACCTGTTGGCAATACAAGCTGCCCTGGCTCAACAATAACCTTGGTGTATTAGTTGATTTTACTCACAAGTTTCTTGATTATATCAGTTGATTATATCAGACTTGGATGAGAAGATACACAAGTTAGAATATGTTCTTGTGATATGCTAATTATGAAACATTTGTTGGTGCTTCTTTCTAAAGCATCAATTAAAGTATTTGGCAGTGATACATTTTCCTCTAAGTATAATGTATTTCCTCTAATCAATTAAAACAATGACATTGTTTACAAAGTGCTAGGTTTTAGCAATTAACAATCCAGGAAAGGATGCTGATATAACACTGTCATTGTAGTTATACAACCTCCAAGCATGGCTGAGCACCCAAACTTGGAATGAAACGCAGGGGTGAGATCCAATATCTGTAAATATAACTACATTATAGCCATGCTGAATCAGTCTTATTCCCATATCAGCTAAAAAAATACCATGGAAAGGCATGCAAATATAGCATGAGTACAGTCATGTTTCTCAGCAACTGATGAAAAGTGGATAGATCATCCCTGATTATCTTTTTCAGAATTAGACACATTGGAGGTAGAAGCCAGTTTGGAGTAGTGGCTACAGGTAGCAGGCTAAAAACAACCAGATGTGAGTTTTAGTTCCACCATGGGCCAAAAGCCAACTGGATAACTTGAGGCCAGTCAGTTTTTCTCTTAGTTTGCAGAAGACAGCACTGAGAGACCACTTCCAAAAATCTTGCCAAGAAAATTACAGTGACTTGTACAAGTAGTTGTCAGCAGTCAAAAATGACTCAGTCATGGATGAGAGTCAGACGTCGCAACGACACAACGTGCTTTCTCAAAAGTCCGAGACTGCCGTTGATTCTTTTACCTGCTGCACAGTCCATATGGACCTAAACTGTCCCGAAGAGACGGTGACAGGGAGACAAATCCTTGCTGGTCTCAGGGACACCGCAAAGTCCCTGATCGACCCAAGGGAAGTTCTCCAAGCCAGTGGTAAACAGACAGCCCCCAGGTTGACAAAGTCAGAGATGGCTCCCGAAGAAGGCAGTGAAAGTGAGTCCAGCTGGTGAGATTTTTTCTTTGAGAATGATTGCCCAAAGAATTTTTTAAAAAGATAAACCAGTCCTTTAAGCAAAAGAATAAAGCAGCAAAATTTATCTTTATTGGACTGCCTTAGAAAGTTTTTTTCCTTTTCTATGTAACAATGTTTTGTGGATTGAAGTGATTGGAACGCTTCCCATTTCTCCTCTTAAGTGAATGAATTGATTTTTTCTCCTATTTTTTGTTACTTTATTTTTTGGTTGATTTAAAACTTTTTTTATTTTAATAATCCTTCCTCTTACTGTTTATTAAATTTTATTAAAGACACTTAGAGATTTTTGCTTTCCTTAAGTCTGATATGAATAATAGAAAGTTGAATCTGCCATTAGGAAGCCAGAACTTGGTTTTTTCTTTTTCTTTTTGAAACAATGTATCCTTTGCTCTATTTTCTTTGATTCTGTTGACGTTGTAACTAGAGGGTTTGCAACTTATCTGTAGAGACTGATAACGACTCAAGGACATGGACTGTTCCCTTACAGGTGTCTTTGTGGAATATTTTGGACAAGGGAAGGGAAAGGAAAGAAAAGAAAAGATAGAACCCTCACTTTTTTGAAAAAATTAAAAGAATCTTATGTTTAAGCAAATCTAAAACAAAAATATTTTTATACATAAAAGAGACATTGAAGGCGAGAGTGGCAGTGGATTTTAAACTTTTTCTTCTCTTCTGGGAAATATGTATTTATATACAGATGAAGAAACCCTAAGTTACCAGGATTTTTTGGATGGAATTCTAAATATATTGGAAGGATTTGAGAGATTTGATAAGAAGTTGGATAGACTATTGTCTGGCACAATAAAAGATGAAGGGACTGGAGCCTCAAAAATTAAATAAGAGAGTGAAGACATAGAAGATAACGATAAGATAACAGATGAACCTAATAATGGAGCACCTATGAGTGAAAGTGGAAAGAAGGGAACATGGAAAAATGAACCTGATTATTATTATATACTTGATGATCTGGAGCTCTACCCCTCCTGTCAAGATATGGATTTGATGATGGAAATAAGAAGAGAAACAGTTTTAGAAAGACATCTGATAATTAAAGATATGTTAATTTTAATACCAGTTCAAGAGCAACGAGACTATATGAGAGATCTGTCAAGCAAAAAAGTGCTGAGAGAAGTTTCTAAAAACTTTATAAAGAAGTTCATAAAAGAATTGATGCAACAACTGGCTAAAGAGATAAGATTGTTTTGTTACTGGAAAGACACAGGTTGATAATGAAGGTTGATAATCCAAAATTTAGTTAACCTTTGGTGATTAATAAGTAGGATTTTGTAGACACTTTTAGAATGTTTTCTTTAAAATGTTTATTCATTAATTAATAACTCATTATGATAATAATAATGAAATAATAATCTTAATTAGTAAAAACAATTTGGGTATAAACTGTAAATCGAGACCTGGGAAAAAGATTTATCAATTTCACTAATACATTTTTGCTTAGATTTTGTTATAAAGATGTAATTTCTCTTGGGTACTTATAAAGTTTACTAACAAACTTTTGTTCAGATTTTATTATAAAGATGTAATTTTTCATGGGTCGGAGAAGAGGAGATGTGGTATAAATGGTTTAAAAAATTCTTTTTTTAAAGATAACTACAATAATAATAAGGAAATGTTAATGGATAATGTTTAATGATATTTACATATGTTGGCATTGGTAAAAGCAATCAGATATAAGCCTTAAATAGTGAGGAAATAAAGGGGGAATATGCTATAAAAGGGTAATTATTGGAGGTTTATAGGAATAGCCAATGAATGCCAGTAGGTGGTTGTGTCTTTAAATACAAATGATTCCAGATAAAAGCATGTTTAAATAATTATAGCTAAATGAGAATGATGGTACATTGACGGCAAAATACATAAAGATTTTCGATTTACAATGTAAATCAAAAATATGAAGGATGTATAAAGAATGATTGTGGTAGTAACGCACGAAATTTATCTGTAACCAATCGACATGCTTTCTACAAGATGTAATGAAGAATGATTCCTTTTTTGTGTCTTTTTGTTTAATTAAAACAATAAAAAAAAATTCTCAAAAAAGTGACTCAGTCATATTGTTGGGAAAAATATCCATCTGGTTCAGTTCCAAGCCGGGAAAAAAGCATTGGAGACAAAATGTAGGCTGGAGGCTGATTGGAAAGAGAGTTGATTTATTGATGAACAGAAGCACATGTTTATGGTTCTGGTGCCACATGGAGTTGAGAGTGAGAGGTATACGGTATATACCTTCTCTTGGGCTTTGCACTTGAGTTTCCTGTTCCTGTGCAAGAACATGTACTCTATTGGCTGTTGTCAGACTCCCATGGGGCCACGTTGGGTCATGTTTGTCTGAATCAAGTTTGGTTGAGGTTTGCTGAGTGATGCAATGCCCTTAGGAGGTTGCGCAATGCAGTGAGCTCTACTACTAGATAATCCTGTTATGTCCTAGAGAGTCATGTCTTAATCCCATCACCCTGGAGCTGAAGGTTTTTGCCTTGTACATAGACTGGCCCAGACTGGGGCTATTAAGAAAGACTTGGGGGCTGCTTTCTGTCTTTAAAACATGTTCCTCCATTAGGGAAATATAATATTCTGGCTTTTTTAATATTTCTCAAAATATTTCCTTCTGGGGGGAGGGGTGTAGCTTCCCACAATAAGATGGAATAAAGATATATCAAATTAAATCAAATACTTATTATGGTCATAGACCAGAATAAGGAAGGTGGGGTACAGTCATTAAAAAGCTTCAAGAACACATTAAATTAAAATCTATATAAGCTGATGCAGAAGATATAAAAGAAATGCTAGAAGAGCATCTAAAGAACTAGAATTTAAAGCTAGAATTCAAAATTTATAAATTGATGGTAACAGATGTAAAATAAATATAAATTAGAAACAAAAGTATGTATAAAAAGCAAGAATCCAAAAGAAGTAGGAGCATTAAATGAGTGCAAGGGAACAGAAAATGTTAGTATGTGGGAGACTATATCAAGTTACAAAGCACTTTAATATGGTGAACTAAGGGTCATTACCTCTAGTTCTAGCATAGGTTAACATCCAACAAATTATGAGTGCTGCTGCACAGAACCTGGAAATATTATATATTGTAACACGGTTGTTACCTGAAAGTAAACAGGATGGTATAAAATTATCCTGTGTACCCTGGGTATTTATGGTAAGCAGTAGTGGTAAGAAGAGGCTAGCAGAAATATCACTATAGAATAGGCACTGTAGAAGCACTGGCTAGCACTTGCCCCCTCGCCACTTTCCCAGCCAGCCGCCCAGCTAACCAGGGAAGGCGGGGTCTGGGCTGCAGCCAGCAGGGAGGGGGTGGTAATGCTCTGCCTGCAGGGGGGGTCGCAAGCGATAAGGGAAGCAAGTGGCAGCCAGCATCCCTGCCTCCTTCCTCTTAGAGCCGCAGCAGTGGGGAAACCAAAACTTCTTTGCCAGCCTCCCAGTCCAGCCCCCCAACACACACACACACACACACACACACACACACACACACCGCAATTGCTGCGGCCAGTACAAGCAAAGTGGCTCTCAAAGAGAATGAAGCAGATGCAGTGCTTCTTCCAACAGCCAAGGAAGGAAGAGGAGCCGAGGCCTCAGCTGTTGGAAGAAGCACCCAGGCCCACTTCATTCTCTTTGAGAGCCACCTTTCAAAATGGGGAATTTTCTAATATTTTGCAACCTGAGCCAGCCCAGCACCCTGTGCACATGGGCCACCTGGGAACCCCCAAGGCAAACACTGTCTCCTCCAGCTTGGTCGCACCCAGAGCCAGCCCAGCACCCTGTGCACATGGGCCACCCAGGAGCCCCGAGGCTTTGCAACTACCACCATCTCCAGCTCAGGATTCTGCACATATAGGCCACCTGGGAGCTCCGAGGCAAACACCTTCTCCTCCAGCTCAGGTGCAGCTGGAGCCAGCCTAGCGCCCTGAGCAGATGGGTCGCCCTGGCTTCAAGGGAAGGAATAGTTAGACAAAGCCTTCTGCAATAAGGTTGATCTACTAATATTAATCTTCAGTTAACCACTGCTCTTTCAAGCAAGGCTGGTCACAACAGCAGAAAATAAATTAATATGTACACTTGTATGTGGTGAACTTCCTAATATATATCTGGACCAAAGGTGGGGCTTATGTTCGGAAAAGTTGAATATAAAAGAAAAGAAAAGCTAATATAGAGCTTAATTTGATTAGGGAGGGTTCTGACACATTTCAACACTTTGATTATCTTTTCCCTCTTCCCTCCCTTCAATTTCATTCCTTTTTAAATAAATGACTCAAATGTTCAATATTTGATTTGAGTCAGAGAAAATACTAGCATTCCACTAGTGTTCCACTTAATACCTGCAATTCTTTAAAACATCTTTATTTCCACCCACCAGATGCATAGACTAGTATAGCTCAGTATTTTTCTTATGACATCAGTTATACTGCTATGAATGGACTGCAGGCATATTTGAATATAGCTGTGTTGAGGAGAAGAGAAAATGTCTCTACCTTGCCTGCTGATGGTAATGATGCCTTTGAGTCAGTGCTGGTGATTTCCTGCACAGTTTCTTTTTTTTTTTTAAATCATTTTTATTCAGCATTTTTAAACATTGAAATCACAATTACACTTTTATGACTTTCCACTATTGGTATTCTTTTTTCTAATTATTTCTAATTTTCCATTCTACAGCCTATTGTTTATACATAAACCTCCTTGTTTCATGATTATTACTTATAATAATTACAACATATATACATTTACATCTCTATTGGTTTCTGAATATATACCATCTCCTTTTGTTATATTTTCCATATAATCATTATGCATTAATGTTACATCTCTTTTCGAGCCAATTATACCACCTATTCCATATCTTGTAATCGTTTCCTCTCTATCCCTTACTTCCATTGTTAATTTATCCATTTCCGTGCATTTTAGCACCTTTTTTGTGATCTCTGCATTTGAGGGGGTGGTTTTTGGTTTCCAGTTTTGGGCAAATGAGATTCTGGCTGTGATAATTATATGAAGCATAATATATTAGATTTCTTTGCTTATATTTCCTTTTATTATTCCCAAAAGAAACAACTCGGGCTTCATGTCAATTTTTTGTTCCATTATTTCCTCCAACCATTTTTGAATTTTTGTCCAGAATTCCTTAGCTTTGGGACATGTCCACCACATGTAATAGAAGGACCTTTGTTGATGGTTACATTTCCAGCAATTTGGAGGTCTGTTGGGGAACATTTTGACCAATCTCGCTGGGGGTAAATGCCACCTATAAAACATTTTGTAGATGTTTTCTTTATATGCAGACCAACAACATCAATTTATAAATTTTTCCCCATAATTTTTCCCGGTGCTCCAATTCTATGTTATACCCAAAAATTTTAGCCCAAATTACCATTGTTTCCTTCAGTTTCCTCCTCCATTTTGAATTTCAAAAGGCAATTATACATTTTTGTCAGTGGTGGGTTTCAAAAATTTTTAGAACCTCTTCTGTAGGTGTGGCCTTGCTTTGTGTGGGTGGCTTGCCAGCCATGTGACCAGGTGGGATGGTTTGCCAGCCATGTGACTGAGTGGGAGTGGCTTGGCAGTCATGTGACTGGGTGGTTGTGGCCAACTTGTAAAATGTGGTGAAACTCACTTAACAACGCTCTTGCTTAGCAACCCAAATGTTGGCTCAGAAACTCTGGCATTTGAAGCATGCAAGTCTTAAAGCTGTCAAGTTACAAGACCCTTGTACCCCTAACCCTTTAGAAAAAAAAACCCCAGGGGTGTTCAAACTTGACAGCTTTAAGACTTGTGGATCTTGATCCTCTTCATCTTGATGATGTGCGGATGGGCGGGGGGAGGGAGCTGGAACCGGTTCTAAACGGCACTGTAGATTTGTGGAACCTCTTCTATAGAAGAGGTTAGAACTGGCAGGAATCCACCTCTGGTTTTTGTGATCATTTTTTCTTCTGTCCCTGTTACGATTTTGTCCAATTCTTGTTGTTCATTTTGAAACCCATACTGTTCTAAGTCCTTTTTGTAACTTGTTTGAATCTGCATGTAGGGTCACCAGTCTATTTCAATTCCCTGAAATTTTAACTCTTGGTTTGGTTTTAGTTTTCCTTGCCCATCCAATAACTCTTTGTAAGTCAGTTTCCTGTTCAAATGCATTACGTTGGGCTAAATCATTGCTTCCATGGTTAATATCCACCTAGGAATTTTAGTATAGAAATTTCTTTTGATTTTCATCCAAATCTCTAATAAGGCATCTCTCACCTGGTGTCTCTGAAAGTATTTATGGGCTTTGTTGTTTCCCTCCCAAATAAAGGCGTGACAGCCCAGCTGTAAATCATGTCCTTCTATCGTTAATATTCTTTTATTTTTGAGAACTATCCACTCTTTAAGCCATGTTATAGCTGCTGCTTGATAGTAGTTCCCAATCTGGGAGGCCAAACACTCCTTTGGTTCTAGAATCCTGTTTTAGTTTTATTCTAGCTTTTTTCCCCAACCAAATGAATATTAAAATTATTTTATTTAATTCTACAAAAAAATTCCCTAATTTTATTGGTACAATTTAAAATAAAAATAAAATTTTGAGTAAAATGTTCCTTTTTATGGTCGCAATTATTCCAATCAAAGATATTTCTAATTTAGCCCAATTTTCCAAATCTTTTTGTATTTGTTGCAGTAATTTTGAGTAGTTATCTTCTTTTATAATAGAACATTTAGCTTTCAGCCGAATTCCAAGATATTTTGCTTTTTTTACTACTTGTATTTCCAATAACTGCTCTAACTCCTCATTTTGCCTTTGTGTAAGATTTTTGGTAACTATCTTCATTTTGTTTTTGTTTATTTTTGATCTTTCCAAATTCCTCTATTTCCTGAATTAATATTTTCCCAGTTTCAAGGGGGTCTTCTATTATAAAAACCATGTCATCTGAAAATGCCTGTGTTTTATACTCTTCCTTTTCAATTTTTAACCCTTTTATTTCTTTTTCCCTCCTAATCTGTGTTAATAAGACCTCCAATGAGAAAATAAATAGGAGAGGAGATAGTGGCCATCCTTGCCTAACCCTTTTATTTATAGTAACGTTCTCCGTTAGTTCTCCATTCACTATTACTTTAGCTGTTTTGTTTGAATATATTGCCTTAATCATTTAAATAAATTTTTCTCCAAATTTCATAATAGTTAATTGTGTAATTAGAAACTGCCAATTTAAATTATCAAAAGCTTTTTGTGCTATACACCAATACTAATGTTAAGTGGTTTTCTGGATGTGCTTCGTAGTACTCTAGTACGTTCATTATAATTCTTGTATTATTTCTTAGTTGTCTTTTGGGTAAGAATCAATTTTGGTCCAAATGAATAATTTTATTTAGTCTTTTTTGAGTCCTTTCGCCATAATCGTCATGAGTATTTTATAGTCAACATTTAGCAGTGAGATTGGCCTATAATTCTTAATCAATTGGTTGTCTGTATCTTCTTCTGGGATTAATGTTATAAATGCCTCAGCCCATGAATTTGGCATTCTAGCTTGCTCTAATACTTCATTATACATTTCTAATATAATTTCCTCAAAGGGCAGCCTCCATCAGTAACCAAGAAAGAAACCACTCAACTCCATTTTTCAGAATTAAGAGTACTTTTACTGGTTATGAGTAGAAAACAGCTAGGCAAAGCAAGATCTGAGGCAAAAGCACACGTAATCATAGATATCAATATGTGACCCAACTCCCTTCCCCTGGTAACCCCATCCCCCAGTCCAATCCGCACACCCCACATGTGTCATGTGGGTTGCATCTTCAAAAAACATCATCAGATTGGTATGGCGGACAGTTGGCCTTGGCGGCAATTCCACTATCTGCAGTATGCGCAGTAGATGGTGAGAAAAACATTCTCTTCTTCATTCACTCCTGTGATGAAGCTTCCCCTCTAAAAGACCATGTCATCCGCCCTCCCCATTTCAATAGCAGCCGAAAGCAAGCAACAAAGCAGAGGCTGACAAGTTCACTCTTTCACTCACACCTTTCATGCATTTTCTTTCCTTTTCACTGTTTAAAAGCTCATCTCCTCCGCTCCTACTGTCGAATCACTGCTCCTCTTCCTTCTTGGAGACTCGCTCCTCCGCTAACACCTCGCAAAGCTTTCGCAATCTGAGAGTTTTCCTTTCTGTCTATTTTGTTCTCCACTTGCCAATACTTCAAGCCGCTTACTACTCTTCTCTTCCTCCTCAAACAGTCGGGCCGTCACACCTCCGAATCCGCCATGAAAGGTCGATTTCTTCCACGCCTGATCTGAGGATTCCTTTTGTTGTGTGGGAGATCATCCCTCTCTTCACAGAACTCAGGGTGTTCCTTCTCTATCACCGATCCAGCGAACAAAACCAAGCACCCTTCAGACTCTCCAGATCTCCTGCGTTCAACTTGGCACAGCTCAGGTTGCTGCTTTCTTTGGCCTATTTTAAAAAGGTTTTTCAACATATTTTATTTCTCATCTCCAATCTGAAACATACATTTTG
Source organism: Natrix helvetica (assembly GCF_964273705.1). Lineage (NCBI taxonomy): Eukaryota > Metazoa > Chordata > Lepidosauria > Squamata > Natricidae > Natrix > Natrix helvetica. The sequence continues at coordinate 62,380,256 of NC_138550.1, forward strand.
GAGTCTTTGCTTTGAATATGGTTATATAAAAAGCACATCTTGTCTGAACAGAATATTGCAGCAGAACGTCCATACATAAAATGTAGATTAAATTAGCAAGCACAGTCTTCAACACTTATTTAAATCTCTTTGGCTGTTAATTGCTATTAGGGAGTGGGGCAGGGGTGGGTCCCTACCGTTTCTAATTGGTTCGCTAGAACTGGTTCCACAAATCTAGCATGCCGTTTAGAACCGGTTCCAGTAGTGGAACGCCCCTTCACTCACTCATCCCGGGGCCCCACCCATCTGGTCTCCACTGGTATCTCGCTCCCCCCACCCATCCGCACCACGCCTCTAAGAGCCCTATAGAGAGCCCTTGGCTCTCTATTGCTGCCTGCCGAGGAGGTAAGTGAGCTGGGTGGAGGAAGGGGGAAACTGCTGGAGCTGCATTGACCCCTGGGTTCGTACCACACTTTGCAGCCGCCGGAGGCCCATGCGGACTACTTCAGGGTGCTGAGCAATCTGGTTCTGGGGATTCCCTCCCCCCAAAAGACCGCCTGCTCGTCTCTCCAGAACTTGCGGCTTTTGGGGGGGGTTCTTTTTTTAAAAAGCCTCTCCAGAGGATCTTGAAAACTTGCGAGGTTGCTTTGGGAGGGGGGGGGAAGATGGCCAGCATCCCCCCCTCCTCACTTCCCTGGGCACCTGCAGCCTCAGAGCCAGCGGGGAGCCTAAGCAAAGGAGGAGGTAGAGAGCTGGGTGGAGCAAGGGGGAAACTACTGCTATTGCTAGAGCTGCGTTGCCCAGCTGGGTTCGCGGACTTCTGCCCCTCGTGCCGCGCTTTGCAGCCACCAGAGCCCTGCACGGACTTCTCGCTCCAGCAGCTGCAAAACGCAGCATGGGGGGCAGAAGTCCCCAAACCCAGCAAGGCAACGCAGCTCCAGCAGTAGCAGTAGTTTTCCGCTTTCTCCACCCAGCTCTCCACCTCCTCCTTTGCTTATGCTCCCTGCTGGGTTCGGGGGCTTCTGCCCCCTTGTGCCACACTCTACATGGACCTCTTCAGGATGCTGGGCAACCTGGTTCTGTGGATTCCCCCCCCCCCTCGCCCAGAAAAACCAACCACCCATCTCTCCAGATCTTGCGGTTTTTTCGGGGGTGTTTTGCCTCTCCAGACGAACTTGAATGATGCTGCCCTTCTGTCCCACTCCCAAAACAACCTCACAGGTTTTCAAGATCGTCTGGAGAGGCATTTTTTAAAAGAAACCCAGAAAAAGCTGCAAGAATCGGAACGACGGGTGGTCGGTCTTTTTGGGGGGGATTCCCAGAACCAGGTTGCCCAACACCCCATAAGAGGTCCACGTGGGTCTCTGGCACATGCAAAGTGTGGCACGAGGGGCAGCAGCACGCCACCCTGATCAACTGGCTTATAGTTGGCAGCAGGCAGCTCTCGCTAGGTTTTTCCCCTTCCTCCGCCCAGATCTCCACCTCCTCCTTTGCTTAGGCTCCCATCCCGTTTGGCACAGAAAAGGGGCTCAACTTTACAATGGGGCACCTTGGCCCTCGGTTTTCTCTGCTAGCTGCATCTTGCTTTGGGTAAAGGAGGAGCAGAGGAGGTCGTAAGGCAGAAAGAAACTTCTTCCCCCTGCCCTCTGGATCGCCAGCATGAGCATGGCTCAACAACAACTTGAGTAGCAACGGCAGCTGCCCACACACCTGCTTTCAGTTGAGGGCAGGTTTGTTTTGCAAAAGCACAGTGCAGCCGAGGATTGAAGAAACTGCCCAAGATGCTTTTTGCGGGGGAAGGGGGATGCCATACCCGCAACTTTTATCCCTTGCCCACCCACCTACTCCCCCCTGCGTGTCCGGGCACTACGTTGGGGAAACTTGGGCGTGACTGGTCTTGAATGCACATCACCCCCCGCCCACCTCCACACCTTTGCAGATTGGCTGGCAGATTGGCTGGCAGATTTGCTGGCTGTGGAGCATGGGCCCTTTTTGAAGCCGGAATGGATGCCCATACACGAGGGGCACAGGCTAGGACCAGCTGCCCTCATCTGTTTCTCCCCAAAGTGCTTTTTTTCCTTCAAGAGGCAACTGGACTTTCTGATTTTTCTTTGAAAAAGTTTTGCTTCTCCTCCAGGAAGCTTTTTCAACTCCGAGGAAGCTTCTGGAGGAGCTGAAGAAGCTTCTTGGAGGAGAAGTGAAAGGTCTTCAAAGAAAAAGCAGAAAGTCCAGCTGCCTCTTGGGGAAAAAAGCATTTTGGGACATCCTGGATGACCAAGAATCCCCATAGACATCCCTCATCCTAGCTTTCTGATGCCTCCTAGCCTTGCTTGCCTTCCATCCCTGTGAGGGCCACTCTCCCAAAGCCCATGATAGTTTAACATCAATAAGTCTTCTTGTAGTAACAAGGGTGGCTGAGGATTCAGAGGTGGCACACATCCATGGTTTCCTGATTGCCAGGGCTATTTGGAAAACCTAAGCTGGGGAGACCTGGTCTGTCCGGAACTTTTGAAGCTGGTGGGCTCTGGATAAAAGTCAAAACCTGAGTTTGATGCTGACATAAAGGTTTTTGTTGAAATCCTGGTTCAAGTTTTGGAGAAAGACTTATTTCACCCTAAACTTGTGACAGTTTTCACCAAACCTTAGAGTGATTTAGAAAGAAAGAGAGAAAGAAAGAGACAGAGAAAGAGAGAAAGAAAGAGAGAGGGAAAGAAAGAAGGAAGGAGGGAGAGAGGGAAGAGAGAAAGAAAGAAAGTGGGAGAGATACACACAAGAAAGGAAGGAAGGAATGGAGGGAAAGTGAGAGAAAAAAGAGAGAGACAAAGATAGAAAGAGAAAGAAAGAGAAAGAAGGAAAGAGAAAGAAAGAAAGAAAGAAAGAAAGAAAGAAAGAAGAAAGAAAGAAAGAAAGAAAGAAAGAAAGAAAGAAAGAAAGAAAGGGAACTTATGACCATGATTGAGCCCAAAATTTTGGTTGCTAAGCAAGAGCGTCGTTAAGTGAGTTTCACTACATTTTCCAAGTTGGTCATGCCCACCTGGTCACATGACCGCCAAGCCACTCCCACCCAGTCACATGACCGCCAAGCCCCACCCGGTCACATGACCACAGAGCCACTCCCACAAAGCAGGCCACACCTACAGAAGAGGTTCTAAAAAAATTTGAAACCCACCACTGGAGTGGGGGTGAGGGTGGGAGGAATAACTTCAGTGTCTGAATACTGAATGTTTCCCGAAGCCGGCATTGCATCAAACCTTAGAGTGATTTAGAAAGAAAGAAAGCAAAAAGAAAGAGACAGAGAAAGAAAAAAAGAGAGACAGAAAGAGAGAAAGAAAAAGAAAGAAAGAAAGAAAGAAAGAAAGAAAGAAAGAAAGAAAGAAAGAAAGAAAGAAAGAAAGAAAAGAAAGAAAGAAAGAAAGGGAGAGAGACAGAGAAAACTCTGGGCTATTATTTTTAATTGTTACATTATTTATCACATGTTAATATTTTACACTGTCCCTACACCTAGAGTGATTTTACTGCCTTTCTTTTGCCCAGGGCTACCACATATTTTTCAGGGATTTATATGCATTCAATGTCTATAGTCCAGAGCATAAATATGTGTGTGTTTATTTTATACATCAGGTTGCATAAGTCCAGCTAAATATGCTATTCCTGGTATGTGATGGTTTGTATACATACAGAGAAAGAAGCACTCTTGTGATTTTTGACTTTTAGGCATGCTGACATAATACTAATTACTGTTTTGAACAATATGCAGGTTGTATTACACAAATGGCTATTTTATATGTGAAATTGCGACTGAAATATTTCTGCACCTATATTGGTTCTCACTGTCAGGAAATTTCTCCTTAGTTTTAGTTGCTTCTCTCTTTGTTCAGTTTCCATCCATTGCTTCTTGTTTTGCCTTTTGGTGCTTTGGAAAATAATTTTTCCACATTTCTTTCTGGCAACCCCTTAAAAGCCCCTTGAAATAAGGGGAATAGTAATAAGGATATACTAAATAATATACTAAATTATGCCTTTGTATACTTGCATTTATAAACATTTGTTTCCTGCAACGTGTATATATGATATATGGTGCCCTTTGTAGTTATATTTGTTTCCTGTAACACCTATATGTTATGCCTTTGTTATGCGTGTTATGCCCTTTGTTGTTGTAACACAAATATGCCACATTAGACCTTTATTTTTGTATTTCCTGCAACTAAGGAAAAATGCTGTTATTGGGTCTGTAAAGTACCTGGCATTTGTCAAAACATAATCTCACCTTTGATGAGAGTCTCCCCCTTCTTCCTAAGAATGTATCTCACCTTTGATCTGTTCCCTTCACAACAGGGGCCCAAATGACCAATCATGAGAACAAAGGAAAGATACAGGCTGATAAGGAGTATTCTATCCTTTTTGCAGGAATACACAAATCTAATTAGGAATCCAGGATGTTATTTTATGATATTTCTGATTGTATTAAAAGGAGTTATGCCTTCTCTGAAGTGTAGTTCTCCCCTGCATATCGTTGGGTTTGTTTGGCACAATTGACCATCATGTCTTTTAACTTTGATCAAAGATTAAATGCTGATTGTTATTCAAGCCTCCGTCTAAGTCTCATTTTCGACTCATTGTGACTTGGATGTATTCTCAAACTTCTATGGGTCTAAACATATTCTCAAACCTTACAGTATGTAGATAATAAAGTTGAAAAAAGGTGATCAACATTTTTACAGAACTATAGATACTTTGAGGCTGGGTGTGACAAGGAATGGCTAAGAGGGGAGGGGCCAGGTGAGGCACCCCTTGATGTGAGTGACATTGAGTTGGCCACACCCACCCAGTCACAAGACTGCCAAGCCGCTCCCACCCAGTCACATGACCACCACGCCACGCTCACAAAATAAGCCATGCCCACAGAATCGGTAGTAAAAATTTTGAAACACACCCCTGCCTCAAACCCCCATATCTTTAACCTTAAACTGTTCACCGTGGACCTCACACATTCCTAAGAGATCCCTACAGGGGCGTGCATAAGTGCAGTAATGTGCCTACTGTCCCTGTCCTACTGTCCCCATTGATATGTACTCATTTTATGTGTCCATGGCCATGTAACATTTATATCCATCTACCTATACCAATCTCATGCAAAAATGTCCATGTCTATACTAATACTGTTACCTTGTACATGTTGACAAATAAATAAAAGAAAAGAAAAAATACATTTAGCCATTAATATTTAATATGTATGTATCCACAGGAATCCTGTGAGATTTCAGTGATATACAAGTTGAATGAATAAAATCGATAAACCCATTCTCTTCTTTGGAACAGGAATTAGTAAAGCACATGGATGTCAACCATCTGATAACAGTGGCATACTGTCCCTGAACAGGAAGGTTCGGCTATTAGTATAATGGTTTATAGTCATTTCCCCAAAAATAAAGAATGTGACTTTTAAAAGAGCACTGGATATATTTTAATACTTTTGTGTTCACAGCCTTTTGAGAGTAATCACTGGTGGCTGATTTCTTCCAAGATTATTGTGTTGCAGCTCATCACCAAGGTACATATGTGTTTTGATTATTTATCAATGGTTTATTAAATTGACATTCCAAAGTTAGCTCTCCTTTTCTCATTTAAAAGTGAAATCTAAAATGCAGCACTGATAACTTGCTTCATGGTGCCTAGCTTCAGTGAAATATGCTCACCAAAGAGTAGCATTCTAGAAACATTGTTTTTATATTTGCTTTTTCTGTAGCAACTTGACACAAATATTGCTGTTGAATTTGGGAGCAACCTGGCATTTGCAGAAGTTTTCTGAATCTTGTAATGGAATGATTTCAGAAGAAATGTATGACATAATCACGAAGAATCTGGTGTGAAATAAGCATAAGCAAAAAGAAGTTTATTTGTCAAATAAACAAAGAATATTAATTGTGAGATTGATAATGGGCCTAGCCTCTCTTTCAGGATCCCTTGCTTTTCATACTGCATGGGACAGCACAAATGCATTGATGCTATTGTGATAGTAATGCTAGATTATAATTACCATCATTATTAGTTCAAAGTACTTACAATTTCAATTAATATTGTCTCTGCCAATAGCTTATCATTTTAGCAAGCAAAACTCAGAAAAGAAATTAAGTGGGAAGATAAATACATGAGAATAATAGTTTATTGTCTCAAAAACCTGGGGAAAGTAAAGAATCTTAGAAACAATGACATAAGAGCGTAAGAGAGCTTGGAACACATTTGCTTGCATGTGGGGAGAAGAAGCTATGCAAGCACTGCTCACTCTTGCATTTCTTGTATAGACCACAAACGCATATTCTAAGCAGAATTGGAAAACTCGCCTAACCAACTTGCCACAGCCAACTCACAGCAGGGCAATTCGCCATGACACAATTCAACAATTCAATTTAATTATTTAAAATAATTTAAAAATTATTTTAATTTTTGTCATTTACATTTCATTTTGTCCCTCCTTGGGTATCTTTTCTTTAATTATTCTATTCCACTGTTTCTATGATATTAGTGTAACTCTTGTTCTGCAGTGAGTTGACCATGACAAGTTAGCAGCAGCAATTTGACTGTGGTGAGTTGGTCATAGTAAGTGGGCTGTGGCAAGTTGATTGTGGCAAGTTGACGTGCAGTAGTGACAAAATTGTGGAAACCTTTTGGGAAAAGTGCAGTATTTTTGTGGTTTGATGGCTAATAACATCACTTTTTTGGGGGAGTAGTACCATAAAATTATATATCCTCTGTCCAGGTAATATGCATTTTAGTCCAGTTTAGTCTTTTCAACCTTTGTTTTAGAGATAGGCTTTTTTTGTGGAATTCTAGATTTTAGGCCAAATTCCTGCAGTCTGCACTGAACATTCCTTGCATTGCGCCATTTCATCTTGTATACACCCAGATGATTTTCTTCTGTCACGTAGGCACAGTCTCTTAATTCTTTTATCATCACTTGTACTGACTGAGTCTCTTTATACCTCTTCAAAAATTTAGAAATGCCATCTTTGGTTAAGTTTCCACCAATTTTTCTTCTAATTTCTTTATAATTGTACCCTTATTCACTTAATAATTCTGTTTTACTTTGCTTTCTAGGTGACCAGTCAACTCTTTGCACCATTACTTTAATTTTATTATGTTTTACAAGCTCACTAAATGAAAGAACACACACAAAACCCCAACCAACTTGATAGCGATCACGTAACACACTGACAAATGTCCTTCTCTCAGCTTCAATACATGACATCAATAACTGAATCCTACTGTGATCTGATTGCCTCATTGCCAAAACAAGATGACATCTGATTGGCTCTCTAAACACTCATGCTTATTGGCCACAATCAGATGAAGGAAAGTTACCTGATATCAACCTAAGCAAGTTGTGCTTCCTTTTTCTGGTTATTTGCCTATAACCTTTCATATAATACAGATAATTGAACAGATAATTGAACAAATTTTGTTGCATTACCTTCTTGATTAAATTATCTTTCCATTGATATATACTTTTATGGTACTACTCAAAAAAAGTGGTGTTATCAGCCATCAAACCTCAAAAATACACTTTTCCCAAAAGGTTTCCACAATTTTGGCCACTACTGTAGACCCTATTCTAAATGCATTTAACTAAGCTCATTTAGCAGAGACCCCCACAATTTGGTATTTTTTAAAAAGATGTGATTTATAGTCTCTATGTTCTTCTAGTCCAAGGACTGACAGTGTTCCGTCCTCCAGAGATTTTAGATTTCAACGTACACCATCCCCTCATCCTTGGTAATGGTGGCTGGGGCTGATGAGAGTTGAAGTACCAGGTAAATTGAAAGGTTGCCATATTCCTAATTCATCCTTTCTCAATTTTTAACTAGAGATATAACTGGCATTTTCTTTTCCTGTCTCACATTTTATTTATATTTCTTTTTAAAATCCCCTCTGTTTTTCTGAGCACCAGTATCTTTAAGAATGGTGGATAATTCTAAAAATCACATGTTTTATGATTATAAATTTGCCTAATAAAGATATTTGTGATGGAATGTGCATCCAGAGAAGGAGTGGGAAGGGAGTCTTGGCAAGAGCACCAGGGTTTCCCAGGGAGAAGGCAATACATTCCAGAGAGAAATCCAAAATAAGAGACTATGCAGACCTAAACTGGATGGGGAAGGAAAGAACAGATTTACAGGGTAATTACAGTCTAGAACAGGGGTGTCAAACTCGATTTCATTGAGGGCTGCATCAGGGTTGTGTTTGACTTCAGGGGCCAGGGTGGGCATGGCCAGGGTAGGAGTGGCCAGCTTGACATCACTCATGTTGGGGACATCTCTGGTGGCCCCAAGCGTTCTGCCAGTGAAAAGAGGCTTTTGAGCCCTGTTTTCAGCTGCGACAGCCTCCTGCTGCCCTCTACCAGTAAAACCAGAGCTTGAGTGGGTCACTTGCCCCGCCCCCCGAACTCCATTTTTGCTGACAGAAGGCAGTAGGAGGCCATCATGGCTGAAAATGGAGCCCGAGAAGGCCATGCATAGCCCTCCCAAGCTCTGTTTTCACTGGCTGAGGCACCCCGGGCTGGTCCTTTGCTGTTTCTAGGGCAGCCCCATGGACCAGATATAAGCACCCCACAGGTCGGATCCAGCCCCCGGGTTTTGAGTTTGACACCCCTGGTATAGAACCTCTCAGGGTACAGCTATTAGGTTACAAAGTTATAGTTTTAGTCTTGCAAGATTCTGCCTATTAGGTATAAGCAAATAAAGAATTGGACTCTGTGATTTCTCTGTGTTGTCTTTGCCAATATTTCTGAGATATAGAATGTAGTATATCTTTTTTTACTGCTTGCACAGCTAACTGTTTTATATAGCTATGCTTTTGTATAAACACTGTATATTTGATTCTAAATTTAAAAAATGAAGAATTTATTGTGAATAATAAAAATCACAACTATCTATAGAAAAATAAGAGGGTTTTCCAATTAGCATCAACTTGATTTGTTTCACAAATATTTCTTGAAACTCTTTTCAGTTGGTAGGCAATATACATAAAAATGTCCTCAATTACCACTCCCTTCACCTCTGAAATAGTGACACCCTCAACTGTAATGTTAATAAAAGCCTAAAGACCTATTATAAAGCTTGCACTCTGATCCTAAAGATGCTACTTTCAAATAAACCTGAAATTCCACTATAATGATCTTGAAATTCTGGTTCTAGATTAAATTTGCGCATATTTAGTATGCATATTCATTGAATCATTTTATCATGACCCAACATGTCCGAGATGCCCAAAACTAATCCAACTAAATAATAACTCTTCTGAGATTTATAAAGTTTTCTTTAATTTTATATAGTAAATACATTTTCATAAATGTACTTTAGAAATATTCAATATAAATTATTATTTGCTTTATTAAAAACAACAATCCTATGCCCATTTAATTGCAAATAAGTTCTGCTTATTTCAGGAAAACTTACTTCTAAGTAGATAAGTGCAAATATTTGCAATAGAATGAGTTGGTAGACAAGATCAGACTTAAAAAAAAATCTTTGTGGAGGAAGATGTTACTGCAATTGATGTTAAACACTGAAAATAGAAGGGTAGGCTTAAACCAGCAGTGCCTCTGCCAGCTAAAATAGAGCTCCTTTTTGGCTGCAACAGCCTCCTGCAGCCCTCTGCCAGTGAAAATGGAGCTCGGGAGGGCTGCGTGCGACCCTCCCAAGCTCCATTTTCATTGGCAGAGGCACCATGGGCTGGTCCTTCACTATTTCCAGGACAACCCCACTGGCCAGATCTAAGCATCCCACTGGCCAGATCTGACCAGCGCAAAGAGCGTGTGAAGCGAACCAGTACCAACTGGTACAGGAACGCATCCATGGTTGCTTGGCATCTTCATAAGATCCTGGATGAAACAGATTATCTGGATCCTTTCCAATTAGGATTCAGTTATGGAACAGAAATAACACTAGTCAGACTTGTGGACTTGTCTGGCGACAGCGGGATTGTGTAGTGCAACCATCCTTGCTCTCCTTGACCTCTTAGCAGCCTTCAATATCATCAACCATGGTATCTTTTTGGGCCAGCTACAGGGTCTGGGGATGGGTAGAGCAGTTTTGTGCTGGTTTGTCTCTTTTGTCTGAAGCTGGTCCCAACTGGTGTTGATAAGGAGTGAGAGATTCAGCCCATAGTCACTGCTTTGTGGCATTCTGCAAGGCTTGGTACTCTCTCCACTCCTTTTTAATATCTACGTGAAGCCGCTAGGTGAGATCATTCACCACAAGGGGTTGAGGTATCATCAATATGCTGATGATATCCAACTTTGCATCTCCACCCCTGGTGATCCAAGTGATGCTGTCACTGAACTCTCGTGGTGCCTGGAGACTGTGGAGGCCTGGATGGGGGAACAACAAACTTCAGCTGAATCCTGGAAAGACCAAATGACTTTGAGTATATGGAGCTTCAAGATCTGGGACTTTAACTTAGTTCTGTATGGGATTGCACCACCCCAGACGGACCCAATCCGCAACCTGGGGGGGTTTCCTAGATTTGCAACTCTTGCTGAAAGAGCAGGTGACAGTCACAGCTAGGAGAGCCTTTGTTGAGTCCTGCACTCACTCAAGCCCTGGTCATCTCATGCCTGGACTACTGCAATGCACTCTATATGGGGCTATCCTTGAAGAGCATTTGGAAACTTCAACTGGTGCAGAGTGCAGCAGTGTGGGCAGTTCATTGGGCCCCTAGAATGGCCCATGCTACACCACTGCTCTATGAACTGAATTGGTTGCCAGTTTGTTTCTGGGTGCAATTCAGGGTGTTGGCTATTACCTTTACAGCCCTGCATGGTTCAGATTCCTTGAGGAACTGTCTCACCCACTGGGACTGGCCTGTCCCATCCATCCTGGCAGAGGAAGCATACTTTTAATGCTGTTTTGAAATGATGAGCGGTAAATAAATTAAATAAATAAATGAATGAGCTTTGGTACATCTTCTTCATTATCCTGCCGGCATTCTTCCAATATCTGATGTACAAGTAGTCCTCAACTTACAATAGTTAATTTAGTGACTATTTGAAGTTACAACAGCACTGAAAAAAATCATGATCATTGCAGCATCGCCATGGTCATGTGATCAAAATTTGGACACTTGATAAGTGACTCATATATATGATGGCTGCAGTATCCTGGGATCATGTAATCACTTCTTGTAACTTTCTAACAAGTAAAGTCAATGGGGAAGCCAGATTCACTTAACAAGTATGTTACTAAGTTAACTGCACTTATTCAACAATTGTGGCTAGAAAGATCTTAAAATGGTACAAAACTTAACAAATGTCTCACTTAGCAATAGAAATTTGGGCTCAATTATGGTCACAAGTTGAGGATTACCTGTACTTGCAACATTCCATGCACATCTCTGCTCCTTGGTTAATAGAGTATGCCAATGTCACTGCGTGGATGGAAGGCATGATTCATTGCCATTATTTTTCTAGTCTTTCTATCCAGGGCTTCTACTTCAGCTTCAGTCCAGTCAACTATTCCAACTCTATATCTAATGACTAAAATTATGCAAATGTTAATTTCCTTGAAGGTATTTATGCCATTGAGTTTGAACTTTAAGATCCTCTCTACTCTTCTGATGTATTCACTATTAATCTTCTTCTTGATTTCAGTGTGGTCGATGTGAAACTGAAGGATGGCCAGATATTTGTAGTGATCTTCTTCATCCAGATTCTTATGCTATATCCACAGGGCATCTTAATTCCTTCAACTTTTAGGTTTTTCCCATAATGATAGTAAGGATGGCACATTTGTCCAGTCCAAACTCTATTGCAGAATCTTGGCTTTACATAGATCAAATTACATTTTTGCAGGTCTAGTAGATTATAACTAAATCTACCATCTTCAAAAGTAATTTCAACTAATGAAATCCTTAATGGCCTCTTTTCCCAAATAGGTTTCCTAAATAATTTGACCATATGAAGAAAATATCTATTTAATATTAATTGGAATTGCTGTCAAGGCATAAATAAAAAATAGAAATTATTCATTTTAATAACTAATTTTATCTGATTAGCTTAACGGAATCTTAGATACAGAAATTTAAAGAGAGGGATGCAGCAATATGAAATTTCTGGTTCCATATTTTTCTGTAAGGCAAAGTTCAAAAGAATAATATACTGGCCCGGTGGACTATGAATGAAATATAGCACTGTATTTCTGTTTACCTTCATGACTAATGATAAGATTTGAAAGACAAGCATTGAGAAAACTCAACATGTCACCTTCCAAAATAGTTATTGAAATTTTCTGCAACCTGAGGCAATAGATAATCTTTTTACATAATAATGTCCTTTCCGGGGGCAACCAAATCCTATAAATTCAGTAGGAAAGCCTTTTTAACAGATAAAGATGGCAATAATAATAATAATAATATTTAATGCTTCTAGACCGCCCCCTCTCCCGCAAGGGACTCGGGGTGGTGTACAGTTCATACAAAATATAACAGGATACAATAAAATTAAATTAAATATGTACAGTTGACAATTGACATGGAGGAGGTTAAAATGTAGTTAAAAGAACTGTACAAAGCAGATATAAAATAAATTCAAACCCCTAAAAACAAATACAGTAAATTAAAAAACCCCTAAAATAACCAGATAATACATTTGCCAGGAGGGACAGTTGAATTATGCCAGGCCTGCCAGTCGGAACAGGTGGGTCTTCAGTTTTTGCCGGAAGGAGCGGAGGTCAGAAGTGGTTCTAATGTCGGGGGGGAGGTCATTCCAGAGGGTTGGGCCCATCACAGAGAAGGCCCTACTCCTCGGTGTCGCCCGCTGGCATTGCCTAGTGGACGGCACCAGGAGAAGTCCCTCCCTGTGTGAGCGTATTGGCCGCAGGGATGTATGTGGGAGGATGCGATCCTGCAAGTAACTAGGTCCCGTGCCATGGAGCGCTTTAAAGATGGTAATCAGCACCTTGAAACGCACCCGGAAAACCACAGGCAGCCAGTGCAGCTCGCGCAGGAGAGGTGTTACGTGGGAGTACCTCGTACTCCCCATCACAGCCCGCGCGGCTGCGTTCTGAACTAACTGCAGTCTCCGGGCGCGTCCCAAGGGCAGCCCCATGTAGAGAGTGTTGCAGTAATCCAGGCGGGACGTCACCAGCGCATGAGTGACCGTGCGTAGGGCATCCCGGTCCAGTAGGGGGCGCAATTGGCGCACCAGGCGAACCTGGTGGAACGCCCCCCTTGCCACGGCTGCCACATGGTCTTCCATTGACAGCCGGGCATCAAGGAGGACGCCCAAATTGCGCGCCCGTTCCACAGGGGGCAATTGTTCGCCCCCTATGGCCAGCGATGGGATCAGCTGGCTGAACCGAGGTGCCGGTAGCCACAGCCACTCAGTCTTGGAGGGGTTGAGTTTAAGTCTGTTGTCCCCCATCCAGACCCCGACGGCCTCCAAACACCGGGACATCACTTCGACAGCCTCGTTGGGGTGGTTTGGAGTTGAAATATACAGCTGAGTATCATCAGCGTAGAGGTGATACTCAACCCCAAAACCACGGATGATCTCACCCAGCGGCTTCACATATGTGTTGAACAGGAGAGGCGAGAGGACCGACCCCTGTGGCACTCCACAAGTGAGTGGCCTCGGGGTCGACCTCTGTCCCCGTCAACACACATTGCCTCCGGTAGGAGAGGTAGGAGCCAAACCACCGCAAAACGGTACCTCCGACTCCTATCCCCTCCAACCGGCGCAATAGGATACCATGGTCGATGGTATCAAAAGCCGCCGAGAGGTCTAATAGGACCAGGATAGAGGAACAACCTCTATCTCTGGCCCTCCAGAGATCATCAACCAACGCGACCAAGGCTGTCTCTGTGCTGTGCCCGGGTCGGAAGCCGGACTGGCGTGAGTCTAGATACTCGGATTCGTCAAAGTGTCGTGGAAACTGCTGCGCCACCACATTCTCTACAACCTTCGCTAAAAACGGAAGGTTGGAGACTGGACGATAATTAGCTAGCTCCATTGGGTCGAGTGAAGGCCTCTTAAGCAAGGGCCTCACCACCGCCTCTTTCAAGGCGGTTGGTAAGGATCCCTCACCCAATGAGGCATTCACCAGGCCCAGAAGCCAGCCTCGGGTCACCTCCCAAGATGCCAGTACCAACCAGGAGGGACACGGGTCCATTAAACATGTGGTGGGTCGCAGCCGTCCACGCAACCTATCTAAATCCTCGGGGGCAACAGAATCAAACTCCTCCCAGGATGGTCTCACAAGACTCGCTGTTGGCGGCCCGTCTGGTCCACTGAGTGGGGCCCATCCGCTCTGGATCTGAGCGACTTTGTCCTGCAGATATTCCCCAAATTCCTCTGCTCTGCCCTGTAAGGGTGCCCCCTGTGTCCTCTGTGACAAGAGGGAGCGGGTCACCCTAAACAGGGCGGCAGGGCGGTTATCCGTGGACGCAATAAGGGTGGCGCAATATCTACGTTTGGCCACCCTTAATGCCACAAGGTAGGTCCGCAAGTAGGATCTTACCTGTGTTCGATCAGATTCGGAGCGTGAGGACCTCCACCTGCTCTCTAGACGTCTCCTGTGGCGCTTCATCACCCTCAGCTCCTCGGTATACCAAGGAGCCCGGGTGGGTCACTGCCGCAGGAGAGGTCGCAAAGGCGCAACCCGGTCCAAGGCCCCAGCCGCCGCCCTATTCCAGGCGACCGCTAGGTCCTCCGACCGAGCGCGGGTCAGGGCTACAGGTAATGGCCCAAGCTCCGTCTGGAACCTATCCGGCTCCATCAGGTGCTTGGGGCGGTACCAGCGTGGACCGTCTGGTCCCGCCTCCTCGCGGTGGGGGGTAGCGCCAGGGAAGTCAAGCCGGAGACATGAGTGATCTGACCATGACAGGGGTGTAACAGTAAAATCCCCTCTACCCAGATCACTCGTCCACTGCTCAGATACAAAAACAAGGTCCAATGTGTGGCCTCCTTCGTGTGTGGGGCCCTGAATTAACTGGGTCAGGCCCATGGCTGTCATGGAAGCCATGAACTCCCGAGCTACCTCAGACGCTGCTCCCGTCGACGGCAGGTTGAAATCCCCCATAACCACAAGCCTGGGGATCTCAACCGCCGTCTCCGAGATCAGCTCGAGGAGCTCGGGCAGGGCTGCTGATGTATAGCGAGGAGCCAAGTATACAATCAGCAAACCCAACTGCCTCCCTGGGCCCCATTTCACACCAAGGGACTCACACCCGGATATCTGAGGAACAGTGAACTCCCTCGGCTCTAGACCTTCCCGTATAACTACCGCCACCCCACCACCCTTACCCAGGGCCCGAGGCTGATGGAATGCACGGAAACCTGGTGGACACATTTCCACGAGGGGTAAACCACCCTCGTGGCCCAACCAGGTCTCCGTTATCCCTGCAAGGTCTAGCTCCCCCTCAGAGATCAACTCATTAATGAGGGGGGCCTTGTTGGTTACGGACCTTGCATTGCAAAGCATCAGCCGTAGGCCCGGGCTCTGTAGTTCCTGGCCACCTAGGTTGCGGGGGTTGGTACAAACGACCGGGCATAGCCAACAACCACGGTCTCCCAACCGACCTTGTGATCTTCTCTTGTCCTCGCATCCCCCCCTCCCCGCGACCGTTGTGATCAAACAACCCTCTATTGGAATCACTTGTTCCCTCTCCCCCCCCGCTCCGCTCACTTCCTTCCCGGACTCACCTGTCCGTCTGGCACTGGCACTGGCGCCTCTCCCGGCCTGGTTATCACACACCCCCTCCCTGGAACCCCTTAATAACAATAAAAAACTTCTGGATAAAAAGCCCCTCAGCCTCCGTTTCTTCCACCTCTCGGGGTTCACAAACCCGTCATCAAGGCAGGCCCTTGAGAGAGCCAAGGGCCATACCTGCGAGAGCGGGGCCTCCCGCAGGCGGAGCAGGTCCAACCTCGAATAAATAGTTCGTTAAAAGTCCAATGGAATCAGGATGCTAATAAAGGTTGATAGAAAGTTGGTAAAAGTTCATAAAAGTTGATGGTTAATGAGTTGGGGTCTTAGAGGGAGGAAGGAGATGTTAAAATATTTAGATAGAGAAGAAGGGGGTGGGAATGATCGAATACCGAACGATTAGAATGAGTCTTTTTAACAGGGATTTTTTTCCTTATGTGGAAAATTGACAATAGGTTTCTACTCTATGTGGCTAGAGAATGCTGAGTTTTAGGTTGAATATTAGAAATAGTTTTTAGCAGTTATAGTTTACCATATGCAGAAAAATAGAGATTGTCCAAATTAGAGTTAGAATTTTCCGTAGATGGTTGCAACAGATAATAATAAGAGAATTTTCTGTTTTTCACTTTTCCCCATAGGATGATTCTTTAGTAACCAAATTCTTATCTGCAACTTCTCATACACATCCAAATTCTAATTAAATCATTATCATCTTTTAAGTATTATAATCTGTTTCTGTTAGTTCTGTGACCTTAAATTCAAGATAATTTGGAGGATGTGGTTGTAGGGCTAGATCTAGAAAAGAGATGTGAAAGTAAGCAAAAATACCTCCTTACTAAAACTAACAGGAAAACTAACTGGTAATAGAAAATAGAATTTATTATCAATCATACTCAAGCACAGCATACATTGCTCCATAATTACTGTTTCCATCTAAATAACATCTGTAGGAAGTTAGCACCCACCTCTCTCCTAGAAAATGAAATATGCTAGGAAATATTAAAAAACAGAATATTTCCTCTAAAAGGGAGGCAGAAACTCAGCTCTCCCCAACCTTTGTCAATGGTCCATTAAGGCCTGAGCCAGTCTATTCTACATAACAAAGATCTACCTCCTTCAGGCAGATCCATCCAGCAAACAGAAACTCACCACAAGACATCTGGGAAAATTACATCAGCCAGCAAGGCAAACAAGCTTGGATCTCAGGACAGCCAGCCCTTTTTTCTTCTTCAACATCTTTGAGGCACGTGATCCCCCTTTTCCCCAGGACCTCAAACTATGTGGTCCTGTCCACCATTAAAATTATCTTTCCAAGCAGCCTCCATGTTTCCAGTGTCCTTTTCCCCACTTGGAACTGAACCCAGAAGGACATTTTTTCCAGCACATCAATAGGATATTTATTTTAAAAAAACACAACATTTTTAACAAAAGAATATTTCCAAGAGCATTAAAGTGGATGAAGAAATTATTCCTTAATATTTACTTTGAACACCCTGTAGAATATCCAACCAAGAGTAGAAAATGATAATGATACTAGAAATACCAAAAATGTTTTGATAAAACAGAAATTCTCTCAGGCTCAAAGTTTCAATCTTATACTGATTACCTGAGAGCAAGTACAGCAGAACTCTGTGGGGTTACACCTATGAGCACACTTTAAAGTATGTACTTTAAATCAGCCGAGTAGGTAAGAGAATAGTACTCAGGGAGGAGATTTTTCCTAATACAAACAATTATAAATATATATTATCAGTCTGTCCAAATGACAGATTGGACAATGTCAGAGAGGCCTATAATAGATATTTGATATGATAACTATACTGATAAAAGGATTTATATGTTATGAAATAGATTAAATATTTTGCTGACTTTGAAATAATGTGTACAAAGCTGCATCTGAATTGGATTTCTTGACTGTGCAGATAGGTAATATATATGTGCTTATGCAGCGGAAATGTTTCAAATCCTTTGAGTTAATTCTGCTAACACATGACTTAGAAGTAACAGGGTTGGGTACAGGAAGTGGATTATACTGCACCACTAGAGTTAACTGTTAACCTTAGTCCTGTATGACAAATATGAAAGATTTATCATTCCTTTGTATTGCTTTATCCAAAATTCATTTGAGTATATTGCACAATCAAAGCTAAGATCTGGGCTTTAGTTGACTGTCTAAGAATGACAATCTTCTTATCAACTTTCACATCTAAGAGCAAACAGATTGACCTTTTTTGTTCAACTTTTCTTTTTAATATGATCTCATGCAAATTCTCACAGTGTAGTCAGACAGAAGCGCAAGACTCAAATCTGAGAAACAGGAAAAGGGGAGAAATTAATTCAAATTCAGGCTGAAATTGGTTACCTCAAAATTGATGTTTATGCTTATGCAAACTGTTCTCTGTTTTCATGTATCTACTGCATGTTTTATGAAATTACACCAGAAGCATCAACTCAGGCACCATCTAAATACTGAGCTGCTATCTCTTTGGAAAAAGAAACTGTCCACAGTAATGTATTGTATTCAGGCACACTGAGTCAATTGTGCATTGTCTGGTTAAGATCAGTTCTTAGTCTAGTCTCTCCCACTCCCTTTAAGGTTGACAACACTCTGTTGCAGGTCTCTGCTAAGATCCCATGGCCAGAGAACTTTAGGTAATCTTATAAATAAGCCAGTTAATTTACCAACAGATATGCATGGCATACAAATTCATTAAACAAAGTTTAATAACATATCATATCCAGGAAATTCTAGAATATTTGAAAGCCAGAAATAAATTACCCTTTCTTTACAGTATGAGGAGGATGCTCAGCTCTGCATCTTATGACTGGCAATTGTCATGGAGGGGGCACTTGCATCACGCCACATTACACATTCACTAAGCCAAAAGCAATCATATGTACCCAGAGCTCTGAGTAAGGATGAATTCAAACTGAGTAAGCATTCAAGGCATGTACCTTTACTAGATTCTGCAATGTTGCATTGCCCAAGCAAATGTCGCACATGTGTTTGATTCAGAAAGAAATAAGTTCTTCAATTTACCCTAACCCTAACCATTGTTATGCATTATACTTGTCGTGACAATATCCTCAAGTCATCTTATCACCTTGATCTAGATAAATTCAGTTTAACTCTAGATGTGCTTTGCTCAGTGACGTGCGGTGAGGTTTATGGCTGGTGAGGCACTGACGTCATCACAATCTTTTTATTAAAATGTCTTTGTAATACAAGGGGTTTTAATAAAAGGAACCGTGCCATTTTGTCCCATCCTTGCGCGTTTCGAAGGAGTGGCGGGCAACAGCGTATCGCCGAGGACCATATGCGGTGACCACCAGTGACCAACAACAAAAAAAGAGATTTGGGGGGAGGGGGGAGCAAGGAGCCGAGGAGTTCTTTGTTGTGTTTTCCACAAGGGAGGACAGTCCCTCCGAGGGGGGGGGAGAGAGAGGGAGAGAGAGAGAAACCGAGAGATGATGATGATGATGATGACAATTAAGTATCAAAAACCTTTTGAGTTTGACAATATAATATGTTATCCAAAATTATAAATAATCTTATTTTCAGATGCATTTTTTTGTCATCTATTATTTTCTTTTTATTTAATCAGACTTGCTTCCAATTTGTGCCTTCTGGCAATGTGCAGTTTTCTTGGCAAGAGATCTAGCTTGCCATTGCTTTCATCATAGGTCTGAAGAAGTTAGTTTCTTTCTTTCTTTTCTCTTCCTTCCTTTCCCTCTGATTTGTTTCCCTCTCTTTTCTCTCTCTCTCATTCTCTCCCTTCAGCTCACTTTCATTTCTCTCTCCCTCTCCCCCTTCTCTCTCTAATTTGTTTCCCTCTCTTTTCCCTCTCTCCCATTCTCTCCTTCCAGCTCTCTTTCATTTATCTCTGTCTCTCTTTCTCCCCTTTTCTCTTTCATCTTTCTTGCCCGTGCAAGCAAAATACCCCAGGATCACGGTGGCGTGGACAGCAACTCCTTCTGCTGCGCTTCGGAGAAGAGCCACGCTGTGCAGGAGACTCCTCAGCACTAGACTCAGGTCAGCGCGAGTCGCGGTCCCCTTCATGTTGGCTCAGGAAGGAGGGGAATGGGAATGATCATTGAAGGAGAACAACATTTTGAGGTTAAAGAAATCCTGGATTGTAGGAAACAAAGGGAATGAATTTAATATTTGATACCTGGAAACATTTTCCTCTATCCCAGTGATGGCGAACCTATGGCATGCGTGCCACAAGTTGCACACGGAGCCATTTGTCAGGGCACGCGAGGCGCTGCCCTGTCAGCTGGCCAGCGCGCATGCGCACGCTGGCCAGCTGACTTCACCTTTTTAAAAACTATCTTTCGCCTTCCCCAGACTCCAGAGGCTTTATAGGAGCCTGGGGAGGGCGAAAAGAGCCTCCCCCCCGGAGGCTTCAGGGACCGTCCCTGAAGCCTTCGGAGCGCTTAAAACGACCCTCTGAGCAACCCGGAAGTCACTTCCGGTTTGCTCGGCGGGTGGTTTTAAGCGCTCCGAAGGCTTCAGGGACCATCTGAGGCTTCCCTGATGCCTTCGGAGCGCTTAAAACCACCCTCCGAGCAACCCGGAAGTCACTTCCGATTTGCTCAGAGGGTGGTTTTAAGTGCTCCGAAGGCTTCGGGGACGGTCCCTGAAGCCTCCGGGTGGTCGGGGGAGGCTCTTTTCGCCCTTCCCAGGCTCCTATAAAGCCCCTGGAGCCTGGGGAGGGTGAAAAAAGCATGTAAAAATGGGGGGGGGGGCGCGTTGTGCGTGCATGCGCACTGGGGGGGTCGTGCATTGCATTATGGGTGCGGCACACCCGCACTCAACTCCCCTGCGCTCCCCCCACTTGTGGCACGCGAGCCAAAAAAAGGTTCGCAATCACTGCTCTATCCTATGCTGAGTGGGTGAATAAGTCTGATGTTAGAGCTCCCACACTCTTGAGAAAATTCCATTCTAAGTATCCTGATAAACCCTAAGTGTGATATATATAATTTGTTATTGCTGTTGTCTATTTTATCTTCTTCTCCAGGGATGATGTCCTTTCTGAAAGAGGGCCAAATGTCAGCCTCTACTTTCCTTGCTTGCTATTGGCTACTATAGAAACAGGGAGGAAGAGGGCTTGAGATATTTGGGAGGGGGAATTACTGGTGCTGGAGGAGTCATGAAGAAGGGAGTTTTGTTCTCACCATCTTCTGCACATGCTGGTGGCCTGTATTTGGACTTGGTCAAGGCCAACCGTCTCACATACCAACTTGATGAGGCTTTTTGAAGACACCTTAGGGAGTTGCAGATTGGACATTGGGTTGGGGAATTGGGGGGAGGGTGCTGGGTAACGTTTGATATCTACATATTCACACATTTTTGGCTCAAATCTTGCTTTCCTTTTTGCTGCTTTCAATTCATATCTAGTAAAAGTATTTTATCTCTATCAAATGGAATTGAGGTTTTTCTTTCTTGGATATTGAAGGAGGCATGCCCGACAGTTACTGTAAAATCCCCATTTCCTCCAAATCAGTTGGACTCTGGAGGCAGAGAATAGATGTGGGCAGGTCCAACCAAGTATTTACTGGTTCTCTTAACTACTCAAAATTTCTGCTACCGCTTCTCCAGAACCTGCTGAATTCCACCTCTGCCTTAGTCTATTTGTAATATTTGCAGATTCAAAGTTCTAATCCCCCTATCTATTCCATTTTTAAAAAGTTATTACACTTGTATTTAAAATCTTTTTCTCTAAGAATTGAAGGAAATTTACCTGGTGCTGTCAAACCTGTTGATCCAAAGATTTCTAATAACTAAAAAGCACTTAGCAGGCAATTTCCAAAAATACCTTCTGATGAAAAAGTGATGAACTGAAGAAGGTTCTACTAAAAGTGATAGAGCAGCTCTTCATAATTTCCTCTATGGACAAGGTGAGAACTTGAAATAGCCCATAAGTACTTGATACAGTTACTCAGGAGACTGCAAGACAATAGGGTTTAGAACTCTGGGAGATGAAGGAATAATCATCTTTTTGCTCAAACCATTTTCGGTTTGAAAGTACACTGTATTCACTTTTTTTTCTAATCATTTTGGAAATTGTTAATTGGTTTTCAGCTGCTTTAAACATAGGATTAAAAATTAATGCATCACAGGAAAAGTTAACAGGAAAAGTTAACAGGAAAAGAACTTGATAGGTTAAGAAAAGAAAAAACAATGCTTTTGTTCAGTCTTGTCCGATAAAAAATGGCCACATGAGCACAGGACACTGCAATTTGTTGAAACAATACCACCTTATGAGGCAATCTATTTTGCTGTTTAATAGCTTTTACACCAGAAAGTTTTCCCCAATGCCAAACCTGAATCTACTTGTCTGTAGTTCAATCACTGGTTCTGATTCAGTCTCAACAAAGAACAAATCAACACCCATATCTAAATGATAATCCTTAATATAGATGAAAACACTTCACTCAGTCTTTTCTGCAAACTAAACATACCCAGGTCCTTTTAATTGTTTCTCTGAGTTTACAGTTCCCTCACCATTTTGGTAGCCATTGTTTGAACTTGTTTCAGTTTTTCAATATCCTTTTTAGACTGTGATGCAAGAACACAATATTCCAATAGGGTTCAAATTATCATAGGGCATGAATTGGAAAGTCAAAATAGCAGGCATAGTGCCGTTTTGCTTGTTTTTTTAAACATAGGACGCACACACAACACATAAAAAACAGGCATAGCTTGGATTATACCACTGCAACTACCATCTTTACTTTTTTACTACAGCCCACTGACACCATTGGGCCTGAGGCAAAAGAAACCTGTTATTTTCTATGATCAGAGCAATATGTTCATTGATACATCTCAAAATATATTCATCTTTTTAGCAGTGGTATTACATGATTAACTCACATTCAAATCCTTACTGCATAAACTACTCCTGTTAAATGCCACACTGTTCATTTTGGCCCACTATCCAAAACTTTACTTTTCTTTTTCTTTTAAAGTCCTGGTCATTTATAGATGACTAAAAATTCAGTAATTTTCTCTACCCTTTCATCTAAGGTCATTAACAAGATTGTTGAACATTTCAGAGTTCATGACAGAACCTCATGACACGCCACTTGACTCTACCATCCAAGCTGTCTACTTGCAGTTATTCAGCTCATTTGGAATCTAAAATTGAGGTATCATGAAATTATTACAATTCTCTAGAAATACTAGAAAATGTATCTGGTGCCAGAAATGATTAGAGGATCCCAAATGTTCCTGCTTTACAGCACCCAAATGTCTTGATAATGTTTTCATGATACCCCTAGCAGTTTCCAAACTGTGTGCATGTTTCTGGGTGCCACAGGGAGTTTTATTAAACAGCAAATATCCCGTAGTGCCCTATTCACTCCCATTCCTCACGTTATGTGTCCAGTTCCTCACATTATAGGTTAACTGACTCTTATTTATACGGTAGTTCCATATTGTCACAGTTCCAGTAACTCCCCCTCCCCTGCAAAATCAAAATTCCGAGGCAGGCATATTCCTCAAAATACAGACTTAGTAGGCATGTCATATTGGCACATCTGGGGAAACCCAAATCTAACATCCCCCAGGTTTCCCTCTAGTGAAATCAAAACTGGGAGGAATCTGTCTTCGTGGCAGTGAAATATTGGACCATGTAATGGACTTGTGGGTGTTGGGGCAAGATATTGAACTTTCAACTGGGTGGGAAAACCTGGAAGCTTTTAGATTCGGGTTTTCCCAGATGTGCCAATATGGCATCGCTAATAAAGTCAAACTTTAAGGAAACTCAACCCTTGCAGTTTTATTTCATTGGGGGTGGTTTTTTTGGAACCCTGACACCCTCTTCCTCATGAGACATATCCACCAGCATGTTTCCCCTCCCAAATACCTATGCCCCCCCTTCCTCATTACTATGGCAGCTGATAGCAAGCAAGATAGAGGCTGACATTCGGCCCTCCTGCAGTAGAAGCGTTAGCCCTGGAGGAAAACATAAGACAACATAGACAAAATAGAAACATCTCAAATCTTACAACAACACCATCAAGGCTTATCAGGGTATTTGGAATGAAACAACTGTAAAAGTTTCGGGGCCCTGACATCCCGTTCATTTACCCATTCAGATTGAGAGGGAGGGAAATGTTTCCAAGCAACTAAGTACTGTATTTCCCCCTATGTTTTCTGGAATCGAGGATCTCTCAAGGCTTCTGGGTTCTTATGGTCCATCCACACCTGAAAAGGGTGTTTTGGCCCTTTGAGGAAATGCCTCCAGGTTAACAGGGCCCATCAGACTGCAAAAGCTTCCTTCTCTTAAATTGCCCACCTCCTTTCAGTTTCAGTTAATTTCCGGGAGGTTGCACAAGGTTGTAATGTCCCAGCAGCATTAGCCTGAAGTAGTATCACCCCCACAGCCACGTCACTGGCATTAGCTTTGACCATGAAAAGGGCATCAATGTCGGGATGTTTTAGGATGGGCTTGGCCTCAATCATTTCAGTTTCTCAAACGCACCCTGGCACTCCATGGTTCACTCAAGGGGGCAGCTAGGCTTTGCTTCTCCATTTGTCTTTAGTAATGGGCAAGTCGCATTTTGACAGCTTCGCATATAGCTTTGCTGCTAGGAGTTTCTTCAGTACTTGGCATACTAACTTGATGTGTTCCTCCACTGTCTCACTGAATATGAGAATGTCTTTCAGATAGACTAAGACCCCCTTGTACAGGTGCTCATGCAGCACCTCATTGATCAGCTGCATGAAGATGGTGGGGATCCCTGTAGTTCAAACAGCATTACTTTAAACTAGAAGCTACCTAATGGATAGTTGATAGCTGTCTTCCACTCGTCCCCCTTCTTAATCTGCACCTGGTAATATGCCTCTCTCAGGTCTAGCTTAGTGAATACCTTGCCCTTTGCCAGGTGGCTTAGCATGTCTTTCATTAGGGAAAGAGGGTAGGTATTTTCTATGCATATGTCATTAATTCCACAGAAACCCATGCAGAGCCTCATCCCCCATGTTTTTTCTCTTTAAAACGTACTGGGGCTGCCACACAAAATTGGAGGGCTGGATAAAATCCCTCATCAGGTTGGCATTCATGTATTTTCTCAGTCCATCCATTTTTCTGGAGGTCATGGAGTATATCTTTGGCTTGGGCAGCTTAGCCCGTGGCATGGATTCTATCACACAGTCAGTGGGATAGTGAGGGGGCAAGCATTGAACTCTTGCTCACTGAATGTGTCCACCAGGTCCCTATATTCCTTGGGCACCTGGGGACAAACTGGTGGCACATGCTTGGCACAGCTACCATCTTACCCAGGTTGGGGGTCACTTAGGGCAGTGTTGGCGAACCTTTTCAGCACTGTGCCAAAACCGGAGCACACATGCGGGGGAGTGCCAGAAACTGGAACAGCAGCTCCCTGGCACACACATGCGCCAGGAAGCTGAGCTTCCAGTTTTTGGTGTGCTCATGCGTGGCAGTCACCTGGTCTTCCAATTTCTGGCACGAATGCACATGCGAAGATCAGTCGGCTGGCACACATGCCCGGCTGGAAACCAGAACCTCAGCTTCCTGGTACACATTTGCACACCAGGAACTGCTCTTCTGTTTCTGATGGTCCCATGTGTGCGGAGACAAATTGGCCAAAATCCAGAAGAGCAATGGGCAATGATGGCATGCCCGGAGAGATGGCTCTGTGTGCCAATTCCGGGACTCACACCATAGGTTCACCATCATAGGCTTAGGGGCTTTGATGGCCAAGCCTCACCCTGGGGGGGGTGGCAGCAATGGGCCCACTCCTATTCTTAGCTTTCGGTAGCTGTCCTCCCATATGATGATAAGGTCCCACTTGTCCAGCTAGGTGAGACCCAGAATGAGTGATTCCGTCATCTTTGGAGCCACTACGAAGCATATAAGCTCCCAATGGCGACCCATTTCCAGCCTAATGAGTTAGGTGACTAGAGTGGCCGAGGTCCCCACTTTCAATGTCTCATCAACTTGCTCAAAGCATATGGGGCGCTCCCAGGGTTTTGTGTGTATCCCTAGCTTCTGGACAGTGGGCAGATTAGTGCATCCGGTGTCTATGACGGCCTCTATGTCCCCTTGAACTCCTGTTCTGGGCACAACTATTCGAGACTTTATGACAAAGGAGTGGATGGCCTCACTTACCATTGGGTCATCTTTGCTGATCTTTCTGTCTTCACAGGCAGTGCATGGCAGGGTTCCTGGGGCCAGAATTTCTCCTCCTTTTGAAGGGAGGAGATGAATCTCAATGGCTTGCCGGGCAAGTTTCCTTTTGTCCATTGATTTGTGCGGAGTCCTCTTTCCCTTGGGATCAGCTGGGTCTGTGCCTGGGGCACGAGTGCTGGTGCCAGGCACTCTGATGCTCAGTGACCCTGCTGACTGCACCTGAAACACTTAATGGCAAATGCAGAGGTCAGTTGCGGCTCACCAGCCTGCTTCACACTGGTCAGCATCCCAGGGACCGCTTTGGGTTTTTCTCTGGCGTGGGTTTCTGGTGCGAGTGGATCTCATGGTCCATGGTCACTGCCATCTGATACCACTCCTGAATTGCAATCAGGGACCCCTCGGAAGGTGCAGGCTTGTCGAAGGTCCTGGTCCAGAGCCTCTTTGAAATGGTGGATGAAAAGGCATTCCGGCCAGTCTCTTAACTTTCCCGCCACTCTCCAGAATTCCCAGACCAGCTTTTTTGTGAGCATGCCTCTCCTGGTCGGATTGGTACTGAGCACCATAACGATCGAGGTGGGTCCAGATCTGGTTCAGAAAATATGCCATCTTTCCAGGCGTCCCATTGAAGATGGCTCAGAAGTGCAGGGGAGCAGTTGGAGGTGATTGGGGGGGGGGGGCTGGGGCCAGCTAAGGAGCCAGCACTGGCACCCCTTGGCATTGAACCCTGACTGGAATAGAATGCCCATCCAAGGGGGTCTGGTCCACAGGAGGCAGCCAAACGGGTGGCTGGTGGGAAGAGCTAGTTTGCCTCTGCATCCCAGGACTGGACTGGCCCAGAGGCCCCGGCTGCTGCCTGGCCGCAGCTCCCAGCTGTGCTGTTATCCCAGTAGACCGGATTTGGCAGGGACGTTCTAATCACGATCTGCTTTGTGCAAAGTGGAAAGAGGCAGAAGCCCCATTCTGGATTGTCATGTTCCCTTGGCTGGGGAAGTTCAAAGTCACTTGAGCCAAGACCCAGCCCGGCTGGCTGCTAGGAGGGAGCTGGGCCATGTTGCCGACGCTAAGCTGGCCAAATCTTTGGGGGAGAACAGCAAAAGACTGGCTCCTTGAAGGTGGTGGGAGGTCCCACTTCTGGATTTGCTGAGCTCATGATTCTCCACTCAAAGACTGTAGTACGCTCGACCTGGACTGATGTGATCTGGGGTTCTTGGTACACCTGGCCACTTGCCACATCCATCTCACCTCAATATGGATCCTGATGCATCAAGCCCCTCACCAACTCTTGGTGTGCCAGTAACCCTGCAACATCACCCCATTGAGAGGGATCCGCTTGTGCAAGCGGCCAAGGTGTCTGCTCCTTGGGTCGGGTGCCCTGCCAGAACTCAGTCTCTGCTGCCACCATAGCCACCAAGAGGTAGTAGATGCTCCCACAAATGCTCCCCGACATGCTTCCCACTGCTCCTCCAGTGGTCAGTCTCACTAACATTGGAAGACTTCTCCTTCAGTCCCTTCTCCATCTTCCCTGAGTCTTCATACTACCCAGTAACCTGGGATTGCGGCCGGAGCTCAGGTCTCCGGACAACTGCCCCGCAAGGAGGTGGAGCTGCTTGGTTGTTTTAAAGAGAGATTCGGGATAATGTCAGGGTTCCAAGTAACACCCCCAACAGAATCAAAATTCCGAGGCAGGCATATTCCTCAAAGTACAGATTTATTAGGCAAGTCATATCGGCACACCTGGGGAATCCCGAATCTAATATCCCCCGGGTTTCCTCCTAGTGAAAATCAAAACTTTTTCCTCCTCCTGCCCCTTCAGACCATCACATGGCCCAATCAGGTCACAGTCCAAAGTTCATCCGACTTGCATCCCATCTCTTCACATCTGGTGGGAACATCCTTGGTTCAAAAAAAAATTTTTTTTACAAAAGACTTGCTATCTTTACCTCCCCCCTCCCAGTCCCATAGCTCTCCTAGCCATCACTGTGGCAGCCCTGAAGGAAAACGACTAAAGGGTTTACGCATATTTGACTTTAAATTGTTACAATTTAGTCAATCATGATTGAAAGAAATTGTCTATCACATACTAAAATGATCAGGTCATGGAAAAAGTTTTGCTCTTAGATTCTTTTTCCTGACTCGTTTAGATAAACTGGTTATCTTGCCCTGGCTGGTTCTTAATTAAAAGAACTTTTTATAAAAAATCATCTAACAACCTGCTTGCTTAATTGCCAAAAATATGGAAAGCAAGTTTAATGAATTCTTTCTCTAATCAAAGGCTCTTTCATGATGGTTTTAGTGAAATAATATGATTTATCTGAAACTGCCCAAAGCCCAGGATATTGCAGTGCAAATCACAATATTAAACATTTTACAATGTTTAGAAACAGAGGTAAATATCCAATATTCTCCAGGTTACATGAAAAGGCATTTACTTTAAGATGTTCAATAAAATTTCAGAAATATCATATGCAAATCTATTTGACCATATACTGTATTTTATTAAATGAATTATTTGTATCCCTATTCTTATGATGAAACTAACTAAACAATTTGAACAACTTAAATCTAGAGAAACCAATCTTTTTCACTCATAGCAATTGTACCTTGAACTTTCCAGTGGTTGAACTTTTGAAAGTTTCTGTTAAGAGGTTAAGCCTTGAGCCAAAGACTCCAAGGCAAGTAACAAGATCAGGATACTACAGATGAGAAATAGTTTATTTGGCTAATAGCATTGTTATCAGATTATCCACCAGGGAAATAGGTTGAAGTGTGTTACAAATGAAAGTAATTTAGCAGCAGAAACAGGCGACACTCTTCAATCAAATCAGAGAACATTCAGGAGGCCTTCTATACATGCCAGATTCAGATTAACGGTGCTTATATATGTATGGTTAATTAAAAGTGCAGCTGTACTTACCCTAATAATAGTGATTAGGGATTGGTAGTTTGAAATGGTTACCTGACTTCGATTAATGCTATTATTTTTATATGCAGATTTAAAAAAATAATTCCAAGACCTGGAACTGAGATTGTGAAGTTGTCTCTTCTTTAATATTTTTTAAGGAGGGTACTTGAGACAAAGACCATAGCGCAGTGATATATCACACACACTATATTTGTTTGTGATATCAGCCATAAACAACCAAATTAGACTTTTGTCATAAGGAATTTCTTATGTTGATATAGTGTACTACATATATAAGCAATTAAGCACATTCATAATTAACTTGCTGGAGCTTCCCCTAGGGAACAGCTTATCTTGGGTAAGGAATGGTTATGTACTACCACTTTACCAGTACTTGGAATATTTAATGAAGTTTTGTCCAATGTAATGTATTACGAAATCATGACCTCTAAAAATTATTATATAATGGCCAGGATATCATAGAAAAATTAAAATGGATTACATTTAAGCAGTAGTTTTAAAAATTACTGTCCTATCAGCACAATTCTTCAAGGATGCTAGTTACTGAAACTAGGCCTTAGTAAAAATATGAAAAAATACTTGCCCCAATTCCCAGTGATATACCATTTAACCAGGCTATTCTTGACATTTCTAGCTTCAAATACAAGGGCTAATATGAATTCGCCTCAATATTTAAAGTTTAAATTTCAGAATGTATTAATATATCGCTGATACCATTTATTTTTTAAAGAATGGAATAATGCTGTGTGTGTGTGTTTAGGGCAAGAAAGGATTTGTAGCATGATCATGCCAACTTAAAAATAATGCCAGTTTAATAGTACTGCTGGAAATCTGAGTACAAAATTGCAGGTTTAAGGATGTTTCATGGAAAGCCATCACATCACCAGTTGTGGTCCTTCTACTTAAAAAGTATGTAAGTTATGTATTTTATAAATATTGTTGCATGCATGCAACATTATGTATGTTTGTTTGGGATTCTTTTGTGGACTATGAAAAAGGATTAATTTTATAAATATCCCAAAC
This sequence comes from Natrix helvetica, assembly GCF_964273705.1. Classification (NCBI taxonomy): domain Eukaryota; kingdom Metazoa; phylum Chordata; class Lepidosauria; order Squamata; family Natricidae; genus Natrix; species Natrix helvetica. The sequence continues at coordinate 62,410,039 of NC_138550.1, forward strand.
AGCTATTGCTTAGCATAAAAAGCTTTGTGTAAGACATTTAAGATTTGGATTGATGACATAACTGTTTTATTCCACATGCTCCATAAACAAGACAATAGTATTGTGTTGCTAGTGACATAGATTAGAATCCTGAAAACTCTTAATCTGCTTGCTCTAGGATACAATAGTGTCAAAAATAACAAAATAAATGCATACCTTGTTTTAGTTCTATGGAAAAGTATCCTGTAAATCAGGGCTGTCAAACTCACGGTCCGCGTGCCGGAATTGTCATGCTCTGGCCATGCCCACATCCGTTTTAGCGAAGGGGGAAAAGTCCCAATATGTCACATGATGCCGCCGTGACGCCACGAGTTTGACACCCCTGCTGTAAATCAAATGGGCTTGGTGGCTCATTCAATTTTCTTTAACTGTAGACTTTTTAAAATGTTTACAGTAAATCTAAATTTCATTTTATGCCATTTTATTTTTAAAGTAAACTAGAAAGACTCTTCTAAAAAAAATTCCACAAAGACGGGAAAGCCTCTTGCTTAGTTTTAGACAGATTTTATCCTTCATCTTTTTGCTGCCATTGAACCATAACGTAATCCAGGGCAGTACATATGCTATAGTACCACATTTTAAACAAGTTAAAGGCTATAATTGCATCTTGAAGGGTCCTTCTCTCTCTACATTTAACATTGCATGGTTTAAAAATCACAATTTAAAGGTAGCCTTGAAAGGACCAATCAATAAGCCTTTGTATAAAGAAGGTATAAGATGATTATGGATTAGTCAGGATCTTAATATAATTAATCTGGCCTGGTTATAAGTCTAGATAGAAGGAAAAATAACTATGCCTATTGTTTCAGTATTATAATTATTTCAAAGACAGCATTCAAAATCTTAATTTAAACTCAAGTAACTGTTGGTTGTAAAATAAATTATATCTGATAAACCTACAATGTTTATAGCAAGCACAATTTTGGCAATGTAAATTTGAGTATGTATTATTAAGTAAATTGGATACCTTTTTAAATTACCAACTTTGGAATATATACTATATGGAAAACTATGTTATATGGAAAGATAATATTGTATATCTTGAATAATAAAAGGTGAATAATTTTAATCTTGCTTTGATTTACTACAAAATGGGTATTCGTTTACAGATTACAATATCTGACCTACTTTGCCTGTGCTCAGAAACCTAAGCGAGGTTGAATCTAACTAGTATGCAGATAGAAAACCAGAAATACATTTCAAGTGTGTAGGACTGATTAGGTAGTCTGAAAAACATCTTAGAATAAGATGACAAGCCACTTTCATTCTACATCAAGAAACAGGAGTTGAGTGTTTACCTTAAAAAAAGTCAACAGCATCAATAAACAGATGATTTCTTGGGACATAAATGAGTTCTAAGTAGTGCTGTCTGATACAGAACAGAGGATAAGTGGAAGACACAATTTGTGGAATGTCTGAAAATGTAATGCTTAGATAGAAAACGCCCTGAGAAACCCTATTTGCATTGCTTTGAATTTAATCAAAGAAAGTCAGCATATACATAAATTAAACAATCTAATTTGGAATATAATGCAATTCCATGGATGAGCTGATCCATGGAATAAGAGCTGTGAACAGAGAATACTGCTCCTACAATAAATTTGAATAAATTGATTAAAACAATTTAAAGAGGAATTTCTCTTGTAAAGAATACCTAGAGTTCTTGTACTGTAAACATTAGCATTTAATTCAAGTGGAGCCATAGTATACAAACATACATCAACTTTAGTCAATATATCTTATTTTAGAATATATTCCACATCTGAATAAAAAAGTTTAAATAATCTTCAATACATGTACAATAATGGGACCCCACCTTTCCAGTGAAATATGAGTGCACATTAAGTAATTGGCTTTACTCTCCACTGAAATATGGGTGGACATTAACTGGCTCTATCCACTGCAAAAATAATTTAAGTCGCATACTTGCAGTTTCATCTCAACCAATTCTATGCAATAAGGAAAGGTAAGTGTTGAATCTAAAGATGAATAATAACTGTTCACCCTGTATATTTGAAAACATATTTAACTAGTGTTAATATAATTTTTGTGCGTTGTTAGAAAGATGTCTACAATTCTGAAAGCATGCAGAGAATTCATAGGTTCTTACATACATTCACACACATATATTTGTTACAAAATTAGTGCAAAATCAGGAAAGAAGTGATACAATCATCTTTACAATTGCTACCACCACATGCAGTTGTGCAGTTTCCCAAGAATTACAACAAACTCTTTCAGTAATCGGCCAGGGCCATTATACATCATTCTGAGTCCTCAGAATCTGGAAACTTTACACTTGGCTGCCTAATTCTGCCTGCTAGTTGAGGCAGAAATTTATCACTCGCCTCCTTAAAAGGTTATAGTAGTCAACAGTAAAATTCTAAAATAAAAAGTCCCTTTCACTTTATCTTTGTATTCTTGTCTCCAAGACACAAAATTTTATACTGTACCCTAAGCTTACTACTTGATATTTTCCAATTTTTAAATCCCCCCCCCTTTCTCTCTCTCTCTCTCACACACACACACACACTATTCTTGCTTGCATTCTTCCTTAGCCCTTTCCAAATACCTATTCCCCCTATTTCTGTTTTTTTTCTCTCACCAGAACAGGCAGGCAGTGCTTTCCCCCTCCCTGATTCAGTGCCCCCAGTTGTTGACTCCAATCTCCTGCTTGTAGCGGTTGGTAAGTACATTGGCCTTGCGGGTAAGTTTGGAGAGCACAGTGTGAAGCCCACTCAGGTGATAATGAAATTGCTTCTCTAAATCCTCCTCCACCTCCTCATCTTCAGGGATTCCTCGGCTTATGTCTATGGCACCAGAGCTCCCATTCAGCTTATCCTTCTTCCTTCCAGTGGTTTCCTCATTTGCCTGCTGCAATACACCCCATTCAATGTCATTGCGAATGGATTTGAGCAACATATAGTGACTATACATATCTCTACAAGAACAATAGGTACTGCCATTGGGGGTCAACTGGGGCTCCGTTTCTCCACAACCACCCCCTGAATCCAGTTCATCCAGCATGAGGGGTACATCCCGAAGAAGACTGGGCACCATCACTGTTTGGTCCATGTTGTTAACAGCTCCAATAAAGCGGTTCATTGCATTGAAGAGGGAATGTTTTTGGCTGTAAGAGTCACAGATCTGCATCATCTTGATTGCTGGGTAAGGTGCACTGTGAGCAAGCAAATTGTTCAACTGTGATGGAAGCAGGAGAGAAGTACCTTAAGAGAACTCAAGCTGGTAAGATGCAATCAGTGAAAAAAACTGCTACCAAGCAGATACGTTTATTTTCCAAAAAGAAAACCCACTACTGTTTTCCTTTTCTGTAAATATTCTCCCAAGGATTCAGTGGTATTTCTCGAATTTTCTTTCTCAAATATTAGGTACAGTGCAGGCTCAGCGTAAGAAAGCCTCTGCTGCAAGGAGTGGCTGTAAAAGAGAACAAAAGATGGCGATTGAGACCAGTTCGCGTCTTGCCCCAAACCCATGCCGCATCAACTCTGGCTGCCCGCTCGCTGGTTTGAGCCCTTGCCTTTCATCAAATGCCTTGCTCTTTTAAAATTCACAGCTTTCTTCATAGTGCTCCTTCTCCAATTTATATATTGTTTCTATGCCTAAAATAAACTATTGGGGTTTTTTAAAACCCCTCTTTTCATCCCGATCTTCATGTACCATTAATGCAATTCCCTCCCCACAGCTTCCCGAATTAAACTGAGCACATTTCTGTAAATACACCGTTAAAGGAAAGCACTTATAAGCATAAGGAAAGCACCGAAATAACCATTGCTGTCATCTCTGTACACGCAGGAACAAGCAGCAGAACCGGGTATTTCTCCTCCGTAGACATTTCGCCATGTCACCTCCTACTCCACCCTGCTCCAACGCTAGTCCTCTTGTTAACGAGAAGCCAGCGCATTATCTCGCTCTCCTTCGTTTCGTTGGAAAATGCGTATATAGCCACACAGACGCGTATCTTTAACAGCGCCTTTGGACTGCCAGCTCCACCCAAAGAGTAGATTCCCAGTCTGGCTCGCATCTGCTTTCCTCCCGTGCAAATGAAACTTCCTTCAATGCAAAAGGTGGGGGGGGGGGGTCGGAAATAACTCTTCTGCCAATCCCAAATGTATTCCTCACAAGCCGAGAGAAAACCCAGGCTTCTACTTCAAAGAATCGCCTCGCCGCCCTTTCCATTCAAAGCAGCAAATGGAAGACAGCCGAAGAACCGAAATAAGCGCGCTGCCACCCCTGCAAGCTTCAAGACCTGCCCTACCTATGGCGATTAGCCGGCTCCGCGTGCGTCCTGGTGCCCTCCGCAGTCTTTCGCTCCGTCTTGATCGCAGAGCAGTATTTATAGCCCGAATGTTAAAATAAGGTGTTTCCAAGGGCCACCCCCTTGCAGCGAAGCAAGGCAAGGGAAAAGAGAGAGAGGTTTATCTGGGCTTTCCAAGTGACCACATGCAATACCGGATTCTGCTAGCAGGATCGACACGCAGCTCCACCTCTTCACCAACATCCACGCAGGAGAGCCCTATGCGCAGTTATTGATTGGGGGAGGGGAAGTTGTCAAATAAAGGCTCTCACCCGACTGTGTGAACCAAGGAAAATCTTTGCAGCATCCCCCAAAGCAGGAGTTAGCTTGCTCGTCCTCAGATTCGCAGACTGCCACGGAGGAGTAAGTAAAACAAACATGACTAGGTTTCCTCTCCTTTTACAACCCCGCGCGAGGGAGCATCAAGAACTCAATTTTCTGCTATCTTCCCCCCCACCCATCCAGAGTAGCAATTAAAAAAAACACATAATTGAAAGCAGCCTCCCAAAAGCTGTAGGATCGTTGCCAAAAAGCACTCAAAACGACCCAAAATGTTGGCAACTGTTAAAGGCGGTTGCCTTAAAATAGAGCAAACAGCAGGACAAGTTCCGTAGCAATAGAAGGCGGAACTTTTTTTTCTTTCCCCACTAAAAGCTTCCCCAATCTTTACCTTTTTCTTGTTCAAAGGAGGTTTGAGGAGGACACCATATTTGCAGTGGTCTCTTACCAGACTTCAGACCCAAAGCTTATGTTAGGGCCAGGGTCAATCTTAAAGCTTCTCTAACCCAAAAAATAAAAAATGCTGAGCCTATAGCGAGCGACCGATTAATCACACCTGGCTCTTAAAACGCTGATAGTGCTAAAGAGCATTGCTGCCTTGAAATTCTACTGTTTACGTGAAAGGAGCCCACGAATTCCCCCACGAACAATTTCTAGTCTGAAAAGAAATGTTCTCTAGGCGTGAGGTCATTCCTTTCTTCAGGTTCATCTTCAAATAAAACAGGCAGGTGTCTGCGGGACTACAGTATTTTAAATAAAATGCAACTCTTCTAGGGGATGGCCTCGCCTTACCCGGTAGTAGTTTCCCAAAGCAATTGGCTTCCCGGCATTTTTTAACCCGCAGGGGGGGAAATTAGAATGGGAGTACGAAAAACTCGGGACCAAACTCCCAAGATACGGCCTTAAAGGTTTTGAGTGTGTATTAAATTGCTTTTAGGCAGATTATCTACGGTCAAAAATATCGAGTGCAGCTAGCTTCCGTAGATGAAGAACACGTGTATAATTATTCCCTTCGCGAGGGACATATTATATTCAAGTTCGAATAATAGACATCGGATGGGAGGATAGCGCATATTTTAAGTATACACTGCTTTACTGGAGAATAAATCTTGTATCCGTTGGGCGTTTTACTCCAATTAAATGTGCCTTAAAAATTAGATTTTTCAAGTTTATAGATATCCTAGAGACAAGGATTCCGATTGTTTTTTTTCCTTTACAACTTTCACCTTATTACACCCAAACTGCCCAGGTTTTAATAACGCATTTAAAAAATATTCCGCATCAATTTAACCAGATGAACGAGTGAGATATGCGTTATCGGCAATAGCAAGTGGTGGCTAGGTTGTTTGTGTCGCCTCGGAGAACTATTTCGAAGGACAAAATTATTTGCTCGATTCCTATCACTAGTAGGTCGCTGGCAATAAGAGCTTTCCATTGCTTTTCATGCCTCTGATGCGTGAACACGACTCTTACCGTTGCAGACGTTTTATTTCCGCGAGCAGACCAAAGCGGAGCTGCCTGCAAGTGAACGTCTACAACTTCTCCTCCCCCCCCCCCTTCCGCCACCCACTATGGAAAAATAAAAGATTATAAAGCCGCGAGAAGACCGGGTTGACGCGCGATACTTTTCGGGGCAAAAGAGGTCACGCGCAAGCATAAAACCTCCGCGTGCCGCCTCCCGGAGCTGAGCCTCATCAATGACCGACAGTTAAGGCCTGCCGGGATCACCCCACAGCCTCACCTCCAGCTTCAGCCAATCACCGTGCGTGCTGCTAGTCAGACTCGGTCCGGATATGCTAATAAATTTCGGCAATGCCCGATCAGACATAACACTTCCTGTCTCTTTCTGCTCCAGCGCCCGTGGCAACAAAGGAGTGGCAGCTGAAAAGACCAGCGTGAAGATCTCGTGGCAGGGAGGGAGAGAGAACGGGAGCGAGTGTTGCCATGACAACCTATAAACGACAATAAGCCAAGGCATTGGGACATAATGACTCACTATCTTTTGCATAGTTTATGCCGTTTTCTCTGGAAAGAAAAAAGGAATAAAGGCTCTTAAAGTACTTGAAGCCTTGCATCATGTTGCACCATGTTGCAATCAGGAAAAAAATGACTAGTAGGTTTCTAGAAAAACTGACACGTTATTTTTTAAAAAATTACTTAGCTGCGAATTAAAGTGTACTGTAGGAAAGTGCAAACTTTACTAATTGCTTTAGACCCAAATAGTTAATTGAGAAGTATCCCTGCACAAATCAAATTGAAATGAAAATAAGTGAAAGCTGGCTGTAATTCATTGTTTTATATTTCATTTTTTATCTTGTGATTATTTTGACTAAATGTATTATTACCACGTCTTATTTCAATGAGAACTGCCAAAGCTTATTTTAAAAATGAATCCTGTGTTCCTTTCTGTTTGCTGGATTTGGATTTGTTAGAGTCTGCTACTAGTTCAATTTTTTGAAAGCGCCAAGAACATTAAAAAGGTTTAAGGAAAGCTTAATCAATTATATTATTTCCTGAATAATATATTTTTTTAATTTAAATTATACATTAATAAAAGCTTGAGTACATCTTTACAATGAACTAATGGAATTTTAAGAAATCTTTCAAAATGTAAATTATACTGGCAAGGAAAAGATTGTCATCTTAGGGCAATATTTTCTATATTGTCTTTAAAAAAAGATTACTGTATTAGTGGAACAATTAGAAGCAAAAGCAAGCTGATTTGGTAACCTTACCAAGAAGATTGTATGAAAGCAATTACCAGGAGCAAAGACATCTTTACCTTTAATCCAGGCAAAAAATAAATTCTTTCTCCTGTCTAAAAATATTTACTATATGTCCACATACTTTTTTAATCACAGTCTCTATTTCTTCATATAGCTGGGAGAAATAAATGATTTCATTAGCTGCGATCTCATATGAGTATATATAAACTCTCAATGTAGTGACTGTCTCTTAGAGGAAAAAATAACCAAGAGCTATTTTGTTTGATTCAATTCCTTATATCCTGTTTTTTTCTCCAAAGGAGCACAATGCTGAAATGGCATTACATTAAAGGGGTTCCAATAGTTAATATACTTCAAAATAAGAAAAAATAGTAAACATAATCTTCTGATCTAAAAAATGGGAACTATTATAATTATGTAGAGGTGTTGATGGCCACTTCCTTCTAAAGTTGTCCTACAGAATAGATGAGCTGTGGAAATAGATGCCATACATTTTTGTTAAATTCTTTAACAGAAGAATAACTATGACAATCTTTAATACTTCAAAATAGGAGGTGGTGAGGAAGCTTACATATTAATCGATGAGGAATGCCATTCCTGGGGGCTGAGGGAAGGCAAAAACTTTTTCTTACTTACCTCTTCGAAATCTTGGCATATCTTATACACCAGTGCGTCTTATAGTCCAAAAAATACGGAACATGGAAGGGTAGAATGACATTACATTTGTACAGGAGCACAGCAGTTCCATAACAATGCACAGGAAGCAATAAGAAATAAAAAGGTGATATGAGGATGTAATTGCTATTATGGCGTGCACTCACCAGATTCTCTGCATATTGGGTCAGATCTAGTGTGGTAGACCCTTGCATCTATAGATCTGGTTCTTGGTGCCTGTTCTTGTGCTGCTATGATCAGTGTCTCAATGCTGTCTTTAGCTCAGCCCTTTCCAGCCACTGATTTCCCAGTGTCTGCCACCTCACCTGTCTGTCAATGATACATACCATGCAGGGTCTTATCTTGCTATGGCACATCCTCTGCTTGATCTTCCTTCCACATCTGCTGCTGCCTCAGGCATTCTCTCAGCAGGTCATCTTTTGATGCCATCTTGCTAATGTACTCCCAGATGGTCTGGTTTACATCCAGGCCAATGGCTTTGATAGTCCACAGACAAAAATCTAACAATAATAAATAATAACTGCATTGGAAGATCTACAATAAATACTATTTATCTGCAAGCAAAAACTGGTGGGATCATAAAATAGACAAAGTAATAGAAAATGAAGAAGCTAAAGTACTCTGGGACTTTAGAATTCAAACAGACAAGCTCTTGCCATAGAACACCCCAGGCTTTATAATTGTTGATAAGAAAGAAAGAAAAATCTCTATAATGGATGTGGCAATACTTGGAGACAGCAGAATAGAAGAGAAAGAACTGGAGAAAATAACACAATACAAAGGCCTGCAAATAGAAATAGAATGACACTGGCAAATGAAAGCAAAGGTAATACCAATAGTAGTAGACACCTTGGGTGCAATCCCAAAACAACTGGAGTACCACTTGATTACAATTCAATTACAAAAGACAGCTTTACTCGTAACACCTTACATCCTGCAATGATACCTTTAATGCCATCAAATATCAATATCTGTCTATCCCAGAGGAAGTTCTTGATAATTGGATAAAGACGCCAAATACAGTCTATACATCTGGCTGATTCAGCAACAGCCATAATAATAATAAAGATTGCATGGATTTCCTATGTAGTTTTCCCCCCTGTAGGATATTCTAAACAAGGACCGAAAGAAAAAGGGCAGGGGAGGGAAGGGAAGGGAAAGAAAAGCAAACTGCCCAACATAATGAAATCTTTTCTAATAGGAAGAAGGAAAAGTACATTATTCCTGTATAAGTCAGGAATATTTCGCAGGAAGAAATACAAACGGGGCTTCATGAGGCAAATACTGTAAGGGAAACTACAACGGTGGTAGACTTATATCATAAATTAGACTTTTGCCTTCAGATGTGTTGGACTCTAATATGCCATAATGACTATGCTTCATTAAACCAGTAGTCAGCTAGATTGATTAGAAAACATGAGTGCATACTAGTCTGGTTTAAGACAAACATGCAAAGAATGACAGTAGCATCTCACCAATATTTACTAGATTTGTAAGAAATAAAGCTACAAATTCACATCGGGATTAAGGATGGGGTCTTAGATCAAAAAATGTTGGATATTGTTCTTGTGGTTAGAAAAGTGAACTCTGAAGAACATAATAATCCCACTCTTCCAGCTGTTGAATGGATGGTTTCTAAACTTTCCAGAAGCTGAATTCAAATATTTTATGACTGTTTAATACAGGTGAGATTAAATAATTTCTTCTAAATTTGAAATATTACAATATTGTTAATCCCTTTCTCTTTATACCAATGATAAATCCTATAGTTTTCTCCATGTTCCACTATCTTCTATTTTTAGAAGAGCAATGTGTAAACTTTTTGGCCAAAAAGTATTGTTCATCTTAGGTTTGTGTCCTAGGAGCAACATATGGAAAATGAAAGGATATGGATATGGACGGACACACAGACACACACACACACACAGAGAGAGAGAGAGAGAGAGAGAGAGAGAGAGAGAACTATGATAAAAACTAAACTTGATTTTATTTTTACATTTAATTGAAAAATATTTTAATATCCTCTTCCATGCACTCCTTCCCCCATCACATTTAATCTCACTGTTTAGAAATAATTTTTAGGCTGTTTCTAGAGGATACTCTAAAAACATTAAAGCTGCAAGTTGAGCAACACGTCAGAAAGAAAATACTTAGACATGTTTGAAGATGAGTTTGTAAGAGATGCTGGTAAAAGAATATTTATTTTTAAAACATTTTTGAACTTACTTTGATCACTGTAGTGATATATATATATATATAATACAACTGACAAATTCCTTTTAGTCTTGATAACAGAAGCTGCTGGGCACTGGGAATGGGAATGAAAGATGGGAATAACTGAAACTGACAAAGAAAGGGTAAGTGGCAAATTTTCAGCACAAGCCCAATTCAGTATATTTTGTTATTTTGAAAAAGTAGTGCTGCTGCATCTTCAAGTAAAGATTATTTTTTTAAAAAAATTTAAGCCAATTATAAAATAAGTCCTCTCTTTTTCAGGAGAAAATCACATAGATCTGTTGTCCCAAAGATGCTTTTCCAAAAGGTAAAGTGGAGAGGGGAGTCCCGTTACCTTTTGGACACGCAACTTTGGGACAATCATGACCGGATGTATGTCCATACAAGTCTGCTTTTTTTAATTTTTTGGATAACTAGAGCAAAGTTGGTCGTTGGGGCCATTTTTGCCCTCCCCAGCCTCCGGAGGCTTTCCTGAAGCCTGGGGAGGGCAAAAAACGGCCCCAACGAGCCAACAGGAAGTTTGGAAATGATCCATTTCTGGTTTCCGGAGGGGGGGTGCAGGGAAGGCTTTTTATGTCCTCCCCAGGCTTCAGGAAAGCCTCCAGAGCCTGAGGAGGGGTCACATGTGCATGCATGGGGGGGGGGGTTGCGCACGCATACGCAGTTGGGCTGGGAATTGAGAGGGCATACATGCAATTTTGGCACACTGTAAGAAAAAGGCCTTCCCTGCCCCTCTGGAAATGTGAAAAATCAGTTCACCGGCACGCTGGAGCTGATGGCTGGCATGCCACCTGTGGCACGCATGCCATCGTGGTCCTAAGGAAACAGTGCTAACGGAGAGGGCACGTGCTAGGACAGAAGTGACTGGAAAGGAGATTGGCTTATGAGCAAACACTCTCAAAACACACCTCTGAACATATGCAGCACCAATCAACCTACTTTAATCCTAAAGTGGTTGGTGAAAAGGTATAACAGATTTTAAAGCTGTCCAGGTCATCTTCAGATGGAATTGAAATAAATGGGAATACTTATATGCTTACACAGCTGATGAAGGCTTAAGGCTGCCTCACTCATGCCTGGGTGTGAAAGAAAGACAACATTGTAGGCTCAAGAGGGAAAATAGGACATGATTATGCATGAAAAATTAGAGCTAAAGAAACGGCCCCAAGTACACCTCATTAAGAAGGGAGTTCCTTGAGGGTAGCTGTCTGGAGGAGCGTTCTGCCTTGCCAAGTCAAGCTGTATCAACTTATCTTTGAAGAAGCAAAAAAACTGAAACTTCATGAAATGTATTACCACCGTTGCCAATTCCTCTCTTGGTTCTGTTGCCTCTTTTCCCAGTTATTGCATGTTATGTAACCTCTTTGGGATAACGAAGAAAAAAAAACTTTTCATGTAATTTATGACATCCCATAATGATTAGTGGTAGAATAAATGAGGTAATATTATTTTAATACTAGCATAGCTAGGGATAATTTTAAGTCTGTTTTATTCAGTGGCTGTGGATGAAGCAAAAAAGATGTCGTAGCACTGTGGAAAAGCTCTTACACAGTGTCGCATGGACAATAACACACATTTAATATGAAGACACAACTGCATATTCTGTGACAGGTTGTTGTCTAACACAAAATGGATAAGGCAGTAATTGAATTTGTCACATTATAGGAAACATTGACCTCTGATCTTTTATAGATGGAAGTTAAGGAAATAACATGAATGTGATAGATTTAATGCTTCCAGAGAAAATATAAGAAAGGACCTATGGGCTTATCTGCTTTAGTTTTTTTCCCATTGCAATTATTGATGTTTTATTTATGAAAAATAAGCTTTTGATTGCAAAGAAATTTGAAGAAACTGCAGAACAATACAATATTGTGTATTGTATCAGATGAAGTACTGTAGACTGTGATCTGCAAAATCTTAAACAACAATGTGTTAGTTAGTCTTTAAGGTTTCCCAAACTTTTTGCTATTTTAATTACCCTGATTCCCCAAAAATAAGACCTCCCCAGATAATAAGCCCAATCGGGCTTTTGTGCACATGCGCTAAAATAAGCCCTCCCCCCAAAATAAGGCCGCCCCAAAAATATTGCAACATAGCAGCAGTCATGAAGTGACCACGCTTTCCGCCTCCTGCCCCTCAAAAATAATAAGATCTCCCTGAAAATAAGGCCAAGCGCTGATTTTGAGGGTCAAAAGAAAATAAGACCCTGTCTTATTTTCAGGGAAACACAGGTATTAATAATCATTCAGTTTGATCTTAAGATGTTGGATTGCATTTCCTCCTTTTATAAAAAATTCCCCTGCATTTTTATTTAAGTGAGTAATATCATGCATGATGTGTGAACATTCCTACAATGAAAGTATTTTTATTTGTGGGAAAGGGACTAAGGAATCCACACAACTCCTACTTCCTGATCAGAATAAAGCTCCATAGTACAGTACAATAAAAATGTTTCCTGAGGAATGCTCAGAGTGCCCCCTGCTGGAAAACTCTGGTTCCACTGATTTACTTGGTTACTTCAGTTCGGTTATGATTGTTTTTCAACTATTTTTTTATGAATCTGCAATTTTTATATATTTATATAATTATTTTAAACTTGTAGGAATTTTTGTTTAACTGGTATGACAACATTGGGAATTTCTTTAATAAGATAAAACTGAATCATTACTTTATTTCTCTTTGATTTTAAAGAGTCGGCCTATTTTTCTTTTTTGGATTAAGTTAATTTGCTACCTGCATAATCTGTAACGAATGATATAGTAATTCACGTAGAACATTTTTATTCAAGTATAGATAGACTTGTAATACACAGTTGTGCATGTGTAGACATTGCTGACTAAAGGCCTGTTGTTTCTGAACAATGGAGCGCATCTGGAAACAAGACCTACATTTATTTACCAGTTATACAAGCAGCATCCTGTATTTGCCACCCCCCAGGGGTCCTAGACTTGATTTTTTCATTCTGTTTATTGTAATATACCACTTATGATTCAGACCTACCTGAATATTCCAGGTTATGAAGGAAATCAGTGATACAGAAAATAAAGTTAGCAATAATGTTATTGGGATAAAGTTAGATTGGGACTAACTTGGAATTAACTTGGGATAAAGTTAGATTCAATAATTAGAATAGGAAGATGGGCCAATTAATTAGGTCCTTTGCTAGAAAAATGTAATCACACAACAATCCTTTAGTTAGCAATGTCTATATTTGCCTTCATTCATAGTCCTCCATATGTCCTATTTTATACACAGAGTTTTCCTTTGAAGGTGTTTGGCAAGTCAAGATACAATAAAGAAAAAAGCAAAGCACAATTAGCCCTTGACATAGCCCAGCAATAAGCAGTGGGCAAACACACTGACTTGTGTATGTTTTCTATTATGTGAAATCTGTTATGTTACTATTGGAAGAAATGTCCATCTGGGTTCAGTTCCAAGTGGGAAAAAAGACACTGGAAACATGGAGACTGTTTGGAAAGATGGTTTAATGGTAGACAGGATCACATGGCTTGAGGTCCTGGGCAAAAAAAAGCACATGAGTGAGAGGGGGAAAGAGATTTATACCCTCTGTTGAGCTTTGAACTTGCTTCCTGTTCCTGTGGTAAGAAATGTATCCCGATCGGTTGTCGGACTCCCATGGGGCCATGCAGGGGTAACTTTGTAGGTTGTCTTGAGTCCCAGGCTTGGTTGAATCTTGCTGAGTGGTATAGTCTTCTCAGGTGTCATGTGGTGAGATGGGTATTATGTCCTGAGAGTGAAGGTCTTTTTGTTGTAGATAAGCTGACACAGCCTTTCTGTGCTTATTAGCAAAGGTGGGGACTGCTTTCCAAGAGCATGTTTCACCTTTTCTCATCCAGGGAGGTATAATATTCTGCCTTTTTAATATTTCTTAGAATATTTCATTCTTCTAGGAGAGGGGTGGGTGCTAACTTCCTATATTACTATAAAGGAAATAACAATTATTCAAATTTGATCCATAATATGAAAGCATATATATATATGCCTCTTTGGTAGTAGACCAAAGTATACTTAGGATAAGGTTTGACCAGCGGCATAAATGATCCATTCGCCCATTCAATCTGAAATTTCCTTGGACTTGATGTTTTGAAAGCACTTGCTTTTACAGTTTTACATTTTCAGTGTGTTGTCCTTGCAAGACCTGCTTAAATGCTTCCTCTGATAAATAAATAAAGAGGCTTAAGAAATGTAACATAATATGGATTCCACTTCCAGTTTCTGTGGACGACGGACATGTTGTCCGCCGCTCGCCGTCCTGGTGGGCCCCCCATGACTCACGGGGGGGCACAGGGTGCCTTGTAGGGGCGTCCTGCCGAGGGGCGGCTTGCTGGAGCCCCCTGGAGTGGTGGCGGCCGCAGGGGGGCTGCCAGCTTTGCCCTAGGCACCGGGAGGCTTTTAGGGGGTGCGCTTGCCATGCGCGCCTTCGTCCTGAGGAGATTGGAAGAAAACACTCCATGTGAAGGCAACAGCAGAAATGCGGTGAGGGGGGAATTCCCCCCGGTCTTTTTCTTACTTCTTTGAACAACTAAGTAAACAAGGATTAGCAGCTTTCTTAAGACTCTTTGATCTCAGCAAAGTGTTAAGACTGGAGAGGGGGTTTTTTCTCCCCCCCCCCTCTCAGAAAAGCGGCTTTAAACGATCTCTCTCTCGGAGGAGAGAGAGAGAACTGGGAAAAAACCCTTTGATATTCACTTCTTTCAAGCAATGGGGTAATTGTTCAACTCGCTTGAACAATTGCGAAAGAAAGAAAGTGAACTGACCTAATAAACTATGAATGGAAACTTTTTCAATGATTGTTCTCCGATCTCCTGAGAGGGCTGAGCCAAAATGGCGCTTCTTCCCCCGTTTTTGCTGCCGTTACAAATGAACTGTTGTCCTTGAAAAATCTTCTGGGTTGGAACTATAAAACCCTGGTGAACCCTAGAGGAATCTCTTTATACAATCTTCCTTGGATTAGGGAAAATTGACTACAACTAGAAGGGAGCTGTATTGAAGACTGATATCCCACGCTGGACCTTGCTTGCCTGTAGACCTCGCCTGACAGCGTGCTCCTATAGACGCCATCTTTTCTGTCTAGACTTATAAACTTTCTCTGAACTTCACAATCCCTGCGAAAAAGGCCCCCATTCCTAAACCAGCATCGGCTCCATCTTCTTCTGTTTCAAGTCCTGTTCCACAACAAACACAACTATCTTCCTTTTTACAACCAAAAGCCTCCGAGGGGGAACAGCAGTCTCAAGAAATGTTTCAACAAATGTTCCAGACACTCTTAAAGGGACAGGACGGAATAAAAAAACAGCTGGCGGACTTAAGGGAAGAACTCAGAGAGAATAAACAACAGACTTTACAAAATAGCCAAAAAATAGACACTCTGGAGGAGGGTGCTGTGGGGGTGGGAGAAGAGATGAAGGCTTTACAAAAAAAAAATGCTGGGATTCAGAATTATATGGAAAAAATGGAATTTGAAAGGATGTCTCTTTTTCTTAGATTTCAAAACATACCTGAAATGGTGGGTGAAGACTTAAGGGAGATTATGATAACAATGCTAGCAGATTATATTAAAAGAGATAAACAACAGCTAGGGTGGGATATGGATTTGATATATAGAATTAACTCAGCATATGCTAGAACACACAATGTTCCAAGGGAAGTTCATGTTAAATTTTTTAGAAAGACTACAAGAGATGAGATTCTAGGGGTTCAAAGGGGGGGGAACCTTTAAGATATAAGGACAAAGAAATAACCATTCTGAAACAGATACCAAAAAGAATAAGAGATAAGAGGAAGAAATTCTTCTTTCTAACTAAAAAACTATATGGAAAAAATATCTGGTTCAGGTGGTTAATTCCAGAAGGCTTGTTGATTTTCTGGGAGGGGGGTAGAGTGAGAATTAATACAATAGTGGAGGCAGAAGCCTTCATGGAAAAACACAAGAACCTCCTAGACGAAACAAGAGACAGTGCACAAGACATGAAGGGGGGAGGAGCCATGGCTCAGCCAAAAGACAGGGGAGAAGAGACAGCAATGAGACTTAGGTCACAGAAATGATTTAAAAACACATTGCAATTGTTAATGCAATGAAATGATTAGAAGTGATATAAAGTATGGTTGAAGATGTTAAAGAATTTGAAGTAAACCTAAACTGATAATATGTATGTAATAATGATATTTTGATATATATAAAATAAGAGAGAGATGTAAGGCTCCGGGGAAGTACCACCTTCCGTATGATGTAGCTGTCAAAAATTTTCTCCACATTTATGTACCCCTTTCCCCAAAATACTTGAAAAAACCAATAAAACTTTTTTTTTAAAAAAAAAAAGAAATGTAACATAATATAAACTTAGCATTATAACACACTCATTTGGATTTGTGGTAAAGGGCATTTTTAAACAAAAAGAAATACTGAACATTTTTATATGATAGGAAGTTTTAGTAGCATATCAAAATAATCCTCGGTAAATCTGGGTATGTTCCTATATTTATTTTATATATACAGATATTTCCTTATGGTTTGATAATATAAATTAAAAGAATTCAGGTAAATATATTAAAATGCAATGCCTCTGGCTCCAGAAGCATTTAAGTTATTTCCAGCTGCCAATATTCAGTCTAAAATACTCTATAAATCCACACTAAACTGACAGGCCAAACAGGTGTTGTTGTTTTTTAATGTGGAGCTTTTTATTTTGTTGGAATAATTCAAACTAATGTGCTTAGGAAAAAAGTTCTTTTTCAAAAACAAATCAGTAAAGAGATGATCTATTGCTAATGATAATAGTTTTCTTACCATTACTCTTTATTTAGATATCAAAAATCATCACACTTAAAGCTTCACTTGAACTTGCATGTGCACTTAAACCACATTTCCCTAATGTCTGGTTGTGGTTTACACTCTTCCTGGTGCCAGAGGAATCAATAATCTGGGCATTGACTACATATAGGGGGTTGCCTCTAATCATCTTATCAGCTCAACTGTTTTATCTGAATCTCCCTTGTGAGCAGATAAATTTAAATTGCACATTTTCTAAACCACTTAGCTTAAGGGCAAATCTTACCAATATCCTCAAATGACTGTCTTGAATCTTTTGCAACTTTTTAGCACCATCTACTGTAGCTTTTTATATTGTCTTCAATTTTTGTGGCAACATTAAGATCTCTCCACGTTGCTCAGTTTGTACCTGAGTGTTTTATCCTTGGAGTGGACAAGCTTCTACCTTACTGTATTCTTGGGTTTGAAGTGTGCACATATGTTGTGTTGGCTGAAGATCCTCCTGAGTTTTTCCAATATTCCTGCAATGTATGGAATAACAATGTTGCTTCATTTATTCTTCTCTTCATTGTCATTTATGGAGGAGTTCCTGTAGGCCTTTGTTGAGATTTGACGAAGGCCTACTTGGGATAGCCACAAGTTGAGGGCTTCCTTGATGTATTTTAGTTCTTTTTCTTTTCCATCTTTGCTGGTAGGCAGGCCTTCAGCTTGGAGGTGCAGGGTTCTGATGACCCACACTTTGTGCTCCAGTGGGTGGTGGGAATCAAAATGTGTTGTTTTGCTCTTGACCCAAGTATTGTCCACATACTTATACCAATGAGTGGGTGGATTTCCCATGAAGGAGTCGAGGGCTTTGGTTTCAACCTCTTCCGTGTGGAGATTGGCCACAGTGGGAGATTCTGGATTCAAGATCAAAACACAGGAATTGGAAGTGTACACAAAATATATCAACTCTGTGGACAGATACCTCAAATTCACACAGGAAAATAGTCTAGCCTTCCTGGACTGTGCAGTATACATTAAGGAAGACAGAAGCCTTAATATTGAAGCTTACAGAAAATCCACACACAGAGATCAATATTTACATTTTGATTTCCACCACCCACTAGAGAACAAAATGGGAGTCATCAGAACCCTGCACCTCCAAGCTGAAGGCCTGCCTACCAGCAAAGATGGGAAAGAAAAAGAACAAAAACACATCAAGGAAGTCCTCAACCTATGGCTATCCCAAGTGGGCCTTCATCAAATCTCAAAAAAGACCCTACAGGAGCTCCTCCATAACAGACAACAAAGAAAAAATAAATGAAACAACATCATCATTCATATATTGCAGGAATATCAGAAAAGCTCAGAAAGATCTTCAGCCAACACAACATATGTGCACATTTCAAACCCAAGAATGCAGAAGCTTGTCCACCCGAAGGATAAAACACCCAGACACAAACTGAGCAACGTGGTATATGCAGTACAATGTAGTGAGCCATGTGCAGATCTGTACATTGGAGAAAACAAAACAACCATTTCATAAACTCATGGCACAACATAGGAGAACAAACTCATCAGGATAAGATTCAGCAGTCCAGTTGCATTAAAAAGACAAATGCCACTCTTTTGAGGACAGCAAAGTCCACATTTTGGACACAGAGGACCGCTGATTTGAAAGAGGAGTCAAGGAGGCCATCTATGTCAAAATTGATACTGAGCTTGTCAATCAGAAAGGTCAGCAGTTCACTGGTTCAAATTCCTATATCGCGTAACAGTGAGCTCCCGTTACTTGTCCCAGCTTCTGCCAACCTAGCAGTTTGAAAACATGTAAAAAATGCAAGTAGAAAAATAGGAACCACCTTTGGTGGGAAGGTAATAGCATTCTGTGTGCCTTCGGCATTTAGTCATACTGGCCACATGACCCCAGAGATGTCTTTGGACAGTGCTAGCTCTTCGGCTTTGAAACAGAGATGAGTAAACTCATGTCTTTCTTCAAATGTTTGTTTCTGCAATTTTTAGGCAATATTTTATATTGTGAAAGGACTTATTCTGAATTCCTAGTATTTGGAAGGATCAGAGGTGGGTTGCTCCCAGTTCGGCCTGGTTCGGCTGAACCAGTAGTAGTTATTTGGCCTGGGTCGCAGAACCAGCAGCGACCCAGGCTGGCCATGCCCCCGAACCAGTTCCCCGGTCTCTGTTGCCATTGCTGGCATCTTTTTTATTAGCTTTTAGTGGTTTTCGCACATGCGGAGAACAATTAACAGTGAACTGTAAATGCGTGAGCAACGCGCAGCTGGCACACGAGCGAACCAGTACCGGTTTGCATAGGAACCGTGTGCAAAGCGAACTGGTACCAGTTCGCGTAGGAACCCACCCCTGGGAAGGATCATTACTTTGCATCTGCTAATTTACCAATATAACAAAAGCTTCAATTTTGTAATTCAGTGTAAACTAATATATATCATGTGGAATAAACCAATCCAAAATATTGCCAAATGCAATAAGCTATTTATTAAGTTGGCCTCAGGATCAGGGATCAGTTGGGACTGTTGCTATTGTACCAACCGCCCTGCTTCATAGCAATCTCCCTGCCTGAGCATCTTAATGCTATGGCTAGATTGGCATCAGACTGTAGACTTGGAACAGGAAGACAGCTGAGGCTTTGGATCAGATCTCTGTGCCCATGGATACTGGAACTCTTCATGGTTTATAGATGAGTTGAGGGAGATGAAGTGAGTGAAGAGACACCTAGAGAACAACTGGTGGATGACGAGGAGAAAACCTGACTGAACATGGACTACAGTCTCTGTAAACTGTGCCTCATTGCAGTAAAGGCAGCAAAACATAATTATTTCTCCCCTTATTGCATCTGTAGAGAGCCACTCAGTGGCCCCTTTCAAGTAACCCAGACTCTTCTTGGTGGGAGTAATTCCAGGGTTTGCCTACAGGGATGTGTGAGGAATATGCTAGGCATCTGACAGATAAGGTTGCTCAGATTCAGTCCACATCAGACACCAGTCTTGAAGCAGGGCCAGGGAAAGCTATGGGGGCTAACTCTCACAAGTTTATATGGGAAGAGTTTGATATTCTTGAACATGAAGAAATGGACAGGCTTCTTGTAGCTGTTAGTTCAGCTATCTCTATATTAGATCGATACCCCTCCTGTTGGTCAAGGCTGCCTGGGAGGAGACCTATAATTGAGTTCAGGCTTTGTTAATTCTTCCTTGAATGAGGGAGTAGTTTCCCCTAGCTCTTAAGGAGATGGTGGTTCACCCTGTTCTTAAGGCGCCATCACTAGGCCCAGCCAGTCTAGACAGTTTTTATCCTGTTTCTACCCTTTTTTTCCTATGGAAGGCTGTGGTAGTTACATTGTAGCTTCAAAGAACTCTGGATGAAGTGGGTTTTCTGGACCCCTTTCAGTCAGGATTGAAGTCAGGGTATGGGACAGAGACAGCATCCTTCTGGACCAAGCCTGGGAGTGGGGGTGGGTGGCACACTAATATGTTGGTTCTCCTTCTTCCAGGGACCGTTCTAATCAGTGTTAATAGAAGGAAAGATGTCCAATCTGCAGCCCCTGTTCTGTGATGAGCCTCACAACTCGGTTCTTCCCCCCTTTTGTTTAACATCTACATGAGGCTGCTGGGTGAGTTATCTGATAGTTTGGAGCAGGGGGTGGGCTGTTGCTGGTTTGCACGGGTTTGGGCGATCCTCTAGCTAAGGATCTGCCCAGTTCGGTGAACCCACAAATCCCACCACTGGCTGGCTGCGCCTATCCTGCCCCGCCTACCCTGCCCCACCACACCCAGGAGTTTCCAGGTGGCTCATTTTGGATGGCAGGTAAGTGCATGGCCTGCACGGAGGCTCAGAGAAGGCAAAAAACAGGCCTTCCGGAAGTTCTGGAAGTCCAGAAATGGGCCCATTTCCTGCTTTTGGAGGCCCTCCAGAGCCCAGGGGAGGCTGTTTTTGCCCTCCTGGAGGCTCAAGGAAAGCCTCCAGAGCCCGGGGTGGGAGAAAACACCCCCCCCCCATGGTGCAAGAGGTCGACTAGGCCATGCCCACCATGGCCACGCCCACCCACCAACCAAGCAGAGAACCCGTCGCTAAACTTTTTGAAGCCCACCCCTAGTTTCGAGTTAGAGTGAGGTATCAGCAGTATGCTAATGATACCCAGCTTTATAACTCCATCCCAGGCTACCTGCATGATGCAATGGGTCCTGTCTCAGTGTCTGGATGCTGTGGGGGACCTAGATGGGATGCAATAGACTTCAGGTGAACCCAAGCAAGACTTGAGTGCTTTTAGTATTTCGACCTTCTGGTGGATGGGATTTTCCATCGTTGGTCTTGAGTGAAGTGACTATGTTTCAAACAGATCTAGTGCACAATCTGGGGGTCTTCCTGGACTTCTAACATAGATCGATTCTTTTACCCCTCTTTCAAACCAATGGTCCAAAGACACCACTTATCTCCTGTCTACAGCCCTTGCAGCCATTCCACAACCAATTGCACCCAGATTCAGATGACCATGTGCACACAGATAAACCTCCAAGTGGCCCAGACAACTCTTAGCTAACAACTAGATGACTGCAAAGAAATGCAATCCTTCCACCACCCCCACCCCCACCATCATATCAGAACCTATCTTTCCATCCCTCCACCATCCAGTCTCAACTGTCAATACCTAACCTTCCATCCCTCCCATTATCAGATGATGAAGCTTCTTGGATGAGAAGCAAAATATTTTCTTCTTTAAGGAAAAAAACCAGCCCATTTGCCTTTTGAAGAAGGAAAAACCACCTGCCTAAATCACTGACATGTAACTTTTAGTAAATCTAACTTATGAATCACATTGCTTAATCACACAGGCATGGTAAGCCAAATGGGTCACTGAACATCCATACATAGGAAGATCTATAAATGATCCTACAAAAAAGGTACCAAGCTTACATTTACCAAGCCAGCAAAAGACATTCCTGAGTAGGATTTGCATCTACCATGACTCACTGTATAAATGCCCCTCAGTTTGACTGCAGGGTCCCACGTCAAATTGTAGATCACATAGTGGCTGTATGCTGAGGGCATCTAGCATCTGAATTTTTTTCATATAAACGATGCTGTGCTTTAATGGTTGGGTGGCCTAGACATTGGTATTTGAATATAGATATTTTTAACATTTATATTTAATTGTGCTTTATTAATCTAGGTGAGACATGCTAATGTATATTTCAAATCCATGTATGATATGCCATATTCTAAATATTTAAATCACATAGGTAAATCACCATATTTAAAGGCTTGTGGGTATAGAAATTATTTCTATTCTCCTTGTAAAAATAGGATAGAGATTATTGTGGAAATTAATTGAAGAAAATAGAAAGGTTGCTTAAATAATGCTTGCAAATATTTAATTCTAATTCATTTTTTATTACTAAGAGTAGTATTGTATGTTTCTATCATATATGTTTAGGTTTATGACTTGTTTTCTTCTGTTCAGTCATGTCTAATTCTCAGAGATCCCTGGACAGGTCCCTGCAATTTTCTTGATGGGCTTTTTCAGAAGTGGTTTGTCATTTCCACTGCCAGGTTTATGTTATGAATACCTAAACTTACTTAATGGTCAGGCACATAAATCTATGTGGATTTTAACTTATTTATCTAAATGGAAGATGGTTTTAAATTTGATATTTTTTAGAAAAGGAAGATCAACTCACATTCATAATCATCAGGAAAACGAAAAAGTGTATTTGTGTGCATTGCAGTATTTCCAGCTAAGAAGATGGTCCTGGGATGTATTTGTAACACATGTAATATTATGACAATTCTTTAAAAATCAATATAATTAAAATAGTTAGGACCCTGCTTCAGCAGCTGGCTGGATGAGGATTAGTCAGATTAAAGTAAAGTGGTTTAACAACAAAAACTGACAAAAGATGGAAGAGAATCAAGAAAGAAAATTTAAGCAAAGGAAGAGAATCAAGCAGTTAAGCAACAAGAGTGACTATCAGAAGTGAGACACATAAAAAGTAGAACTTTGCTAATCTTTCAGTTCAAATTGTAGGCTTCAATGTTGAAGGAAGGCATGATTTGATTCAAATCTGTGCTTCCAGATTTGAGGCCAATCTGGTTCTATTTGAGGTCATATTGTAGTTAAGATCTGATGTGGAGAAAAAAAAATCAGTAGATTATATTAGGCAAAAAAGAGAGACAGATATAATGGTTAAGATTCTGGGCTAGATACTGGGAGACCATAAATTCTGGTTCCATCTTAGATACAACACCAACTAGGTAAACCTGGGCTAGTCATTCTCAATCTTGGAAAAAAGGCAACACAAACCACTTCAGACAGTACCCAGCTGGATATTTTCAAGGCTAATACAATGCTGAATTAATTTATGTTATCCTATACCTTGTCCAGCATAATGATAGCTGGAATTAGGAGAAAAGAACCCAGCAGCCTTTAAATTATCCAGACAAGAGTGTATCAAAAGAGACTCTATAGAGAAATTAGAGGAATCAATGCATAAAGTGTATTACTATAATTTGTAATATGATATTTCAACACTTTTTTTAAAAAAAAAGTAAGCAATCTTCCTCTTTTTTTCTAGGATTCAAGCTTAGTAAGTCAGTGAAGAATATCCACTGACTTTTCTTTTTTGGTAGAATTCATTGCTGTTTCTGATTACTGGGCTTTCTGAGGTGCCTGGAAGATTGGCATAGCTGATCTATATATCTCCTGATAAGGACCCCCTTATCACTAATCTTAAACCAGGTACCTTATGCTGGCAAAATATGGCCTCTTCTAAGCAGGATTTGGAAGAATGATTACTGCACAGTCCTTGTGAGGTGACATAGCTGTGTTGCTTTACCTGGCAATTTTGGCCCTCTAAAAGAGACACTCATAATTGGCAGGATTTTGTTGTATCATTGTTGGGGTTTCCTGAGACTATTCTACATTAGTTAGCAAACTAACTAACTCTAGCTGACCAGATTATGTGGGCTGAAGTTAAATACCCAGACTCACTTCCAATTATTTTCAGAGATCTAAACAAAGCAGACTTAAGGAAAGAGCTACCCAAATATTTTCAGCCTGTCAATTGTATCACAAGAGGCAACAATATTGTAGACCATTGCTACCCAACATTGAAAGATGCTTATCGGTCATTACCACAAGCAGCAGTGGGACTCTCTGATCATTGCATAATTCATCTTGTACCTGCTTACAAATGAACACTTAAAACCATGAAACCAACCATTAAATCAGTAAAGACTTGGACTGATGAGGCAATGCTAAAACTACAGGCTTGCCTTGACTGCACTGACTGGAATGTTTTTTAAGATTCCTCTGCAAACCTGGATAAACTCACAGATACTGTTACATCATATGTCAGTTTTTGTGAAGACCTATGTGTGCCAACCAGAAACCTGCGAATAAACAGTAACAATAAGCCATGGTTCACAGCTAAACTTAAGCAGCTATGTCGTTCCAAAGAGGAAGCCTACAGAAAAGGCAATAGAATGCTGTACAATCAGGCCAGAAACGTATTAAGAAGGGAAATTATAGAAGCAAAAAGAAGCTACTCTGAAAAGCTAAGAAATCAGTTTTCAACAAATGAACCAGCAAACATGTGGAAAACTCTTTAAAATATCACCGGTTACAGCAAACCTTCTTCCCAAGCTGAAGGAAATCAACAACTGACAGATGACCTGAATGTGTTTTACTACAGGTTTGAGAGAAAACTACTGCCACCCATCTCCACAATCCCCATCTCAGACACACCAACAACAGCTAAGCCTTCTACAACAACAGCTCTGTCTCCTACAACCTACCCTATCCTATTGGGCCCACTATCTCTGCAGTGGTGGGATTAAAAAAAATTACTACTGGTTCTGTGGGCGTGGCTTTGTGGGCAAGGCTTTGTGGACGTGGCAGGGGAAAGATACTGCAAAATCCCCATTCCCTCCCCACTCCTGGGGGAAGGTTACTGCTAAATCTACATTTCCTCCCCAGCCCACCCCACTAACCTGCTTTCCAGCTCCGTTCTCCTGTTCAGGGCAACAAAAGAAGATCAGCTAGTCTAATTGAAGGTTCTCCAAACTACTCAAAATTTCCACTACCGGTTCTCCAGAACCTGTCAGAACTGGCTGAATTCCACCTCTGCACCTCTGGTGATTACAGAGAATGAGGTGCGAAGCCTATTTCACAGACAAAAGCCAGGAAAAGCACCAGGTTCAGACAAGATAACTCCTTCCTGCTTAAAAACTTGTGCTGACCAACTGACCCTCATCTTCCCCCACATCTTTAATAAATCACTAGAGATGTGCTATGTTTCTTCTTCCTTCAAATGCTCTTACTATCATCCCAGTGCCAAAGAAATCCTCCATCAAGGAACTGAATGACTTCAGACCAGTTGCTCTAACATCTGTAGTTATGAAGACGTTTGAAAGACTAGTGCTCAGCCACCTGAAAACCAACACGGATCCTCTGTTAGACCCCTTGCAATTTGCCTACTGAGCAAATAGATTGACAGATGGTGCTGTTAATATGACACTGCACTACATCCTACAACATCTTGAATCTCCAAAGACCTATGCAAGGGTCCTCTTTGTAGACTTCAGCTCAGCATTCAATACCATTGTTCCAGATATTCTTCTAACTAAACTAAATCAGCTAGCTGTACCTGACCACACTTGTAAATGGATTCCTGTTAGCTTCCTAGCAGACAGAAAGCAGCAGGTGAATCTAGGCAAAATCACATCAGATACCTGCACAATTAGCACAGGAGCCCCCCAGGGCAGTGTGCTCTCTCCACTTCTCTCTATACACCAATGACTGCATCTCAAGAGATCCCTTTGTTAAAATACTGAAGTTTGCAGATGATACAACAGTGATTGGTCTCATTTGAGACAACAATGAATCTGCATACAGACAGGAGGTTGAACAATTAGCCTTGTGGTGCAACCAGAACAATCTTGAACGATCATACATTCAAAACTGTAGAAATGGTGATGGATTTCAGAAGAAAACCACCTATACTATCACCTCTTACAATACTATATTACACGGTATCAACAGTGGAATCCTTCAAGTTTCTAGGTTCTATCATATCTCAAGACTTAAAATGGACACCTAACATCAAAAACGTCGTCAAAAAAGCACAACAAGGAATGTTCTTTCTGTGCCAACTCAGAAAGCTCAAACTGCCCAAAGAGCTGCTGATTCAGTTCTACAGAGGAATTATTGAGTCTGTCATCTGCACCTCCATAACTGTCAGGTTTGGCTCTGCAACCAAACAAGACAAAACCAGACTTCAACGGATAATTAGAACTGCAGAAAAAAAAATGCTACCAATCTGCCTTCCATTGAGGATCTGTATACTGCACAAGTCAAAAAGAGGGCTGTGAAAATAGTTACAGATCCCCCACATCTTGAACATAATTTGTTTTAACTTCTACCCTCAAAATGATGCTATAGGGCACTGCACACCAGAACAACTAGACACAAGGACAGTTTTTCCCTGAATGCCATCACTATGCTTAACAACTGATTCCCACAACACTGTCAAATAATTTACTAAGATTGTATTACTATTATTCTTCTCTTCCTTACTAGTATCTATTTCTTCCGACTTATTACTATAGCCATGTTGCTTGTATCTTTCAATTATATTGTTTTTATTATTTCCTAATATGATAGAATAGCTTATTAGTAACCTTGACTATCACTGTGTTGTATCTTTTTATTCTTGATGAATGTATTTTATTCTCCTTATGTACACTTAGAGCTTATACACCAAAAACAAATTCTTTGTGTGTCCAATCACACTTGGCCAATAAATAATTCTATTCTGTTCTATTCCATTCTATCATTGTTGGGGCTTTCTGAGACTACTCTACATTAGTTAGCAAACCCAGTGAGGAGAAACAGGAAGGCATGGTGAGATCAAATTTCACAGTAACAGGCAAGTCACAGGAAAAGAAGCTGACATAGAAAATAAAACTTCCAACGCCACTCCCCCCCATGCATGCGCGCACAACTCCTCCCCAGCCTCAGGAGGTTTTCCTGAATCCTGGGGAGGGTGAAAATGACCTCCCCTGGCCCTCCGGAAATGTGAAAAATCAGTGGCCGGTGCGTGCCATGAAATATGGACCATTTTTTGGTCATTTTTGCCCACCCCCCCCAGTTCCCAGGAGCACTCTACAAGCCTCCTAAAGGCTATGCATGCCCTTTTTTGGCAAACAATGGGCCAATTTTCATGAAAAACGGGCTGGTTTTTGCTTGTCCCCCTACCAGCCCCCAGGATCATTCTACAAGCCTCCTAAAGGCTATGCATGCCCTTTATTTGGCAAAAAATGGGCCCTTTTTGGAAAAAAACAGGCCAAATTTTGCTTGTTTTTGCAGAGGGTTTGGGAGGTCTGCAGAGTGCAAAAACTTTTTTTTAAATTTACCTCTTCAAAATCTTGATGCTTCTTATACTCCATTGCATCTTATACTCCGAAAAATGCGGTACGTTAGAATAAGTAGTATATTTTCGATGTTCAGTAGTAAATAAATAGACAGAGAAATTGTATCTTAATGAGGCCTTTGAGGCGAGGAGAAGCCAGGGAAGGCTCCCATTGATGTGAGTGACGTCAAGTTAGCCACGCCCATCCAGTCACATAACCAACCAGTTACATGATCAACCAGTCACATGACCATGAAGCCATGCCCACCATCACATTGTCAACAAGCCACACCCACCAAACAAGCCACACCCACAGAACCAGTAGTAAAATTTTTGAAACCCTCCCCTGCTTGTATGTCTGTATATTTGTATATAAACCACTATTAATTGTATAAAGGCGCTGTATGCTATGTTTTGTTCCTGGGGTTTATCTCACAAATAATAATCACACTGCTAAAACTCTTGACAGTTTTAAAGGAAACTACAGCTCCTATCCAGTTTGTGTTGTCCGGATTCCCCCTTTAACATTTCCACAAACCAGAGGTGGGTTTCGACTGGTACAGATTAGTACGGCCGAATAGGTAGTAGAAATCGGCCATACCATAGTGTATGGTTAGGACTGATGGGCTGGCCATGTCCCTTTACCTGTACAGTCCCCTGGTGTGGGCCCGCTTGCTCCCCATGGCCACCCAGTTGCCATTCTCTCTCTCTCACCCTGCCCGTCCACACCATGCTTGCCCTGCCCATCCACTTCCTTTGCCCGCCCAGCCAATGGAAGCCACAGTGGTGCTTGTCATGGCTGAGAGCTTTCTTTGGCCAGCTGGCCACTGAAAAGTTCTCCCCTTTAAAAGCCTCCAGTGATGGAACCAGAAGAAGAAAGAACTGGTGAGCTGCGCCCAGGTGGGAGGGATGTTCGTGGGGGCTGAGTGTGCAGGAGCTAGGGTAGCTGCATCCAGCCGGGGGATTGGATGGGGCGGCTGAGCGAGCACTGGGCAAGTAGGCAGGAGGGCCTTGGGGTGGGGGCGTGAGCCAAATTGCAACCACTGCGAGCGTCTCTCAGCTGTTGGGTGTAGGGAAAAATCTTGCACAGTAAAGAAAAATCTCTTGAGATTTTATAGGCAATTAACAGCTTCTTGCATTCTTGGGAAGTTTTTCTTTTCTGTGCAAGAGTTTTCCATGCATACAATAGCTGAGAGATGCTCACAGTAGGGTGAAATTTGGGGGTGGCAGGTGGGGCAGGGGATGGGGTGAGCCGGGCTGCACAATGTGCATCTTACCAGAGACTGGCGGCTCTGGATCTTGCAGCTTGAAAACCTGCAATGTTGCTTTTGGAGGGGGCAGATGGGCGCCTGAAGCCTCAGAGCCCCCCCCCCCCCCCCGCCTGGGCGCCTGAAGCCTCAGAGCCTGCAGCCATGGAACAAGCATTTGCACAATAAAGAAAATCTCACATTTGAGAGAAGTTCTTAGTTGCCTTTACTGTACAAGTTGCTGCAGGCCCCTAGGCTGCAGGCACCTGGGGAGGGGGGCAGAATGCTGCCTGTCTGCCTTCCCCCTCCAGAAGCAACCGGGCAGGCCCTGGGATGGTCAGCAGTCCATGTGTCCCTGCTATGTGACCACTCTGTGGGTGCAGCACCCAGACGAGGCTACAGCCGGCAACGGGATGTGAAGGAGCAGACATCCAGCAGAGCAGAGTGGGGTGGTGGGGAGGTTGCGCAGGGCTGAAGGTGGCATGGAGGTGGGTGCCGAAGCCCCTCTGGGCACTTGCAATTGGATGCGGCAGCTGCTTGATGGCTGCTCCTTCACGTCCTGTTGCTCCTTTGCCTCCTGATGCAGTTGGCTTTCTTCTGGTGATCCTTCCTCTCCAGGGCAGAAGGTCTCTCAAAGCCCGGAAGGATCGCCAGGAGAAAACCAACTGCAATAGGACGCGAAGGAGCGGCCACCCGGCAAAGCCAGGAGTGTCCTGAGGTCGCACTGCAGAGAGGTTGTGTGGGGCTGGAGGCGGCAGGGGGCCAAGTGCCGCGGCCCCCCTGGGCACCTGCAATGGGATGAGGCAGCTGCTGGGCAGCCACTCCTTCGTGTCCTGTTGCTCATTTGCATCCTGTTGCAGTTGGCTTTCTTTTGGCAATCCTTCTTCTCCGGGGCAGAAGGTCTCTCCCAGCCAGGAAGGATCACCAGGAAAAAGCCAACTGCAGCCAGCAACGGGACGCGGCAGCTCCTTCATCCCTAACTGCAGCGGTTGGTGCAGGTAATTGTCCCTACGTAGCTGCCGTAGCTTCACTGGAACTGGCTCCACTCGGCTGCTATAGCAAGCTCGCATGAAAGCAGGGATCGCTGCCTGGCGTTGCCATGGCAGTGGTGGAGGGTCACGGAGGGGAAGGGGCACTGTGGGGCTCTCGGGCCCCCAGTCGCACTGCCATGGAGGACAAGTCATGAGCACGGGAAGGAGAATCTGGGGAGGTTCATGGTCACTAAAAAGCTTTATTATTATTATAAACAAATAAAATAAATAAATAAAAGTTTAATGGTGGAAATGCGATTAGTTGCTTTCCTGCAGCCCTTTTAGGCCCCCAACTCGAATCCTGCATCCTTCCCCCAACATGCTTTATTCCAACTCCCATCATCCGCAGCGGGTGAATAGGGATTGTGGTAGGCCGAGCGTCTCTTGTGTGTGTGTGGGGGGGCGACCAAGCAAGAGGGTTTTGAAGGGACGACTTCTGAGACTCCTAATTTAATTAATTTAATTTAATTTAATTAGCACTTCTAGACCGCCCCCTCTCCCAAAAGGGACTCGGGGCGGTGTACAGTCCATATCAAAAACATCATACATAATAACAATTAAAAATTATTAAATGGATAAATACATAAATAAGAGGAGGATAAAATAGACAGAACTGTAATTGCTAAATAAATAATTTAAAATATACAAAATTTAAAACCCCAGTGTCCTATAAAATTAAGTCCCCTAAAAAACCAGTAGGAAATATGTATGCCAGGAGGTAGACGTTAAGAATTATGCCAGACCAGCCAGTCGGAACAGGTGTGTCTTCAGTTTCTGCCGGAAGGAGCGGAAGTCAGTGGTGGTTCTAATGTCGGGGGGGAGGTCATTCCAGAGGGTTGGGCCCATCACAGAGAAGGCTCTACTCCTTGGTGTCGCCCGTTGGCATTGCCTAGTGGACGGCACCAGGAGAAGCCCCTCCCTGTGAGAGCGAATTGGCCGCAGGGATGTATGTGGGAGGATGCGATCCCGCAGGTAACTAGGCCCTATGCCATGGAGCGCTTTAAAGATGGTGGTCAAAACCTTGAAACGCACGGTGGAGCCTTGTTGTCTTCTATTCTGCAAGGGACTGCAAGCATCCCATAATATCTCTGGCCTTTGAGCTTTCGTCTCCCCCTCCAAGGATCAAAACAGGGAGGTCCAATTTGGCATTTTAGGGAGGTGGGGGCTGAGTTTTCGAATGGCAGTTCTGGTTATGGATCACTTTATTTGGGAGGGAGCTTATCCACCCTGCCCAATCCACAGCAGTCCTGAACTCTGGAGTCCCCTCTTGCATTAAGGAAAATAATGATAAGTGTTAATAAATGTATTTCTCTCTGTGTGTGTATGTGTGTGTAGTAAATGATACAAAGAGTGGGGTGACTTCTCAGAAAAGAAATATATAATCTATACAATTGTACATGTGTATGTATAAAAATACTATAGGTATTTAGTATTAGTATTGTATGGTGTATTATATGGTATGGTTATAGTAATAGTATAGTAATAGTAATAGTATAGTACCGGGATGGCGACCCTCTGGCACGCATGCCACAGGTGGCACTCAGAGCCATTTGTCAGGGCACACAATGACAAACTGGAAGTGACTTCCGGTTTGCTCATAGGGTCATTTTTTGCCCATCAGAGACTTCAGGGAAGCCTCCAGAAGGCCCCTGAAGGCTCCGGAGGGCTAAAACCGGCCCTACGAGCAAACCAGAAGTCCGTTCCCGAACTTCCGGTTTGCCCATACGTCTGGCTTTTTTGTGCTCTGGAGGCTTCAGGGAAGCTCCTGAAGCCTCTGGAGGGCCTCCAGCAGGGTAAGGGGGGGCTGTTTTCACCCTCCCCAGGCTCCTATAAAGCTTCTGGAGCCTGGCGAGGGTGAAAAAAGCATGCAAAAAATGGGGGAGCACTGGTCATGCTCACATGTGCGCTGGGGTCGTGTATTTCATTATGGGTGTGGCACGCCCCCGCGTGACCCCTGTGCGCTCCCCCCCTTTTGGCACACGAACCAAAAAAGGTTCACCATCACTGGTATAGTATATAGCCATGATGGCGAACCTATGGCATGTGTGCCAGAAGTGGCATACAAAGCCATTTTACCTGGCACGCGGAGCCATCATCAGTTCCTCTTCCGGGTTCGGGCGCAGCAGCCAGCTGGTCTTGACGTGCATTGGCATGCCAGAAAACAGAAGTGGAGCCACCCGGTGTGCATGCGCACGCCAAGAAAATGATGTTTTTGTTTCCAGGGTGCACATGCATGTCGGCCATTTGGTGATCTGGTTCCTGGCACGCATGCACACCAAAAACCAGCAACAGGAAGAGCAACGACCGCATGTGCCAAAAGACACAGAGAGGGGTTCCTGGCCATCGCTTATTAGTAGAGCTGTGGTCAGGGCTTCCCTCCCTCCCCTCCTGAGCAGGCTTCTTGCATAGCCCCAGCTCTCCAGCCCATGGTTCATCTGCTGTCCGAAGTGCCTGGCCGGCTCAGGCGCCCCAGAAAAGCGGTGACAGCCATAAGGGGAATGGCAGGAATGGCCAGCCGGCCCCTGCAGCCACTCCCACTGACACCCCTGCACCAGGCGAAGCCCCCGGTTTGGAGGAAGATCTATCTCCAGACAGTGAGGGTTCTGAGATAGGAGATCAGGAAATGGAAGAGGCCCCTCAGCCCTCTGCCCCAGAAGGGCTGAACAGTCCAGGGCCCACAGGTTCAGCCATCTCTCCTATGGCACGGGTAGAGGTTTGTGCAGTAGCGCCTCCCCCCCCCCCCCGGCATGGCTGCCATCATTACTGAGGCTATTAGACAGGGCATTGTGGCAGGTCTCCAACAAAAGAAGTCCTCTGCCTCCAGAAAGCATAAAAACTGTAGGACAAGAACAGCGGCTAGAGACCCACCAAGGGAGACCAGGAGGAACGATCCCAGGGATCATCAGGCAGTTCTTCATCTTTGGGGGATGAGGAGGATTTTCAGGATCCCAAGCTATCTGACAATGAGGATTCAGATTTAGAGCAAACTCCCTTAGCTGGGCTCTTCAAACATTCAATATTTAGGTCCCTCCTAATCAAGGCCCAGAAGATAGCTAATGTAGAGGTGGCCCAGGCCACTAGGTCCCCGGCAGCCAAAAGGGATTCCACTGGCCTGGGGTTCACCGAGCCCAACGTGCAAAAAGAGGTGGTCCCCTTGCCCCCCTTCTTCACAGACGTGGTCCAACGTCAGTGGAAGTCCCTGGGGTCGGGTCCCTTTCCTTCCGCCCAGGACAAACACTTTTACAATATTGGGCCGGATTTGGCCAAGGACTTGGAGGTCCCTTCGGTGGATACTCTGATAGCTGTGTTGTCCTCGCCTAATGTTGTTCCAAGCAATCCAGAGGATGCTTTAAAGCCAGAGGATATGAGGATGGAACACATCCTCATTAAAGGTCATCAGCCGGCTGCCTGGGCGATCAGGGCAGACACATCTGCATCATTCTTTAACAGGACAGCTCTCCTGTGGCTCCAGCAGTTGAGGGATAGGCTTTCTGCTTCGGATTCGAGGTCCCACCAGGACATCAACAAGTTGAAAACGGCTTGACATCGCGACAACACAACATGCAATCATGGAGCTCCAGGATTGTTGTCGATATCTCTGCTGCTGGATGGTCCCTTTGGACCTACACCATCCCGTAGAGATGGTGATAGAGAAGGTCACGTCATGCGGATCTCAGGGACATCGCAAAGTCCCCGATTGATCCAGGAGAAGCCCTTTTTTCCGGCAAAAGAGAAGCACCCATTGAAGCTGCACAAGATTGGGACAGCCCCTGAATGGAAGAAAACAGGAGAGTATGTGTGTCGAACTAGTGAGATAAATTTTAATATTAGAGAAGAGAACACCCAAAAAGACAGAATAAAATTAAAATTGAAGACAGAAGAAAGCAAGCGGTGAATTAAACCTGGATTAAAATTAATGTGTTATCTTTCTTTAATTTTGTTTTTTTTAATGGATGGAATTTTTACGAATGCCTCTTTTTAAATTGGACTGGTCTTTTTTTTTCTCTTCTTCATTTTTTGTATTGTGGATCAAGAATCTCTTTTTTTCAACGCTCAGCTGGATTGTACCTTTTAAGCATTTTTTTTCTTTTCTCAATTTCGGAGCTTAAAGAGAGAGGTAAAAACAGAGGAAAAAGAAGTAACACTGCCACCTAGAGGCTGGAGGCTTGAAACATCTTATATCTCAAGGGTTCTGACTTTGTTTATTGAATGGGACAGTGGGAAGAGCAGTTTGTTTATGCAGGTGCTCTTCTGGAGTACTATCAGTAGCTGGTTTGGAGTAAAGAGAAAGCCTTGACTTGAAACATTACAGTGAATCTGTTTGAAACCTAGCAAAAATCCTTGGATGTCTTACTGGCAGTGTTTACAACTTGGAAAAATGGCGCAAACTGAAGAAGAAAAGGAATTAACATTGCAAATAATTATGCTAGAAATTAAAAAACTACAAATAAGTATAGAAAACATTGAAAAGACATTTGAGATTATAGAGCAAAGAACTGAAAGAATGGAGGGAAGATTTGAGAATATTTTTAAAACTATGATGAAATTTGAGGATATGAACAAAGTGATAAGAAAATTGTTGACATTGACACTAAATTGAGCTTGGAGGGAAATGATAGGAGTGGACTATCGAAAGGAGAGGTTGACGAACTGGAACTCTATCTCAGACTTCAAAATATGGAAAAAGAAAAGGGAGGAAATCTGGCAGAAATAATGAGAAAAACTTTGACAGAAGCACCAGTGATAACTAAAGGCAAGCTGATGGAAGGAACAGATGGAGGGCTTTGGGTCTTTACAAGATATACAATGAGCAACAAGTTGCCAAGAGAAGTCCACATAAGACTTTTCAAGAAAACAATTAGAATACAAATTCTACAAATGGCAAGAGATATAGGACTGCACTACTACTGGAAGGATACAGGATGATGAAATGAAATGTCATAATAAAAATTAAGTTAAACTTAGTTAAATTTTGAGTATTATGTATAAGACAATGTAATAATAGTTTATAGTCAAATACATGATTAACAATGATAATAATACATATATATATACATTAGATTGATATATGAAATTTTACTTAAATTGTAAGTGAAAACTATGGAGATGATGTTGAAAAGCTTTGTTATAAAAGATAAATAATTCTATATAGAAAAGAATATAAAGATGTAATATTACTGGATGATTTCAGGATGATGTAATGAAATGCTATAATATAAATTTATTTTAAATTTAGAATATTTCACATAAAAAGGATGTAATAATAGCTATAGTCAATGAATGTTTAATAATCATAATAATTGTATACATATATATTAGATTGATGATATGAGACTTTATGTGACTTGCAAGTAAAGACTATTGTGAGGAGGCACAAAAGCTTGGTAACCAATCGACCCATTGTAGGAAATTCGAGGATGGTTTTTATAATTTGTGTGTGTGTGTGTATGTTTGTTTGTTTTATGACTGTTTAAAAATAATTTTTAAAAAAACCAAGTTGAAAGCAGCCCTTCAATTTTCGGCGGACGCCTCCCTTAACACAGCCAGGTTAGTGGCTAAATCCTTGGGTTCTCCACAGTGGCCAGGTGTCTACTGTGGTTACGGCCTTGGCAGGCCAATGCCAAGAATAAGTGGCGTCTCGCCGCTGAACCATTTGCGGGGGATAAACTGTTTGCCCCCCCTTGAACTCAGACTTATTGAGCAATGTTCCCTCTAATTTTTTTTCAGTGTGAGCAGAAAAGTATAGTGTTTGAGCGGCACATTTTTATGCCTGAGCAGCACCTGAATTTTTTTCACAGGTGTCACCTAAGACAACAACAAAATCAGTATTATTTGAAACTCAAAGTTATGTTTATTCAAGGTACCCACTAATTAAAAGTGTTATATAGTATCACTTAACAACGCTCCTGCTTAGCAACCAAAATGTTGGCTCAGAAACTCTGGCATTTGAAGCACGCAAGTCTTAAAGCTGTCAAGTTACAAGATCCTTGCACCCCTAACCCTTTAGTAAAAAAAAACCCCAAGGGGTCTTCAAACTTGACAGCTTTAAGACTTATGGACTTCAACTCCCAGAATTCCTCCTCCAGTCCTGTTGGCTCAGGAACTCTGGCATTGAAGCATGCAAGTCTTAAAGCTGTCAAGTTGCAAGACCCTTGCACCCCTAACCCTTTAGAAAAAAAAACTCAGGGTCTTCAAACCTGACAGCTTGAAAACTTGTGGACTTCAACTCCCAGAATTACTCCTCCAGTCATGTTGCAGCGACGTCATCTGCGTGGATCTGCTCCATCTTCGGTTTTTTTCACAGGGGGCAGGGGTGCCGCTGAAGATGCCGAAGACGAGCCCCTGCCGCCACCAGAATAACAGCTGCCTCCTCCTCCTCCTCCTCCTCCTCAAACAGCACCACCACCTTTGGAGTGAAGCCACCAAAGCTCCCGCTGGAGCCCCTGCCCGTGGCAGCGGCGGCGGCGTGTCCCCCTCCACTTGGAGCACCTGAGCTGGGCACCACGTTACCCCTGCTGCCTTCTCCTCCGCCATGCTTTTGAGAAGCCATGAGGCTTTTTTCCCCCCTGCTGCCCTCCGCCGCCTTCCTACTGGCTCCCGTGGCCTCATGGCTCCTCAAAAGCACAGCAGAGGAGGAGGGGGTAGGGGTAACACGGGGCCCAGCTCAGGTGCTCCAAACAGAGGGGGAGGCGCCGCTGCCATGGGCGGGGGCACCGGCGGGAGCTTTGAAAAGGCTTTGGGAGTTTATTTTCGCCGCAGCGCCAGGCGCAAGCAGCTAGGATTGGCCGCCCACAAAGGACCTCCCCGGGCTTGCTTTCCTGAACTCAGTCGCCCCGCGCTCATCAAAACAAGTCTGGGGAGGTCCTTTGCGGGCGGCCAATTCTAGCCGCCTGCAAAGGACCTCCGGTGCCTGTGACAGTACAAAACACTGCGTGGCAGTTGGAAACTGCTGCGCTGTGTTTTCTTGCCACCTGCGCGGCCGCGCAGCCACGCACCTTAGAGGGAACAGTGTTATTGAGTCCAAAGATAAAAGAAAAATTCTCCCCTCCGTCTTCCGCAGGACTGAGAACCGGGCCACCCCTTATCATCACAGGTTGTCCTTTCAGAACCTGGATGGGGGATACGGGTTCTCCTGTCCGGTCAGACATTACTCAGGACGTCAGGGTCCCCAGCAGCAGCAGGAGAGGACGGGTAGAGTTTACCAACTATTCCCCCCTTCCAGGAAATCTTACCAAGGTACAAGAAATTCCTGTCCTTCCCCAGACAAAAGTGGCTGCAGCAGGAACCTTCCCATCGGTGGTCATTTGGCCTTTTTTGCCGACCAGAGGTAACTACGGATGCCTGGGTCAGAGAGATGGTGGAAACAGGCCTCTCTCTAGAATTTCTCTCCTACCCCCACAAAGCATTTCCTCCTCTGCCCTGTATCTTGGGACCGGGAAAAGAGAAGCCTGGTAGACCAGGCGATTCGGCATCACTTAAACATCCAGGCCATTCGGTTGTTGCTGGAGGAACAACAGGGACTGGTGTCTTACTGCCTATTGTTCATTGTACCAAAGGCTTCAGGGGGCTGGAGAGTGATCCTCGACCTCAAGGCCTTGAACCGCCATATTGTCTACCGGCAGTTCAAGATGCACTCGTTAATGACCATCTTGGAGGGCGTCTGCAGGGACGACTTTCTTACCTTGATAGATCTGACGGAGGCCTACCTCCATGTCCCAATCTGTCTAGAACACCAACAGTTTCTGTGCTTTTGCTACCGGGGGCGTCACTACCAATATCAGGCTCTCCCATTCAGGCTCTTGTCAGTGCCCAGGGTGTTCACCAAGCTGCTGGCGGCCTTCGCAGCCTATCTACGGGCCCGTCCCATAAGGATAATGTGCTAACTGGACTATGTTCTCCTGTTGTCCAGGTCCCCAGACCAGGCCCACAGGGATCTGCAGGAGGCCTTGGACGTTCTAGAAACACACAGCTTCTCAATAAACCTCTCCAAGAGCCACCTAGTTCCAACCAAGCGCATAATGCACCTGGACGCCCTCATAGACACCCGTCTAGGTAGGGTGTTCCTGGTGGGGCAACACCAGCAGAGCCTCCAGGAGTTGGCCTTGTCAGTAAGGGGACAGTGCAGGATGCAGCTTCTCCAACTGTCCCAACTGCTAAGCAAGATGGTCTCATGCTTTGCAATTGTGCCCTGGTCCAGACTTCACAGCAGCCCTCTCCAATGGTTGCTTCTACCATTCCAGAAGGACAACAGCAGCTGTTCGTCACTATGGATTATATTGCCCCCCCAGGGTCTGCAATTCCTTGGCCTGATGGTCATCTCAGACTATAACGAAGGGTTGCTTGTTCTGAGAACCGTGCCGGGTGACCATCAATGTTCCCTCTAAGGTGCGCGGCCGCACACGTGGCAAGAAAACACCACGCAGCAGTTTTCAACTGCCGCGCAGTGATTTCTATTGCCACAGGCTCTGGAAGCTGGGGAGGTCCTTTGCAGGCAGCTAGAACGGGCTGCCCGCAAAGGACTTCCCCGGACTTGCTTTGTTGAGCACGGGGCAACTGAGGGTAGTTGTGAAGCCCCAAAGCCCCCGCCGCCACCGGAATAACTGCTGCCACCTCCTCCTCCTCCTCTAACAGCACTGCTGGATTTGGCGCCCGGCGCTACGGCTAACTTGAAGCCAGCAAAGCTGCAGCCGGCATCCCCGTGCATGGCAGCGCCTCCTCCTCTCCGCTCGGAACACCTGAGCTCAGCGCCGCATTACCCCTGCCCCCTCCTCCTCCGCCGTGCTTTTGAGGAGCCATGAGGCTGCGGGAGCCAGTAGGAAGGGTGGGAGCAGGGGGAAAAAAGCCTCATGGCTCCTCAAAAGCACAGAGGAGGAGGAGCGGGCAGGGGTAACGCGGCACAGCTCAGATGCAAATGTGGTGGTGCTGTTGGAGGAGGAGGAGGAGGTAGCAGCAGTTATTCTGGTGGCAGCTCGTCGGCATCTTCAGTAGCAGCCCTGCCCACGATGAAGAAACCAAAGATGGAGCAGATACACACAGATGACGTCGCTGCAACATGACTGGTGGAGGAATTCTGGGAGTTGAAGTCCACAAGTCTTAAAGCTGTCAGGTTTGAAGAACTCTGCGTTTTTTTTTCTAGGGGTGGAAGGGTCTTGTAACTTGACAGTTTTAAGACTTCTATGCTTCAAATGCCAGAGTTCCTGAGCCAACAGGACTGGAGGAGGAATTCTGGGAATTGAAGTCCACAAGTCTTAAAAGCTGTCAGGTTTGAACACCCCTGGGGTCTTTTTTTCTAAAGGGTTAGGGGTGCAAAGGTCTTGTAACTTGACAGCTTTGAGACTTGCACACTTCAAATGCCAGAGTTTCTGAGCCAACATGACTGGAGGAGGAATTCTAGGAGTTGAAGTCCACAAGTCTTAAAGCTGTCAGGTTTGAAGACCCCTGGGGTTTTTTCCCCTAAAGGATTAGGGGTGCAAGGATCTTGTAACTTGACAGCTTTAAGACTTGCGTGCTTCAAATGCCAGAGTTTCTGAGCCAACATTTTGGTTGCTAAGCAGGAGCGTTGTTAAGTGATACTGATATTATATAACACTTTGAATTAAGCGGGTACCTTGAAGAAATATAACTTTGAGTTTCAAATAATACTGATTTCGTTGTTGTCTTAGGTGACATCTGTGAAAAAAATTCAGGTGCTCAGGCATGAAAATGTGCCGCTCAAACACTATATTTTTCTGCTCGCATTGAAAAAAAAATTAGAGGGAACGTTGGTGACCATCACCATTGATGCCAGCCTGCTGGGATGGGGGACCCATTCCAAAACAGAGGTGGCACAGGGTCAATGGACCCGCTCGGAACAGCAACAGATGATCAATTTCCTGGAACTGAGACTGATTCATCTGGGGCTCCTGCGCTTCCAATCATTAGTGGAGGGGTAGCACGTGTTGGTCCTAATGGACAACATGATGGCGAAGGCCCACGTCAACAGGCAGGGCGGAACCCGATCCAAGCGGCTGATGAAGGAAGCTGAACAGCTGCTGACCTGGGCAGAGACACACCTCCTCTCCATATGGGCTGAACACATCGCGGGCCCCGACAATGTCACCACGGATTGGCTGAGCTGATCACAAGTGGATCAGGCCGAGTGGGAATTCCACACAACCCACTTCAGAGAGCTGACCACAAAGCTTAGAGTCCCCTTGGCCAACCTCTTCGCCACCAGCCGCAACAAGAAGGTCCCTCAGTTTTACGTGAGGTATGCAGCTCCAGGTGTGGAGGGGAGGGATGCCCTATGATGTTGTTGGCCGCAGGACCTTCTTTATGCCTTCCCTCCATTTCCCCTGATCCAGCGGGTCATCAGGAACTGTTGGAGGAAAGTTGACCCTCCTAGCGCCTCAGTGGCCGCCTCACCCATGGTTGGTGGATCTCCTGTCTCTGTCAGTCGCTCCTCTGTGGAGGATCCCCCCTTCCAAGACTTCTCTCTTCCAGGGTTCTATATCGCATCCAGACCCACAATGTGTCAAGTTGACTACATGGAGGTTTGAGTGGTGCTCAATGACTGCTGAGGGCCTCTCACCAGATGTCATTCAGACGATCCAGGCAGCCAGGAGACCTGCCACCATTCACATCTATGACTACACTTGGAAGGCCTTCTGTTCTTGGTGCTGGACCAAGAAGGTGGCTCCCCTCCAAACACGGATATGTCACATTCTCCAATTTCTGCAGGATGGGTTGACTGCCGGGCTGGTGCCCAAAACCCACCGTCGCCAGGTTGCAGCCCTATCCTCCGTCCTATGTTCTGGCCTTGACAGGTCGCTTACCAAATTGTCATTTGACAATTCCTGAAGGGCACCACTAACCTGCATCCACCCACTGTGCATCGCTATCCTTCATGGGACGTGCCTCTCATTCTCCAGGCCCTCACCCAAGCCCCATTCGAGCCACTGCAGGACATCTCACTTCTCTACATGTTGCAAAAAGTTTTGTTTCTGGTGGCAATCATGTCCACTTGTTGGATTTCGGCGCTAGCGGCTCTTTCCGTGAGACAGGATCTGTGTACCTTCCATATGGATAGAGTGGTTCTCAGGGTGGATCCAGCATTCATCCTTAAGGTAAATTCCATCTTTCATTGCACTCAAGAATTGGTGCTTCCCAATTTCTGCCCTGAGCCAATCCATTGCCTGGAACCCAACTGGCAGAAGATCTATTTACACAGGATGTCGACCTTTCGTCACACTGAAGCATTGTTTGTATCTTTTCAACCGGACTCTATGAGCCTCAAAGCGTTCTCTTCTTCATTAGGAAGGTGGATCAGGGCATGCATTGCAAAGGCGTATTCTTCTCAGGATCAGCCCATTCCAGATCACATTACTGTCCATTCAACACGTACTGCAGCTGCTACAGCTGCCTGGGGCACACGGGCACCATTACATGAGTTGTGCAGGGTGGCCACGTTGTCATCTCCGTCCACATTTATTTGATACTACAGGATTGACAGGTACGCATTGGCTGATGCGGACTTTGGGAGGAGAGTCTTACAACAGGTCAGGGTTAGTCAGAAGGATTCGTCCTGGATGGTTTCCCACCTGTAATGTTGGACAAGCATTGGTATGTTCCACACAAGGATGCTGTCTCCACTAAGTCAGGAAAATGGACGATTGGCTTGATACACTCATTTTCTGAAGAAGTGGAGACAGCATCCTGCCTCATCTTTAGGGTTTGGGCTGTTATTTAGGGAGAGATTGTTTCTTTTCACGCACGTCTGTCTGCATATTAGTCTGGTCAAAAAAGCTGGGGATCTCAACAGGAAGAGGTGGGACTTAAACTTTGCAGACTCAGTTCTATTGGATGGTGTTCTGCCCCCCCCCTTCAATCCAGCCTGCCAAGAGGACAAGACCCGATAGCTTCTCCAGCTCTGGTAAATATGTTGATTCCTGCAAACAACTTGCGGAAAGTCCCTCCTTAAATACAGTCTTGAGAGGAGCCTAATTACAACCACCTGAGTTCAATTACCTCCTGTAACTGCGTAGCTGTTCTTTATGTCTATTAGCCCTTTGTTGCAGGGCATCCAGAACCACCTCCCTTGTCTCCTCCCCTCTGCTCCAATGCATGAGGTCAGGAGCACACTCCCTTATCTCCTCCCCACTCCCTTTGGCTTTCTCTGCTGCTCCATGCCTCAGGCGCCTCCTGGTGGCCAACCAGCCTCTCTGATCCCTGCTCTGAGTCGGAACCCTGTCCAGGGTCCTCCACATCTTCCAGAGCCGACTGATAAGGCCCCTCACTGTCGGAGTCTGGTTGCAGCTCCAACAGCTCCTGCTGGGCCACAACAGGATGGTATATGAGAATAACCCACACAAGGATGCTGTCTCCACTTCTTCAGAAAATGAGCGTAT
Organism: Natrix helvetica; assembly: GCF_964273705.1. Taxonomy (NCBI): domain Eukaryota; kingdom Metazoa; phylum Chordata; class Lepidosauria; order Squamata; family Natricidae; genus Natrix; species Natrix helvetica. The sequence continues at coordinate 62,452,189 of NC_138550.1, forward strand.
CAGGTAAGCCAAAGCTCCATTCTCTTCACTAGATTACCCATGGCAAGTTCCTGCAACTGTTCATTGTATGTTTTAGCCTCCAGTCTCCTAATCATCTTGGTTGCTTTTCTCTGCACTCTTTCTAGAGTCTCAACATCTTTTTTATAGTGTGGTGACCAAAACTAGATGCAATATTCTAGGTGTGATCTTACTAAGGCTTTATGGAGTGGTACCTCACTTGATCTTGATTGTATCCTTCTGTTACTGCAACTTAGGATTGCATTGGCTTTTTTGGCTGCTCCGCACACTGTTGGCACATATTTAATTGGTTGTCCACCAAGATCCATCTCACAATCACTGCTATTAAGCTTGGTTTCACCCAGTCTATATGTTGGCTTTTCTTGCCTAAGTGTAAGACCTTATTTTTCACTACGTTAAATTTCATTGTGTTAAATAGGGCCCAATTTTCAAGTCTGTCAAGATCATGGGTGAAATGCTACCGATTCTGCCTGGTTTGCTGAAACTGGTAGTAACAAATGCTTCCAGTTCCCTGAATCGATAGTAAAAAATATTTTTAAAAAGAAAAAAAAAAGGTTCCCACAATCGCATGGCACAACTGATTGTCACAGCTGATTTTTTAAAAAAACTTTTTTTAAAGCATTTTTTTATTCGCCGAACTGGTAGTAAAAAAAGGTTTAAAAAGTTTTTTAAAAGGTTCTGACTATCAGCTTTGTTGGGGGATGTGGAAACCTTTTTTTTCTTTTTTAAAGCATTTTTACTGCCTCTTAGCCCTAACCATGACTCTGTGAGGTTCCAGCTTGTTGCAAGGGCCATTTTTTATGAAGTCCAGCTGCTTCTGCATTGTGTGAGAGTCAGTTGTGTAGCTTTTGTGTTATTTTTGTGTAAAGTGTGATAGTTAGTTTTTGAGCTCTCTGTGACTCTGAGGTTATTTTTGTGTAAAATAATTTTTGAGCTGTGACTCTGTGAGGTTCCTGCTTGTTGCAGGGGCCATTTTGTGTGAAGTCCAGTTGCTTCTGCATTGTGTGTGAGTTAGTTGTGTGGCTTTTGTGTTGTTTATGTGTGAAGTATGAAAGTTGGTTTTTGAGCTCTTTGTCACTCTGTGAGATTTCTGCTTGTTGTTGCAGGGGCCATTTTGTGTGCTTGCATTGTGTGTGTCAGTTGTGTGGCTTTTGTGTTGTTTATGTGTGAAGTATGAAAGTTGGTTTTTGAGCTCTTTGTCACTCTGTGAGATTTCTGCTTGTTGTTGCAGGGGCCATTTTGTGTGCTTGCATTGTGTGTGTCAGTTGTGTGGCTTTTGTGTTGTTTGTGTGTGAAGTTTGAAAGTTGGTTTTTGAGCTCACCCGGTCACATGACCATGACCACCAAGCCACGCCCACCAAGCCACATCCATAGTACTGGTAGGGATTTTTTTTAGATTTCCCCACTGGTCAAGATCCATCTGGATCTTGAGCCTGTCATCTAGGGCAGGGCTTCCCAACATGCAGCCCATGCACCACAGGGAGGCAATTTGATTTTTAATGGGGGCAATTCAAAAATGAACTATTAACTGAATTTTTGAAAGCTCACTAATTGTTCTTATATATTTGTGTTTCATTTGTGTTCATATTTGTGTTTCATTCAAACAGCTGTGTTTCATTTGCCTACTGTTGTCTTTGTTAAAGTGCATTCCTTGGTCTGAAAAGAATATCTCAGCTGGGGGGAGGCAACTGCCAACCAATCAGATATGTTCCCACTAAGGATCATGGGACTGGCAGAGTCTCTCTCTCTCTCCCCCCCCCCCCCTGTGGGCTTTGCTGCTGGGTGGTTGCAGGGAGATCTGCTCTGTGAGGAGACAGAGTGGCTGGCTGTTGGGGGAAGTCCAACAGTGAGGATACAGAACCAGGACCCAAGTTTAAGTAAGAAATTGTTAGATTCACAGTTATTTTTAGTCTGTGTTTTTCCAGGCCGTGTTTGCGTTGTATGATCTTGAGGCGAGTTCAAATTGTATTTTGAATTTGTTAGATATCTTTGTTTTAATATGTACAGTAATTAATATGATCAAAGTATTACAGAAAAAGTTTTCATTAAAATTATTTTACATTTATGTATTCCAGTTCTCTATTATGTTTTGAAACTTTATTTGCTGCTTTTTCATATCCCTTCATACTATTATTTTTTTACGTTCTTCAGTACTTCTACTGTCTTTTGTTCTTTTATTTTTCTTTCATGGATGCCATGTTCTTTGGAATCTTGTTTAAACCAAGTTAATGGCCTTTTAAGCTTCCTCTGCGTGAGTAGGATTTCACTTTTTGAATAGTAAGAATTATATGTCACGGGAGGGGGGGATCAGGATTTTAGAGATGCTTAGATGGGGCATGGCCAAAAAAAGTTGGGAACCACTGGTCTAGGGTGTTGGCTATTTCTGCCAGCTTAGTATCATCTGCAAATTTGGCAAGCTCCCCTTCTATTCCTTCATCTAAGCCATTTATGAAGATATTGTAGTAGGAAGTAAGTAGTGGTACCCTACTGCTTCTTTCTCTCCATGTAAATGTATCCATTAAGTCCATTAAAAACTACTCATTGAGTAAGGTTTGACAGCCAGTTACAAATCCATCTGATGGTGATGCTATCTATCCCACTTTTTTCTAGCTTACCAAGAAATTGTGGTCTACTTTGTCGAATGCCTTGCTGAAGTCTAAGTATATTATGTCCACAGTGCTGGTCTACTAATTTAGTCACTATGTTGAAGAATGAAATAAGATTGGTTTGTCATGATCTGTTTTTAACAAACCCATGCTGACTTCTAGTTATTACTTTACTCATTTCTAGATGTTGGCAGATGTTGGAAGACTGATAGGATTAACTGCACATGTATAAAATGCCATGTATTGAATGCACAAGAGAAAAGGAAGGAGATGCTTCATTAGTTTTCCTCAAGGTATTCCAGATACTTCTTTGCAAGGGAATCCCATTCTACTGTTCTGCAAGTCATCCACTTTCTGAAATTGCTTCGTAGGAAAGGAGAAGAGTTATTGAGGTTTCAGTACCAATATTCACGTATAATCTGTAGCCAGATCTTTGCCTGGCAGTGTACAAGCTAAGTTTCTCATTTTATTTAGTTTTCATTGCAAATTGATACTGAAATACATCAGAGGAAGTTTGTGGCATGCACAAGAAGGATGGACATGTTGATGCCAGCTCTTAAATGCTGGTGCCAGTTAAGCTGTTAAAGGATACAATCAGAGACAATAAACAAGGCATCACCGCACTCCTACTCATGTTGGCAGAATCACTGCAGTAAGACATCTTTCTTGAAGCTTCATATAGCTCTGCTTCCATCAGTTTGATCAATTCTCAGGGAAGAATAGAGTTCAGTCAAGTACTGAAAGTCCACTTTTCTCTATGGGCATAATTCTTTTAACATTAAATGCATGCCCCCCTCTCTGGTTTTGCTCTATTAATTTAACTAAGCTGTTTTTTTTCCCTATTCTGGAAAATGATTAGAAAAAAGGGTCACCTCTGAGTGATGAGCTCCTCTGGGCAAAGTGGCCAATGATACACTCTCTCTTCTCTTAGCTGTTTGTAGTGATGTTACTAAATGACATATGAATGACCTGGATCTAGCCAGCATTAGGCATTCCATTCTGTCCCAGACCATTAATAAAATATACACAGGGATCCAATGTTAAAGCATTAGTTTTGAAAATAAAGCAAAACAATATTAACAACAACAGCAGCAGCAGTAAGAGTTGTAGGAAATGGTAACAACCATTTCTATTTTTAGTAATAGAACCATAGTAATTGCCAAGTTTGTCAGGTGCTAGCAGCAGGTATAAAAATATAAGCAATTCTGCTTAATTATTTCATATCAGGTTGCTGCTAATATGACCATTTCAAAAGCAGGATTGTTGTTAATTGGGCTTCTGAGGATGTACCTTACACCACAATCCTCTTGCAGACATTGTCTGACAAGAAAGAGAACAAATAACTGGTATATATTCTAGCACGATGAAATTAAATTCAAGTATAGCTTTGGCTAAAAGAGAAATGTGTTTACTGTAACCAAAGGTAATTGTTGTTGAAACCCCCTCCCCCCCCAATTTTGCATTGCAGCCAGAATAGATTCCTTCCTGGTTCCTACCAGTTCCTTTACAAATAGCCAATTATGGCACAGAAAAATGAAATTATTCCAATCAGCAATCAGTATTGCTCACTGGGCAAATCATCCTGAAAATTTAAAAATGTTGCTGCATGTATTTTAGCCCCAAAGTCCAGCATTCTAACATGCCCTTTTCTCCACTGATTGGGGGAACCATGATTCTCATTCTGAGCCTCAATGCAAGCAACAATGAGCCTGCAGAATTGGCCCCGAGATTCCTCAGAACCTGACCTCAATTGTTGATTCAAGATTCTAGTTCTGTTCCCTGGAGAACAGAGGAAAGAGCTGGGGTGGTGGGGCAGAAGGCAGTGGATTTTAGTGCGTAATGTTTATAAAAGCTTGAGAGGTGTGCAATCAGAAATCACACATGAAAATCTTTCTTTTATCAGAGTTATCTAGATGTTTCTTTATCTTCAGATGAAACCAAAACTAACATCTTGCTTTTGTATTTCACAGAATGCCACTGAAAAGCCTAGTTTAATGGCAAAACCAAACACTAAGTGAGGATGCATAAGGTAAATAACAACTGAACTAAAGGAATATGTAAGTTTAACATGATTATTAGGAAAAAAAGAACATCATATAATACACACTTTAGACCATGCTAGGAATCATATTTTCAGACATGTTTTAAAGCACATACTTTTATAAAACTGCCACTGAAAACAAGATATCAATAATACAAAAATAGAGGGAAGCCAGTAGAAATCTGTAATGGTTCCATTTATTAATATGTATATCACAAATACAATATCAATGCATTCTTGTCGGCATGCTAGACAGAGGCCTTATTAAAAAATTGTTTAGTTTTTTTAAAAAGGTCTTAAACTTTTGTTCCCCATCCTGAAAAATATTCCACACATTCTTTTTGTTATAATTATATTGATTGATTTGACAATGAATTTTGTGGCAACTTCAGTGCAAAAGGAGAATAAAACAGAAAGAAGGGCATAAGAAAAAAGTTGCATTACAGTACAATCTGATTCATAATTATCTAATCAAAGAAAGCAAAATTACTGGGTTCACAATAAGCAAACAACACACCTTAGTAATGTATTACACAAGTTCAGATTCTGAGGCAAAATGCACTAGACAAAGTCTATTGGCAAAAACACTAGGCGATACAACACTGCTCAAGAATGAAAAACATAGCAGAATATCAATACATTAATTTCCCTTAACCAGATTTTCACATTTCAAGTATTCCCCAAGTTATGTAATTTATTTTTTTCTTATTTTGGGCAGTGGTTGGAAAGGGGAGATTAGATAGACTGACACACTTTAGTAAAAGCTATAAACAAAATCGAGAAATTAAAAACTTGATAAATCAAAATAATATATATATTTCTGTACAGGCTTAATATGGATGTGTGCAACATTTATTAACCATGGTGAAAGGCTAATGGTGCCTTCCAGTCACTACATGCACAACCTAATCATTGCTGTCAAGGAATTATCTCTGCTAACTTGACAATGCAACTACTGTCTGATCAAGAACAAACATACAGTGCCATCATATCCACAGTTGTTGAGATGGAGTATACAGTACTGGATGCTCAATGGTTCAGGCTACTTTTTGTGGCGCGGCAGTACTTCATGGAATGGTACATTATGCATGGTACAAAGTTGAGAACGTGTTGTCTTTAGGTGTGTATATATGTAGTTGTGTTATGTGTGCGCTAACATTCTTTAGTAGTCTTCCAAGAAATTTCTAGTTCCTGATTGAAAACAGGTGCTGTATTTCATACTCCTGGAGAAGTACAGAAAGGAAGAGAATAATTATTGTTTTCATTTCCATCAATCATAAGATTTCTATTGTGTACAGGTAATCCTTGATTTATGACCACAATTGATCCCAAAATGTATGTTGTTAAGTGAAACATTTGTTAAGTAAGTTTGCCCCATTTTACAACCTTTCTTGCCACAGTTGTTAAGTGAATCATGTCATTTGTTAAGTTAGTAACATGGTTTTTAAGTGAATCTGGATTCTCCATTGACTTTGTTTGTCACAAGGTTACAAAATCTGATCACATGACCCCAGGACACTGCAACCATCATAAATATGAATCAGCTGCCAAGCATCTGAATTCTGATCAAGTAACAACAGGTAGTGCTGCAATAGTTGTGTGAAAAATGGTCATTACTGTTTTTCAGTATCATTGTAACTTTGAATGGTCATTAAATGAACTATTGTAAATCAAGGACTATCTGTAAATAAATTTTCTTCCAGTTGATTCTGACGGACATGTCAAGTAATTCACCAAAGATATTTGTGAAATTTCTCTGGAAGCAAGCAACCCAATATATTGGCAATAACATCTCTCACACTACAACTTCAAGGGGGGAGCTAATGAACATTTCTCCCTGCACTGCAAGTTTGGTGATTCCTTTAAGAAGTACTCCTGTAAAACCACTATCGTATTTTTCGGACTATAAGGCCTAGGTGAAAATCTGGGCAAGTCTTATACTCTGAATGTAACCGCCTGGGTTGTCTGGAGAAGGGGGAGATGAACCTGGCACTGCGCAAGAGGCGAGGCGTAAGAGAAGGTGGCTTGCTGCTTGGTCTCCTGCTTCTCCAGACAACCCAGTTGTCTGCTTCTGTTCCTGGCCCGGGAGATGGATCTGGCCAGGAGGAATAGAAGCCCCATTTTTGCAATCGGGGAGGAAAAAGAGTATTTCAGGTGCCAGGCGATCCTTGCAGCCTGGAACCACCTGCCATCTGAAACACTCTTTTTCCTCCCTGACTGCAAAAATGGGGCTTGCATTTCTCCTAGCCAGATCCATCTCCTGAGCCAGGAGTAGAAGCAGACCACCCTCTAACGGTTGACTGGAGAAGGGGGAGGCCGAGCAGCGAGCCGCCTTGCCTTACACCTCTCATACAGCGCCCGCTTCACCTGTCCCTTCTCAGTTCCAGGCAGCCGAAATCACCGCGCTGCCACCTGAAAACGCTGTTATTGTGCTCTCTGCTGCTGGAACTCCCGAGAAGAGACTGGTGAAGCGGGCGCTGCAATGCCCCCCAATCCCCTGGATCCGTGATGCAGTGCTTATTGCTACTGCTGCTATTGCGCCCAGTTACCATATCTCTTTGCTGCATAACAGATCCAGGCAGATTTTGTGGGGGAGGTGGATGGAAGAGGACCAATCTCCTCTGTATGAAGGCTTTTCTCAGGACACTAGATCTCCACTTGCTCTCCAGAAAAAGCTATTAGCATCTTTGGGATTTTGGCTAATGGAAGAAGCGCAGAATGGAAAGGAAACTTCAGAATTCAGGAGCGCTGGGTCGGGAGTCTCCCTGGAGCTTGGCATCTGCCGCATTCCAAAGTTTTCTTTCCATCCTGAGCTTCTTTCACTAGTCAAAATCCCAACGATGCAAATAGTTTTTTCCAGAGAGAAAGAGGAGATCTAGGGTCATGAGAAAAGCCTTCATGCAGAGGAGATTGATTCTCTTCCCTTGTTCCACCTCCCCCCACCCCAATCCCTCCCGATCTGTCATGCAGTGCTTATTGCTACTGCTGCTATGGAGCCCAGTTATCGTATCTCTTTGTTGCATGACAGATCCGAGCGGATTTGGTGTGTGTGTGTGTGTGTGCGTGCGTGACAAGGCAGCCTCATTTCCTTATGCTTCCCTTTTGCCATTTAGGCGCTGCTGCGAGGAACCATTAATCCAAATGGAAGGGATCCCCACCCATCCTCAACCAATGGGCTGTTCCCAGTCAAGCACAGCAGCAGCCATTCAGCAGTCCCCGCATGTCCCCTCACTAAAGAGAAGACGCGAGCTGACTACCACTTCTTAGGCCACGCGACTCACCGTCACCGCAAGTCCGAGGGAAGGGGAAAAAAATAAAGCATGGAGAGAGATGTTTAGTCCTGCCCTGCTGTGGGAGGGGTAGAGAAAAGTGGATTTGAGATCGCTAAAAGTCTTACTCTTTAAGAAGATCAAGCCCCCACGTGTTCCATTTTTGCCCTCCCTGGTCCCCAGAAGCACTTTTCAGGCCTCCCAAACTCTCTGCATGCCCCATTTTTCACAAAAAATGGGGCGTGCAGATGGTTTGGGATGCTGGAGTGCTCCTGGGTGCCGGGAAGGGCAAAAACTTTTTTTTTAAATTTACCTCTTCAAAATCTTGGTGCGTCTTATACTCCGAAAAATACAGTCAGTGAATCACTAATTTTAAAATGCTTTTTGCCATATGGTAGATGTCATAATGAATAATTAGGAATTCAAGATCGAGCTCTATTTAATCCATGGGAATTACCGTATTTTTCGGAGATGCACTTTTTTCGGAGATGCACCTTTTTTCCTCAAAAAAGAGGTTGAAAATCTGGGTGCGTCTTATACAACAAATACAGCATTTTTTTTGCCTCCTGAAGCCCCGCGCCCTTCACCAAAGTAGCCATGCATAGCCTTATGAAGGCTTCCAGAGAGCACCTGGGGGCTGGGGAGGGCAGAAATAAGCAAAAAATGGACCAATGTTTGCCCCCCCCCAGCTCCCAGCAGCACTCTGTAAGCCTCCATAAGGCTATGCATGCAGTTTTTTTGAAAGAAAACAGGCCCGTTTTAGTGAAAAATGGGCCGTTTTGGAGATGTTTGCAGAGTGCAAAAACTTTTTTTCCCCTTTTGGAAAGCTCTTTAACTGATTGATGAGAATTACATTGATCAAGTGCTGTGCCAGCAGAAACAAAGTCTTAGATGCTGCAGATTGTCAGCGATTTCCTTCTTCAGCACATGGATAAATACACCTGGAAACCTCTACCTACCTACCTACTCTCTCCCTACCTACCTACTGTATTTCTCCCCCTCTCTCTTTCTATTTCTCTCTCTCTATCCCTCTACCTACTTACCTACCTGTACACACTCTCTCTCTTCCTACCTACTTACTGTATTTCTCTATGTCTATTTCTCTCTCTCCCTCCCCCTTTACCTACCTACAGTACCTATTTCTCTCTCTTCTCTCCCTTTCTATCCCTCTACCTATTTTTTAAAAATTTGCCTCTTCAAAACCTTGGTGCGTCTTATACTCTGAAAAATACAGTATGTAATATAGACCACATGAACAAGAAGTACTGCATTGATTTCAGTGTCTTAACAGTACATGTTGTTTCTATATACAAACAACTGTTACTGGCAATGAAATTATAATACTAGAATCCCTGGAAATGTTGGACTAAGCCATTGTTCTCTGAGCTTGGTTGTTTCCTTGCAGACATTTAATTGCCCAAATTAGGTAACATCATCATTGCTAGTGGTGTTACAGGACTAGCACTGATCATGTTAACTAATTTGGATAATGAAATGTCTGCAAGCAAACAACCAAACTCAGGGAGCACCAAGGATCCCTCACATATGCTTTTTGTGTGAACCTATTCCTCCACTGAATTAAAAGTGAATTCATACAAGGATTCAGGCACTGATCTATATGCTCATATCACTTTGGATAAACTAAGATCACTGGGCATTCAGAATAGATCTAAAAGACTAATGGCTTCAAAAGCAATAAACCACATTCTGTGTCCAGAAAGTCTGGCATGCAATAGACTTGCTCTAAATATTCTGTTTCCATTTGGAATGGTTTTATAATTATAAATTTATTTATAATATTTTCTTAAACATTCATAAATTTTCAGTGGACAACGTGTTATCTGGGTCGATATATTTGCATACAATTCTAATAGTGATATTACCATTTAAATATTCATAATCATATTTTTTCAACTTCTAACATTTGTGTATACATAGTACTAATAATATGTTCTATTATATTTCAGTATACATAATATTATTTTCCCAGTTTCTACGTTTTTTTCTTTTTTCTAACTCTTATTAGAATAACCACCACGTTAAAAATATTCTATGTCTATCCATCATCTCTTGCCCTTTTTAGAATTTCAACTCTTATTAGCTTTTTGGTGAATCTGTCCTGCTTCTCCTCTGGTATCTTGTAACTCCTTTTGTCATTTTTATTTAATCTAAGTATTTTGGAATGTTTACTGCTGCATTGGGGTCATGCTCAAGCTTCTGTTCTACTGTGAAGGCCATGGAATAGCTTCCTTGCAGTGCATATTATCATAGGTGTAAGAAAGCATGCCTAGCTATGGTAAGGATCCAATTTCTCTGTGAATGGGCATGATTTATACATAAGACAGTGGTGGGATTCAAATAATTTAACAATTGGTTCACCCAGGGTCAGGTTGGTTGTCGTGGGAGGCATGGCCCATCTCTGTCCTCCAGCTCCGCTGCACATGCGGGATGGCCGACCTGACTCTAGGCAAACTGGTTGTTAAATTACCTCCCTGCTGTCAAAGTGGATCCTAGGCACTGTGCTGCAATGGAGAAATATGAAATGAAGCAGCCAGCGCGAGGAAAGGAAGCCACTTTCCCTCTTTCTTCTCCCTGCTCCTCCTTCTCCCCTTGCGCCAGCCATTCCATTTCATGTTTCTTCATTGCAGCAAAGTGTTGCACTGGGGAGCTTGCCCCACCCACCATCACCCAGATGCCATTGCTTCCCCCAAGCATTTCTTTACCCACTTGATTTCCAGCTCTGTCACATTTTTCCCTTGCATTTCTCGTCATCATGTGCAGGGAAATAAAAGTTTGTGGGACTAAAAAAAAGTTCAAACAATTCCAACTTTGTGCAGAAAAAAAAGATCTCACGAAGTTGGAATGGATTAATTTAACTTTTTTTTTAGTCCCACAAACTTTTGTTTCCCTGCACATGACGGCGAGAACCATGATGGAGAAACGCGACGGAACTAGAAATCAGATTAGCAAAGAAATCCTTGGGGGAAGCAAGGGCATTTGGGCGCCAGGCGCTGAAGTGGGTTCATCTGTCTCCAGCAGCTGCCCAGGTCCGCCGCAGGGAAGGCTGGCATCTATCGGTATTTAAACGCAGCAGCATTCCAGCAGTATGCTGGCTCACTTCAACACCCTCCCTGACCCTTTGGCGCTCCACCGGCGCTTTGGCCCCAGGCTGCTGTCTTATGTACAGGTCCTGCTCCACCCCTGCTGCTTACTGTACAGTAAGAATTTTCGCCTGAGTGACATGATCAAAGGCGCCGCATCTCTGTTTAGTTTCTGTCGCTCCTCTCTTGGACTTTTGGGGAGGATTTTATTCCCTCACTAGGAAGGAAGTTGAACGAAAGCCAGTCATGTTCCGGAAAACACAGATTTTCTGGAACACATCTAACCGGTTCGCCGAACTCCGCAAAAAAATAGATATTGGTTCTACTGAACTGGTGCGAACTGGCTGAATTCCACCACTGGGATAAGCTTATGCTGAACAAAAATACTCCTGGCTGAATGGGAATCAAATGGGTAGAAAGTCAAATCCAAGAGCACTCTAAAATTGTACCTTTGGGTTTTTTTAAAAGAAGTCAAATGAATTCTTTTTAGATCAATAGTTCTAGTGGCCAAGAAAGCTTGTCTGGATAAATTTCAACTTTTAAACCTACATCTAATCCATTACATGTAGTCATTTAAGCAGTTATTTTAGTGACCATTGAAAGTTACCATGGCACTGAAAAAAGTGACTTATGATCGTTTTTTGCACTTATAACCATTGAAGAATCCCTATGGTTACATGATCAAAATTAAGACACTTGGAAACTGATTCATATTTTAATGATTGCAATGCAAAGGTCATATGATCACCTTTTGTGCCCTTCTGACAAGCAAAGTCAATGGGGAATCCAGATTCACTTAACAACCGTGTTATTAACTTAGCCACTGCAATGATTCACTTAACAACTGTGGGAAGAATGATTGTAAAATGGGGCAAAATTCATTTAAGAACTGTCTCCTTAGCATCAGAAATTTTAGGCTCAATTGAGGTTGTAAGTTGAGGATTACCTGTACTGATTTTAAATATGGGTTTAGGGTTGCTAAGTTTTATAATGATGGGAATGAGACCACACATTCGAGAATATCAGCAGAGGTAGTATTTTAAAAACTACTTTTGTCTTTTAATTTAAAATAAAACTATGGAAAATTATATTACAGGATAGTCCTTACAGAATGCTTTTTGTTGTTCTGCTTTAACATTAATGCAAATTATTAATGCCATTCAGCACTGAATGTCTTTTCATTGATATAAACCACCCAGAATAACATTGGCTGAGGCTGATGGGAGTTGTGCTGATTGCAATTAAAAGGCCATGCTGGAGAGAACAGCTATAAAATCTATCTTTCTCCAAGTTGAAAGCAAAGCATTTGCCTGACTCTGAAAAAAGCATCTTGTATGCAGCTGTGCAGAATCTCACCTTGTTACACCATCTCATACTGATTGGCAGTAATAAACCGGGACAGACAACACGCCAACAGCATGCCAATCAGCTGCAGAAGAGAAAGGAAAAGAATCATGCATTTAATCCAGTGTCATGAAATGTACTGAGTCTGCAAAAAAGATTTTAGATTTTTAAATTTGTGGAAATATGTAAAATGAAATAATATAAAATAAAGTCTACAGCCAAAATAAAAACATCAAATTAATGCAATCAGGAAAGAGGCAGTTCTAATAATTTATTTGATACACCTCTCTTTTTATTTCCCCTCTTTTTAAGACCACACTGATTTCACTGTATTTGCCTCTAAGCAATTTATCTTTTCGAGGAAGTGGGAGTGGTATTGAAGCCATGTTATATCAGCTTTATTTTTTTCAGAATGAAGCATTGTGTTGGAAAAAGGCACTATGAGTTCATAAGATTAAGTTTAGTCTAGTAAAATACAAGGCTAGAAACTAGGAAACTATGAGGCATGAAAGTTGGTTGGGTGATTTTGGACCAATCTCTCTCTTTCAATCCACATCACAGTGTTTTTGTGGCGGGGGGGGTGGGTAAAAAGGAGGCGAAAGGAATATTAGGTAAGGGTGCCGTCTTGAGTTGTTTATAGAAATAATACAGATGAGAAAGAAAAAAATCTAATATCTATCTTGATGGGGAAGATGCATTTTAATCCTAGAAGTTCCACATATTGTTATTATCTTTCATTTTTCAATGGGCTATTGCTTAATTTTGGAAGTGCAAGTTCAGGGAATTCTACTAAGAATAGAATATAAAAATGTAATATTGGATGATTTCAGGGGTGATGTAATAAAATGTCATAATATAAATTTACTTTAAATTTAATATGCTTTAAGTTGAAAGGATGCAATAATAGTTAGGCTTAATGGATGTTTAATAATTATATCAATTTGTATACAAATATATTAGATTGATGATACTAATAATGGGGAAAACATGGAATTAAAAATTATTAGATAATGTTATCAATGCTAAAATAATAGAATGATGTCACAATAAATTTAGTTAAATATAGTTAAATTTTGAGTGTAATGTACAATGTAATAACAGCTAGTCAAATAAATGATTAATAATAATAAAGCATTTATATATACTAGATTTATAATATGAAATCTTATACAAACTGTAAGTGAGGATTATGGAGATGATGTTGAAAAGCCTTTTTATAAAAGATAAAAAATTCTATATAGAATAGATTAGAAAGACGTAATATCATTGGATGATTTCAGGATAATGTAATAAAATGTTATAATATAAATTTACTTCAAATTTAATATGTCTTATGTTGAAAGGATATAATAATAGCTGGGCTTAATGGATGCTTAATAAGTATAACAATTTGTATACATGCATATTAGATTGATGATACTAATAATGGGGGGGAAAACAACTATTAGAGAATTATCAATGCTAAAATGATTGAATGACTTAGAATAGGAGGAAGCATAATAACAATGTATACAAAGATATCTTGATTGTCAATATGTGAATTTTGATAAAATTAAAGTGAGGACCACGGAAAGGACACAGAAAGTCTTTGTAATCAATCGACACACTGTGTGTAATTGAAGAGGCTTTTATGTTATATGTGTTGTGTGTTTGTGTTTGTCTGCAAATAAAAATTTTATTAAAAAAAAATTGTAGCTATGGTATAACCTCCAGATAAAAGTACTCTTCTGAGTGGTTGCTGAGCTGAAATCAGCACAGTGAATTCTAGATTTTATTATGCTGCTTTGTATCTAGCTGCAAATGTACCTCACAGGATACTCTTTGTTTCCTTCTATGTTGGCATAGCAACAGCAAATGATGAGATACAGAATAGCTTCAGATGTTACAAATACTTTGGAATTAGCTAGCAGCATCTATTTGCAAAATTTTAAAAAATGTATAGGGAAGATGTGCAGGGTATGTGTGAATTTAACCTGCAGAATGTTGTTACAAAGCTTCTTTATTAGCTGTTAGAAACAAACACCACTAGACAAAAAAAAAGGTGAGAGACACTTACTTCTAACATACAAAACTGTTGCCCACAGAATACTGAGGCATCTCATATTTTGGAATAATGAAATTAATTTGGAATGGCTCTGTAACATGACTGGTGAGTATGTTAGAATTGAAAATATTCAAGAAAGAAGATGAAAACTATACAGGTAGTTCTTGAGTTACGAATGTAATGGAGCCTTCCCATTCCATTCATAACATGAGGATTCGTGGGAGTGAATCTCCTACCTTGAAAGGGATCACTCCCTCCTTTTGGCCACACATTCGCTTGAATGCGAGGCTCGTAAAGTGCACATAAGAGTGGGGAAGGCCATGGGGGGGGGGACTACTGATGGAACAGGCCACCTGCCTAAGACTACCCAAGGTGTCACCAGCCCACTGAAATATATCATGCTCCCCACAACTGCTTTTCCCCCCAACCTGCCATGCCAGGTTATTTACCTTGTGAAGATCTAGTAAGCAGTCTCCTCTCTAGACTCTCAGGCTTGCACTCTCCTCTGTAGTTCCATATGGGCCTCCACGGGCCTTCCCCGGCCTGTTGCAGGCCAAAATGGAATATCTGGGGGCTGCCCCCAGAAGCTCCATTTTGGTCTGCAATGGGCCAGTGGAGGCCTGCGGAGCCCCGAATGCAGTGTTGGAGGGCCAGATCCGGCCCTCAGAGGCTCCATTTTGGCCTGCAATGGGCCAGGGAGGCCTCTGGACAACTGAACGGGGCTTCTGAGGGGTGGATCTGGTCCTTGAAAGCTCCATTTCAGCCAGCAACATGCTGGGTGAGGCCCCTCAGAAGCCCTGTTCAGGGCACCCTGAAGCCTTCGGAACGCTTAAAACAACCCGACGATCCCTGAAGCCTCTGGAGGGCCTCCAGGGGGGCGGGGGAGGCTCTTTTCGCCCTCCCCAGGCTCCTATAAAGCGTCTGGAGCCTGGGGAGGGCGAAAAAAGCATGTAAAAATGGGGGGAGCACCTGTTGTGCGCGCATGTGCACTGGGGGGGTCGCGCATTGCATTATGGGTGCGGCACGCACGCACACGACCCCCCTGCGCTCCCCCCACTTGTGGCATGCGAGCCAAAAAAAGTTCGCCATCGCTGTTCTAGTAGATAAGGTTTCAGGATAGAAACCAAGAGACTGTGAGTTCTAGTTTTGCCTTAGACCTAAAAACCTGATTACTCTGGGCCAGTCACTCACTCTCAGCCCAATTCATCTCAAAGGTTTGTTATTGTGGGGTAAATAGAAGAGGGAAAAGTATTAGATATGTTTGCTACCTTGAGTTATTTATAAAATAATAGATATGGCATAAAAATATTCAGAACTAAATTTAATTATATTATTCAAGATTTAAAATGCATTGGAAGTTTTACTGATTTATTAATTAATATTAAACATTTTGCCCTACAAGTATGTCAAATGGGTTATATGCTAAAATTAAATTTAAAAAGTTCAAATTAAGAGTTAACTCCTCAAGTAAATGGTTTAGCCTTCAATTAATTAGCTACCTTGAAAAATGGGCATGTGATTTTTTTGTGCTTTATCTGCATGATAATTTTTAAAAGCATGCATACCAACTGATTAGTAATGAAAAATGCTTTCAGAAAGATACAGAGAGGGTATGAATTTAGAAGAGAACTTTGTATAGAAGTTCAACTTATAGCTATTATATCAATTACTGTATTTTTCGGAGTATAAGACACACTGGAGTATAAGACACACCAAGGTTTTGAAGAGGCAATTTTGTTAAAAAAAATAGGTAGGTAGATAGAGGGATAGAGAAAGAGAAATAGAGAGAGAGAGAGAGATAGAAATACAGTAGGGATAGAGAGAGTAGGTAGGTAGAGGGATAGAGAGAGAGAAATAGAGAGAGAAAAAATGCAGGAGAGAGAGAGAGAAACACAGT
Organism: Natrix helvetica; assembly: GCF_964273705.1. Classification (NCBI taxonomy): domain Eukaryota; kingdom Metazoa; phylum Chordata; class Lepidosauria; order Squamata; family Natricidae; genus Natrix; species Natrix helvetica. Next base: position 62,468,509 of record NC_138550.1, read on the forward strand.
AGATAGGTAGGGAGAGAGAGAGAGAGAGAGAGAGAGAGAGAGAGAGGGTAGGTAGGTAGGTAGGTACTTAGGCAGATGATGGGAGAGAGAGAGAGAAATACAGTAGGTAGGTAGGGAGAGAGAGAAAATAGGTAGGTGGATAGAGGGATGTACATACATACATACATACATACATACATACAATAGGTAGGTAGGGAGAGAGAGAGAGTAGGTAGGTAGATAGATGTTTCCAGGTGTATTTATCCATGTGCTGGAGAAGGAAATAGCTGACAATCTGCAGCACCTAAGACTTTGTTTCTGCTGGCAAGCACTTGATCAATGTAATTCTCATCAACCACTGTAACTAAAGAGCTTGCCGAAAAGGGAGAAAAAAGTTTTTGCACTCTGCAAACCTTCCAAAAATGGCCCGTTTTTTTTCAAACAAGAGGCATGAATAGTCTTTAGGGGTTTTGCAGAGTGTTTCTGGGGGGCAAAAATGAGCAAAAACCAGCCTATTTTTTGCAAAAATGGGCCCGTTTTTTGTTTTAAAAAAAAAAGAAGCATGCATAGCCTTTAGGAAGCTTATAGAATGCTGCTGGGGGTTGGGGAGGGGGGCAAAAAATCGGGCCATTTTTCGCTCATTTCTGCCCTTCCCAGCTCCCAGGAGATCTCTAAAAGCCTCAATAAGGCTATGCACGGCCATTTTGGTGAAGAGGTGGGGCTTCGGGAGGCAAAAATTGCTGTATTCAGTGTATAAGACGCACTCAGATTTTCACCCTCTTTTTTGAGGCAAAAAGGTGTGTTTTACATTCCGAAAAATACGGTAGTTAAGAGCAAACTGATTAAAATTGGAACAAAAATGCTGCCTTCCATCTTTAACAAGGTATATTGTTCAGAGAACATGATTTTTTCTTAAAAAATCAAATAATTACAATTCTGAAATTCTGAATATTTATAAATGTTAAAAATAAAGAGCTTTCTTTGGTCAAGGTGAGCATGCATGTACTCTGGATAAGGATTGCTGATGAAAGAATAGACATATTCTTGTGTATTGCTGAACTGAGATAGATTTTTAAATAAAAATAGAGCAAAGAATTGAAGAATTATCATTTTTCTTTTGAAATCTTTTTGCTCATTTTACATGTTACGGAAAAAACTTTATATACGCTGATGGAGTATGAACTATCTGTAATCGAGAAAACACCAAGACATAATAGTAGGTGGTATAATTAAAAAATGGAGGCAGTATATAACACTCTGAACAAGGCAAATTGTATACTTAGGATTATAAGGAAAGGGACTGAAAATAAACCTACCAACATTGTAATGTAATGTTATACAAATGATACACAACATATTTGGAATATTATTCATAGTTCTGATTGCCACATAATATATAACAGCTGTAAACAGTATAGAAGAAGGTAATTCAAATGATCAAGGAGCTTGAACATCTTTTCTATGAGAAATGGCTAGAGTGTTTGGGACTCTAGCTAGTAATAAAAGTGATGGATCAAGTAAATGACTAAGGTATCATTTACCTTACCAATCATGCTGTCAGATCCCTAAAAGTGATACTGCCATTCAATTTGGAGGAGGGGGGCCTTGGAGTCGATTTATTAGCAGTACCTGTGACAACTGATATTTTACAACTGGTTTTCTGGTGCCAAAGTGCCTTGAGATCCCCTCACCTTTTGGTGGAATGTTTATGATGGCCATGTGGGATGTTTCACATTAATGTCTAATGAAATATAGCCATGGGAAAGTATGTTTATTCGGCTCTCAAGACTTCCCTCAAGCCTTCGGAACGCTCAAAACAACCCTCAGAGCAAACCGGAAGTCACTTCTGGTTTGCTCGGAGGGTCGTTTTGAGCGCTCCGAAGGCGTCAGGGAAGCCTCTGGACGGTCCCTGAAGCCTCCGGAAGGCCTCTGGGGGGGGGCGGGGGAGGCTCTTTTCGCCCTCCCCAGGCTCCTATAAAGCCTCTGGAGCCTGGGGAGGGTGAAAAATGGCTTTAAAAAAGGGTGAACTCAGCTGGCCAGAGCGCATGCGTGCTGGCCAGCTGATAGGCAGCGCCTCACGTGCCCTGACAAATGGCTCCGTGTGCCACCTGTGGCACGCGTGCCATAGGTTCGCCATCACTGATATATAGTATAATTTTTAAGTTATACATTTATATTGTGTGTATCATTCATATTAATCCAATTCACAATAACAATATTAGTAATCTCTATCACATTTTTCAAATTTAAGTAATCCTTATATTGTTCAAACATATATATTCAAAAAATGCCTAACGCCTCATCTTTATCTTCCTCTTTATCTTTCTTGTTCTATCTAAACTTTCTGTTATATATGAACAGATGTAACTAAGTGTCATTTATATTGATCCAGTTTACGCTAACACTATTAATAATCTCTATCACATTTATCAAGTTTATATAATTCTCATTATATTATTTATACATCTCCTCTTTAGTACTTCAATTGCTTTCCATTTTTCCATTTTAATCCAATTCACAATAACAGTATGAACAGATTTAACTAGATATCATTCATGTTGATCCAATACACATTAACATTATTGATTATCTCTATCACATTAATCAAATTATATAGTCTTGTTACATTGTTAAAATATACATTGAAGAAAATTACCTAACATCTGTAAACTTCTATTATTTTTATTCATTCTATAAGCAATTTGTTTTAATATTTCCCCTATCTAATTTTATTTCTGCGCCTCTAACTTATAATAGACTAATTTAATATTTAAAGGGCAATTTTTTACCCATTCTCTCTTCTCTTTTTAAGTGCTTCAATTCTTACCCAGTTTTTAATTCTGCTCCCATACTCCTCCTTTTTATCACTATTTTCATCTATCTCTTTTTTGTTCACTCTAAACATTTCTCCCAGTAGAATCTTATACTGCCAATTCTCCCAGTTATCTGCCCTTATCCTCATCTCCTTCTCCTCCTCTTCCTGCTTCTCCAATTGTTGATTTATCTGTTTTGTTTTCTTCAATATTTCTTTCTTTGTCAGCTGAATTGCCAGTCCCCTTTTTTGCTCCAGTCCTTGGTTTATTTGTTGATATAGCCAATTCACTTTTCTTTCCACTCCTTTTGCTTGTACTTTATCTAATTTTCCTCTTTCAAGCTGTTGCTTTGTTTGCTGACTTTTCTGATCGATATATTTCCCTGTTCGTATTCTATTTGCTGACTTAAGTGGTCCATTTCATCCAATCTTTTTTTTTTGTTTCCACCAGTTCATATATATTTTGGTCTTTACTTCTCATTCTTTGTGAAATATGGTCCACTTTCTGATCCATACCATTAATTAAGTTCAAAATATTTTGAAACACCAAAGCCAACTCATTAAGAAGTTCTCTAGTTCCCAGCACTGTTCCTTCAACTTCAGCCATAATGACAAAAAACATAGGGAAAACAATCATGCCTCAATCAAATCCAATGTCCAGGGAGTCCAAGATCCTGGGAGTATGCTTTGATAAGAAGAACGGTTGCAGGAACTGGGTATGTTTAGCTTAAGAGAAAGAAGGACTAGGGGAGACATGATAGCATTGTTCCAATATCTCAGGGGTTGCCACAAAGAAGAGGGAGTCAAACTATTCTCCAAGGCACCTGAGGGTAGAACAAGAAGCAATGGGTGGAAACTAATCAAGGAGAGAAGCAACTTAGAACTGAGGAGAAATTTCCTGACAGTTAGAACAATTAATCAGTGGAACAGCTTGCCTCCAGAAGTTGTGAATGCCCCAACACTGGAAGTCTTTAAGAAGATGTTGGATAGCTATTTGTCTGAAACGGTATAGGGTTTCCTGCCTAGGCAGGGGGTTGGACTAGAAGACCTCCAAGGTCTCTTCCAACTCTAGTATTGTATTGTATTGTATTGTATTGTATTGTATTGTATTGTATTGTATTGTAAGTAAGACTCTCTTCTCCAATTCCCACACTGCCTTCCTTCCAGCAGATATTTATTTCACTCAATCTCAATTTTTTTCAGAACAAAATCAATTTTCCAGAGGGATTAATCCCAGCAATTACTCAGTACTCTGTTAATCCAAAATATTTTCCAAGTTCTTTGAGTCTACTCTGTTTTTTTAGTCTTTTATTCTAGCTTCCCATGGTCTCTGTAAGTTTCCAGGAGTCTAGGAGTCATTTTCCCTTTCGTCAGTAGATGGTGATCTCACCTTTCAACATAAATCTCTATAAGAAAGGTATTTTCCGTGGCTTGCAAAAATTATTTTAGAGTCTCTTCTTTAGGGTTTTTTCTTATCCTTGGGGTAACTTTAAAGAAAAAAGAATCATCTCACTCAGCAACACAATCTCTGTTCACAGCTCTCTGCACCCCTGCACTGTCTTGGGTATTCTGACGGGTTCCTGCTTCATGGCAGGCATTTTGACTGCCACTCTTCCTCGTCTTCAGATGAGGGGGCTTTCCAAGTCAGGAGGAGAGATGTGGCTCTCCTCGACCTTCAAGGCAGTCCCCCTTTACTTCACTCCCCCTCCAGGGGGGCTGTGGCTCAGATTTGAGCCTTCCGACAGGGAGAGCTCGGAGCAGGATCGCTTTCCTCACCTGCGACACCACATGAAGTTCCTCCAGTTTTAGATTCTATTGTACTTCACAATCAGAACTCAGAACTATGATATTATTATTATTTTGCCTCACTCAGATAATGCACAAAAATTTAAATTTACTTTAGTAAGAATGTCAAACTAAAAGTATAAAATAATAAACTTGAGACAAAACATATGACCACACATTTTCCCATAGTATATTAAAATTAAGAGACAATGATGAAAAAATGATTTCTAATACATTTTACCCATGTGCCTAGTCTCAGTCCTGCATAATTAATTAAAAACAACTCATGCTGTAAGTAATATTATATAATTTTTCTGTATTTTAAAATTTAATAGTCTCATGTTAAAGTAATACCTACAAGGGATTTTTCACAATTATTTTTCTTAAATATATGTTGATCTAGATGTAATTGAAAAATATGCATCCGTATTATTTCATCATATGACCTTTGACAACAAATTTTACCAGATGATATTTTTTTTGTTTCTATGCTTTTAAATTATTGCAACCTATGGAAGAAACTTTTGATAGGAAACACAACAGAGATCTCTCAAAGGCAGCTCTAAATATATTTTTGCTTCTCTTATCTGAAGTACTGCAAACAAGAAGATTAAACTGCCACAATGAACCACCACTGAAAAGATTAATAAGTAGAACCAAGATTCTACTTCCAATGGCAGCGAGACAAAAAAAATTCTGACAAGTTGGAAAGCTCATGACAAGAGTTCTTTGTGACAATCACCTTCCATCTGCATTCAGGGTTCCTGAACATCGAGGTTGTCTCCTCCTTCCAAGGATAATGTTTGCATCTGTCATTCAGATTCTTCATAAATCTGCTTACTTTTTTGAAAAGTAATTTTGACTGCTAGTTATTATTTAATATATTTTGTTTAGTGAATGTCATAAATTAGCTATGTACTATATACAGAACTAGCTTCTTTGCTTTTCTTAACTACTATTAATCAATTTAGTGGTTAATATTGATATATAAAACAGCATTTAAACTGCTACTAATATCTTAACTGCTATCATCATTGTTCTCAGCAGCACATTACAAAAATAATCCAACTAAACAGTCAAGCAAATGACTTAAAGTAGTTGGTCTGAATACTTCTTACTACTGACAGATACAACTCAGATTATGAGATGTGACTGATAGTACTAGGTTTTATTTTAGAGGAGTATGTTGAATTAAATGACCTTTAGGAACTTTAGATCTATGAATAATCTCAGTAAATTAGAATCAGATTAATTTAATTTGGCATACTATTTTAACTATAGCAAAAAGATGGATTCAATCCTTTGTGCTTAAAACAAAAGAACTTAAAAGACACATTTTCTAATTTCTGAAGAATGAAATTCTCATGGAAAGCAGCTTCATTAGCAGGTTGTCCTGACTTTGATTTTTAGATGCAGCATTTACATAAAATTCACATTTGCTTACAACACATGCTAACAGCTTGAGTCTCAATAAAAAGAAATATTTGTTGATGGTCTTAACCATAACCCCCTAAATGGGACAAATTAAGCATATGCTTTCAACTTTCTTTTCTAAAACATGATGAGATTCCAAATTTGATATTTCTTTTAAATAAAGGCAAATCTAAGTTATGAAATTCCACATGCAAACTATGAATCAACTATATGTCATGTAGGCTGTTTATGTTCCATTTAAATTACTTTTATTACATTAACCTTTATTTGACCCAATGGAACAATCTCCCCCCCCCCCTTGAGCAGGCATTAGTTGGGCTGTAATTGATACTCTCTAGGCGAAACTCCATTTAAGTTAGAAAAAGAAAAATCAATGAACAGATGACCTAAGAGTTAATGAACAGTTTGAGGCCTGTACCTCTCCATAATCCCTCCCTGAAACTGGGCCAAACACACTTCAAAGCAATAAAATGGTATACCTGTGAGAATGCAATTCCAAAAGCCACTCCCGCTATGATTCCCATATTGGTCTCCATAAAACTGGTCACCAAATCATAACATCCCTAAAGAAAACAAAGAATATTTAATCACGCTTCAAAATTATATCCTCTTCTCCATGTTTAATACTCATTTCAAAAAGTTATTCAATTCAATATACAAAACTCAATGACACATCATTTACCAGTAATCAAAATCAGCAAGGACATAATCAGTATAACACTTTTTATAACTCATAAATTGTACATTTTAAAGTAGGATTAAAACCAAGAAAAGGAACATTTTATAAAAAGTTGTTTCCTTAATTATTCATCCTTGTAGAGAAATATGCAGTATCAATATAGCTAAATAATTATATTCATTTATAACCTTTCCATACTCTAGATATAAATTTTCTGAAATTCATCACAATCAAATATGATATAAAATACTTCTTTAATTATTCTGTCCTCACTGCATATTCTCACTACAATTGTTGAAAAAATATCAGCAAAATTACCTAATAAAATGTCCCTTTTTACATTTTCTAATTAATGTACTCACACTTTATTTCATGCTATATGACTATTATCTTATTAATATTTTAGCAGAAGAGAAACCAACTTCATCCAAGTTTATTTCTGAAACTTGCTCAAGATGAAAACCATTGCATCGGTAATACTTAAGCTGTTTGGTAAGTAAATGGAGCATACACACAATCAGATTACTCAGTTCTGGTGCCTCCAAAATATCTTGTAATTTAAACCAGTTGGCTTCTTGGTAACCAATCCAAGAATTCTGAGAGTGTGAGACAACATAACTGGACATGAAATTAGTCTAATTTATAATGGCATATAACTGTTGCAGTATGCTATATATTGGGCTGCTTTTCAATATGACCTGGAACCTTATAGCTGCTCTAAATGTAGCCTAAATGCTGGCTGATACATACTGGCATGAGAAAATCACAAAATCACTGGCATGAGAAAATCACAAATTACACTTTGATTCTTAGTGCAATTTGAAGTACTGGTTTTACATGGGTTGGCACTAGGGTACTTGCACAATTTTTTCCTGGAAAATCTTGTGACCCTCACTTCTGCAAAATGAGGAGAATAGAGGCTCAATCTGCTGTGTTTTTAGTAGTATAACTGATATAACATGATTAAGATTTATACTATATTTAATGCATCAATATTCAATGCTCTTTTATGAAAGTTTTGAAAAGTCTATGTTTTCTGCATTGATTTGCTCCCTCTATTGTAAACCTTAGAACTGAAGAAAATATATTTTTATGAAACAAACTCTATTTGGCTTTATATATTGTATGTGCCATGAAACAAAGTTTTCTAATATTTAGTCATTCCATTTGTTTTCATACAGTAGAACTGTGATGGTGAACCTATGGCATGCGTGCCACAGGTAGCATGCAGAGTCCTCTCTGCAGGCACACCAGCCGTTGCCCCAGCCCAGCTCCACCGTGCATGTGCATGTGACTCCTGCCAGGCAGCTGGTCTTTGGGGCTCTGCTGTGAATGTGCGGGCAGTGGCGCCTTCCCCGATCTCCATAGGTTCCCCCCCCCAGCGCACCCTACCTTTCTCCTCCATTTCTGCCACCTGCACCAACCTGGAAGCCAAAACAGGGTGCAGAGGTGCCACACGAGGCCCCCTGTACCCCATTTTGGGCCTGGTAAGCCTCCTGCACCAACCTGGAAGCCAAAATGGGGCATGAGGGTCGCATGTGGAGGGGGCGCTTTCATTGCATTTTGGGGATTAGGGCACACACGCACGCTTTCGGCACTCGGCACCAAAAAGGTTATCCATCACTGTACTATAAGATGCATCAATGTTTACAAACCATGATTTGTGGCAATTTTTGCTGTGTTCTTCCTGCAACATGAATTCCATAAAGCTATAAAATATACAGTACCAAACCAAGAAACTGAGCGTCGACCCACGTCAGAGTCACCATCTCAAAGAATAAAAGACGACGCCTTGTCCTACACCCAGAGAAGAGGCATCGGAATGGCAAGCTCTGTTAGCTGGTGCTAAAACCTCTTACCCTGAACAAGTTCCTCAAGAGTCTACACATGACCTAGACGGGTCCTCCGTTTTTTAAAAGAAGGCCAATTTGGTGTGTGATGACACCTCAATCCATGGTAACAACCAGACAACTTTCCTTTGTATAAATCAAGTTTCCTGATGAGCTGCAAAAGATGACCCACTTTCCTTTATAACCTGGAATATAGCAGGTTGGTCTGTTCCATCAAAAGACCAACTCTTTTTTTACTATATATCACACTTTGACATCCTCTTCTTGCAGGAAACCTGGACCTCCAGAGTGATTCAGTTAGGTGGCTATTGGATTAACTCAATACAGGCTGTCCCAAGCAAGGTGGGGGGGGGGGGGAGAACTAAAGGGGGTATTGTGACATTAGTTAATACATCCTTGCAATTTAAATGTGTACCACTGCCACCTTTCCAGCCATGGGTTGTAACTACATTACTCTTATTTAAACAGGTGGAGATTTTGCTTTTTAAAATCTATATTCCTCCACTTAATAAGAATAATGTGATTAACAAGATTTGGGACAGCATAGAAGATTTTATTCTTGGCTGTTCAGCCAAATCCCCCAAAGCTGCAATAATTATAGGGGGGGACTTAAACGCTAGAATGGGACCAAATGATCAAGCATTATTTAATCATTTTAAGATTCACTATGATGAAAATGTAACAGGAGAATCTTTGCATTCCAGACAATTTAAAGACCCTAAAGCTAATCGGGCAGGTTTTTGTGTAAGACAAATGACTGTACATTTGGATCTTTGTATCCTTAACGGGTCCCCATGGGCTGACTATCCAGCAGAATATACTTATCGAGGAGTAGGAAGAAAATCCACAGTTGATTACTGGATAATATCATATGACCTCCTGAAGTTCTTACAGAAGATGGAGGTAGACTCGCGACTGGAAAACGATCATAATACAATACTCCTTACTCTCACATTGCACCAGAAATCTCTAAGGGCAGGCACAGCCTACCTACCCAGGTTAGAGACTCAAAATACCCAGGTAAAAATTAAATGGAACAAGAAAAACGCTGAGGAAGTTACCAAATGGATGTTAGCCCCTGAAACCATAGAGCTACATACATCTCTACTAAGAAATAAGTGTGCAGGATCTTACCTAGAGGGGTTTGAATCCTTAATTTTAAATTTGAATTCGGTTCTCAGTAACAGATCACTAGCTCACTCCAAAAGGCCAGGTTCAAAGAACAAAAAATGGTTTGATAGAGATTGCGTGCAACTAAAAAGAATATATAATATGGAATACAAGAAAAGTAAAAGTGCCCCCTTTGAGGTATCACACTTACTACTTAAAGCAGCTGAAAGCACAATATAAGAACCTTCTAAAAGAAAAGAGAAGCGCGGCTCTGAAGGAGTCTTGGCATAGACTAATTACGGCAGTCAGGACAAAAAATACATCCCTTTTTTGGTACATCACCAGGGGATTGGGAAAACCTCCCCTACCCCCAACAAATTAGGTTCCGATTCATGCCTGGGAAGAATATTTTAGGGAGCTTTATACAGATTCTGACTATCTAACCAAGGAGACCCAAGCTAGTTTGGACCAAACTCCTTACTGGTCCCTGTTACACTAGAGGAGATATCCCGGTTGATTGGAGCCCTAAAGGATAATAAGGCACCCAGGGCTGATAATGTCCTGCCAGAAATAATAAAAAAGAACACCAGTTGGTGGGCTCCACTTTTAGCATCACTGTTTACATTTATAGATAAAACAGGCCATATGCCTAGAGACTGGGGAGTAGCAATTATCATACCAATTTATAAAAAAGGTAATAGAAATGACCCAGGCACTTATAGACCCATTTGTCTTCTAAGCGTTATTAGTAAACTGTATGCCAAAACATCTACATAAACTTCAAGAAGAGTACAAAAAGGGGTACGGCAGGTTGCATCCTATCCCCCTCCCTCTTTAACTTCTATATTAATCCCCTGATTGATCTCTTACAGAACCCTGATTTCCATCCTCCTAACCTAGCAGAACGCAAAGTGTCAATTCTCTTATATTCTGATGATGCCGCTGTCATTTCACAAACCCCTATAGGACTGAAGAGAGCAATTAGGGCAACACTCGGCTATTGCAGGCAAAACAAGCTGGTCCTTAACTTTGATAAATTAAAAATTTAGTAAAAGACCAAGCCAATACTCCTGGAAAATAGAAGGACATAGTTTGGAACAGGTTAGAACATTTAGATACCTTGGGGTGGTTTTCCACTCGCAAGGGACATGGAAGGCACATGGATCACACATTGCAAGTAGCCAATAGGTCCTCAAATGCAATTAAATATTTCTTTTATACAGGTGGAGGTCGTTAGTACCTGCTGCCTTAAAACTTTTTGAGGCCAAAACATTGGCACTAATTCTATATGGGGAACAAACAGGAATCCTTGCAAAAAAAGACTTGTTAGAAACCATACAAACCAAATTCCTGCAAGCCATCTTAGCTGCACCCAATGGAACTCCAAATGCCCAGTTAAGAATTGAGACAGGCATGCCTCAAATTCAGGTAAGAGCCTGGAAGATGATGATCATTCATTGGCTTAAAATGCATTTATTTCCAGAGGGGCTGTCCCCACTAGTGTTGACTGACAATTTCCCCTCCCCCTGGAAACAGGCAATTGATCACAAACTGGGCTCTTATAGGCTCTCACCGTTAATCTTAATGTCCCTAGGCTTTGATCAAGCAAAGCAAGTAGTAATTAATAGAATGAAGGACATGGAGTTCCAAGAAGAACTAAATAGGTTGCCTCTCCACAGTAGGGACAGAATCAAACAGGGTGTGTGGGAATTGGCAAGATATCTAAAGGACCTGATCTTCCCAAAACAAAGAATAGCTTTCTTCAGAGCCAGATTTAACATTCTTCCTTCAGCACTCCTTCAGTGCAGGTATAAGAGAACACCTATAGCAGAACGGGTTTGTATATGTGGTAAAGGAGAAGTAGAAGATAATTCACATGTTCTATTTACACTGTGAGCTATACAGAGCTTGTAGGTCTGCACATATTCTCCCCTTATTAGAGAGATTGCCAGGGAGGGCAGACAATTTTTATCTAGGCTTTCTCCTCCAGGACACTAACCCGGTTACCACGTATGCAGTGGCAAAGTTCTGTGCTGCTGCAATGTCCATAAGAAAAAAATTGGCTACAGAAGTATAGTTGTCATCTTGTACCAATTATCTGGAAATATCTCTAACAATCTTTGGACCATTGTATTTACTCCTATACTTAACAGCATTGCACCCAGGTAAACCAGGGAGTGACCCGAACAATCTGTTATGTTATGTATGTTATTTTCCACTTTTAATGTCAATACTTTTTAATTATATCTTAATGTCAGTACTTTTTAACATATTGTAAAAACTAATGTGTATTGTTGGTCTTTGACTGTAATAAAGATTTACTTACTTACAGTAACATATCTAATAAAGGATAGACTCTGATCACTTATTCTGTTTTCTACATTTATTTAGATTGTTAGCACATAACACGTGAAACATGTCCCAAATAATGAATTTTAAAAAGGAGACAGAAACTAATAAAAGACAGCCATAAAAACTGTCATAAACAGATTCAAGTAGACTTGCCATTTACACTAAGCAGCTGCTAATAGATTTGAATCTATTTGTTGAATTCTTTGCTTGAAGCAATAATTATTATGGGGACGTTTGTAGTCATAATAGGAGTGGTGTGGTGGGCTAGTGGTGAAGATGCTCGCCTCCCACTTGGAAGGTTAAGAGTTCAATCCTAGGTAGCGGCCAATGTTTCTCTCTCAGGGTGCAATTTTTTTTTTGCTGCAAACTCCGTGTGGTGTCAGGAAGGACATTTGCAAGTAAACATTCAGCTCCATTAAGTCTCCCCAACTTTATGCCAAATTAAGGGATTACAGAGTTGTAAAAAGAAAGGATTTTTAAAAAGTTTATAGCCATAATAGATAAGGAAGTTAGTTCAGAAATCACTGAGAAAGTTTTTTAATGGGGCCATATGGAAAACATTTTTCCTGTTAATAGCTAGAAAACATCACCACCATGATAAGAGCATTAGCAATCTGCCAGAAACATGTTTTGGTACATTTATTTAATTTATTTACTTAATTTACTTTTGCTATTACTCAATAATCAATAGCCAAAGACAGGATCACAAAATAGTGGGCATAACAGAGGGATAAGAGAAATACATCTATATATGTATGCATTAAATATTTTATTCTGAAAGCCTGAAATGAACCATACCTTCTGGTTTATTTTAGTGGGAGCAATTGTCATGTTACGCAGGTCCATAGAATTACAGTCACTTGCATTCATACAACAACTTGGGGGAATTCCATGTTCACTAAAATAAGGGCTAGTATTCCAGTTGGTGTAGTTCTGGACACCACAACAACTCAGCTAATAAGGATGAGAAAAAGGAAGGAAAAATTGTTACAAAACTGGCAAAGATTTTATGCATTTGATTTCAAAACATTCCAAACAAATAAAGATAGAGAAAAGAAATCTTTCTGAAAACATAATCAAGGGAATATTATTATAGTAAGACCTGTGGTAGCACAGTAGTTAGGATGCAGTATTGCAGGCTATTTCTGCTGACTGCTGGCTGCCTGCAATTTGGCAGTTCGAATCTCACTAGGCTCAAGTTTGATTCAGCCTTTCGTCCTTCTGAGGTCAACAAAATGAGGACCCAGATTGTTGTGGGCAATATACTGACTCTGTAAACTGCTTAAAGAGGGCTGTAAAGCACTGTGAAGCGATATATAAATAAGCTGTGGGAAGTGCCCTCTATAAAACATTTTGTATGTTTGCTTCGTATGCAGTGGATGTTGTCAATTTATAGTTTCTAACAACTTTTTCCACTTGTTAAATTCTATAGAAGACCCAAAATTTTTAGCCTATACTATCATGATTTCTTTTACTTGTTCTTCTTCCATTTTAATAGTCAATAAATAATTATAGACTTTTTAATCAGTTTCTCCTCCGGTCCTATTATGACTTGATCCAATTTTGTTGGTTCTTTATAAAAACCATATGTTTTAACATTTTTATAATATCTAGATTGTATCTGTAGATGTGGTCACCATGCTAAATTTATCCCTTGGCTACTCAATTCCTGTTTGTTTTTCAATTCCCGCTTCTCATTTAAAATATCTTTGTATCTTACAATTTTCCCCATATCCATAACATTTGGGTTCATTAGTGCCTCCATCGTGGAAAGCCAGATTGGTATTTTCAAATAGTGTTTTTCCTTTATTTTTGCCCATACTGAAGGCAGAGGGTTTCTAATGTAATGTCCTTGAAAGTATTTATGTGTTTTGTATTTCTTGTACCATAGAAAGGCATGCCATCCCAGTTGTAAGTCATGTCCCTCTAGTACAAGTAATCATCTATGTCTCAGAGATATCCATTCCTTCAAGGGCAGCTACTTGATAGTATAATTCCCTATTTGGCAACCCAAAACCTCCTCTATTGGTAGATTCTTGCATTAATTTCAGCCTAATTCTTGCCTTTCTACCTTGCCATATAAATTTGGTTACCATTCTATTCAGTTCCTCACATTATTTTCTTTCTAGCTTTATTGGAGTTGTTTGGAACAGGTATGACAGTCTCGGTAAGATATTCATTTTGATAGCAGCTATTCTTCCTAAAACATGATAATTGCATGTTTTCCCACTTTTCCAGATCCACTTTGATTTGCTGTGTTAATTTTTAAGTAATTGTCTTCTTTTCTTTATTAGTTTAGATCCCATTTCTTGCGGTTCCTCTAGGATAAAAACCAAATCTTGGAAAGTTTGTAGTTTGTATTTTTCCTTTTTTTATCTCCATGCCTTTTATTTCTATATCTTGATGAATGATTCTATTTAACACTTTCAGAGTCAGAATAAATAATAAGGGGGACAATGGGCATCCTTGTCTTGTGTCTCTTTTACTATTAATATTTTCTATTATGTTCCCATTCACAAACACTTTTGCTGTCTGTTTAGTGTATATTTCCTTGAGCATATTGATAAATTTCACCCCAAATTCCATATTTTTTCGCTTCAGTATCATCACCAGTTTACATTGTTAAATGCTTTCTGCGTGTTTAGAAATATCAGAGTCATTTGTTTTTCGGGATGTGCTTCATAATATTCCAATGTGTTCAAAATTCATGTTGTTTTTAATTTGTCTATTCAGCAGGAAACCATTCTGGTCTACATGTATTCCTGACTCCTTCAGGAATCTTTTCAATCTTTCAGCTATTATTGATGAATAGATTTTATAGTCCACATTTAGAAGTGCGATAGGTCTATAATTTTTAAATTGTGATGTCTGCATCTTCTTTTGGTATGAGGGTGATGGATCTTCTTTTGGTATGAGGATCCTTCCATCCAGGTTTTGATATTTTAGGTTCTAACAAGACTTCATTGTAAACTTCCAGCAGTAATAGTCCCAAGGAATCTTGAGTTGTTTATAGAATACTGCCGGTAGGTTGTCTGGTCCTGGTGTTTTCTTATTCTTCTGTCTCTTAATTGCCTCTTTTAATTCAAAAATTATTATCCTTTCATTTAATGTAGATCTTATTTCTTCAGGGACTTTAGGTAACCTGGCCTCTTCTAGGTATCATTTTATTTTATCCTCCGATAGTTCCTCTTGGTCCTACAGATTTTCATAGTAGTTCTGAATTATTTTTATTTTGCTGCCATTTTGATGTTGTAATGTACCTTTCTTGTCTATCAAGCTTTTTATCTGTTTTTTCTTTTTCTTTTTTTAATTTATATGCCAACCATCTTTCTGACATTGGCATTTTTGAAAAAGTTTTGTTTTATACTCTTTAATTTAATTTAATTTAATTTATTAAACTTCTAGACCGCCCCCTCTCCCCGAAGGGACTCGGGGCGGTGTACAGGTACAAATTTAAAAACCATACACTCGAGACATACATAACTAAAATTGAATTAAATAACCCCTGTACAAATTTATACAAATTAAAAACTTAGACCTTAAAACCAAATCATAAAATTTAAAAATACAAACTGAGGTGGGAAAGCTGGAATTAGGCCAGGCCGGCTAGGTGAAACAGGTGGGTTTTGAGTTTCCGGCGGAAGGAGCGGAGGTCCGTAGTCGTTCTAATGTCAGGGGGAAGGTCATTCCAGAGGGTCGGGCCCATCACAGAGCCTCTTAATTTTGTGTGCTAATTCTTCTTTTTCGGGTAGGGTCAGTTTGTGTTTTATTCTTTCCATTTGGTTTTTGAGTTTCTTTTCTTGTGGCTTTTTCTGCAATTCCAGTTCTACTGGACTTGCAGTTCTATGAATCTGTTGTACTCTCCCTCCAAAGTTTTTTGGTGTTGCTTCTTTTCTCTATTTTTCCTTCCTATATAAGAAATAGCTAGCTCTCGGATATATGCCTTTGCTATGTCCCATACGTTTTGTAATGAGGTCTCTTCCTTTCTATTTTCTTTGAAGTGGAATGTCATTTCTTTTTCTATTGTTTGTATGAATTCCTTGTCTTTTAGTATGGATTGATTCAACATCCATCTCACTTTTTTCTTATATTCTTTCCATTTAATCCTGATATATTTGGTTCTATTTCTATTTCCTGTATATTAATACTTAGTTCTAGTGTCATCCATGCCATGTCTATCCTTGACCAGGAATGATGGCTATTTGAGTAGTATGTATATTTGTTTTTCTCCAGATTTCTTTCTCTCCATATGTCTGAAATATTCATTTCCTCCACCAGTTTAAAGAAAGACTTTGGTAGGGCTTTCCTTGCCTTTTTATTTATTTTACTGCTTCTGTAATCTAGCTTTACATCTGTGATTGCATTGAAGTCTCCTATTAGACAAATGTTTTCATAATCCAGTTCTGCAATTTTCTTCTGGAGTTTCCCATAAAAATTATTTTGCTGCTTGTTTGCATATATTACTGTCAAGAGTATCTGTTTGTGGTTTATTGTTACTTCCACCATTAATATTCTCCCTTCTTCATCTGCATATATAGATTTGGCTTTTATTGTTCCTTTGCTGTATAAGACCACCCCCCATTTCTTTTGTTGGCCAGCGAGAAATATAGCTTCCCAATTTTGGGGTACTCGAAGAGTTTATTATAGTGTCTTTTGATGTGTACTTCTTGTAAGCAAATTATATGTAGGTCCATTTTTTGCAACTTCGTGGAGAGTTTTCTAAAGCAAGTACCCAGAAGAGTTAGAGACCTGCAGAAACAATATCAATTTCTGACAGGAGAGTTGATCAAACACCAAGTAAACTTTAGATGGCTGATACCAGAGGGAATTTTGGTTACCTGGAATGATAGAAGACACAGACTGGGCTCTCTAAATAGCACATACGAATTCTACAACTATTACTTTAATTTACAGGAGCAACAAAAAAAGAAGAGAGGAAGGAGAAAATAGAAGACAAGAGGAATTAATGATAGATGAAACTATGACTAAACAACAAGAAGGAAGTGAAGTGAACAAGAGACGAGGAGAACGAGAAGGAGGAAGAACAAAGGAGCAGAGAGAAACAAGAACAACTAGAATGGCAAAACCCACTTACAAGTGACATAATAAAAGAAGAAGCAAACCTACTATCAATTAACATAAATTGATTAAATTCTCCCATGAAGAGGATAAGACTCTTTACGCTTTACAACAACTACACCTTTATACTGCAATCCAAACACTGATTTTCAGTTCAGCAGCTCTAAACTTACACTCTGTTGTACATCATCCACTGCACGGCTCTTCTCATCATTTCCATTGTAATTCTCGATGGCTTCAGTGTATGTCCTAAGGAAAGTGTCCTTGATCTAAAAGGAAATTGAGACAATGGGATAAACTGCATGAAGCAACAGTCCAATTAACTTTTCAGTGAGTTTTCTCCTGCCCAGCCTCAATAGGGAGGAAATATAATTTTTAGATGAAAAGTCAAAAATATATTTCTCATGTCATTCCTCTCGAAAAAACATTAAAGATTAATGGAAGAGATCACTGAACATTCAATACTTTCCTATTTTGGTGCAATCACAGAGAAATAAAAATTAAATATCACATTTGATACTATGAGAGCCAAAATCCTGACTGATAAAGGGAGAAGCAATTATTTAAAAAGAATGAGGCTGCCATGTCTTAAAAAAACCCAGCAGATCTACCCTCCTCTTCTTTGACCTCTTCACTATGATGGCATGAAAAAGAATATTCCTGTCCTGATTGATGATATAGAGAAGCCCTTTATGAAAATCAGAATTCTTGTGTGGTAACCCTAACCATTTTTCCCTAATAAATGTTACAGCTTCTAAGATACTTGTTCTTTGTATTAATCATTTCCAGTCCTGCAAGGGCCAAGAAGTCAGGAATGGAATAGAGTGAAGAGGAGAGGACTATGTTAGAAATTAAAATATAGAAATATTAAAATATTTATTTATTTGACTTCAAGGATTTCCTAAAAGACCATACTTTGAGAACTGTTGCTCTAAGTTTCTTAGAGAAACTGAGAAGTTTTCTGGAAAATACTGATTATTAGCCTGGAAGGGTATATATTTGTGCCAAGAACAGAATCTTACTTTCTGAGTGTTCTTTGTGTTTCTGTGTTAACCTAGGAGAAGACTTGATTGTTTTAAAGAACTGCAGATTTTATACTCCCACATGTTTCAAAATACCTTTTCTGGATATTCAGTCCTTCAAATCTGAAAATGCCAGTGGTTGGTTCTTTAACTGCTTCTAAAAAGCAAACATTTCAGGAACCAAACAAAAATGTTGGGTCTTTTTAGAAGCATAAAGCATATTCTACATTAGTTTTAACTGTTATTTTCTAATTAGAAATGATAATGTGTTTCTAAACAGAAATCCCAGGTCCTATATCACTAAAGCATTCCTTAATTTGACATAACATTTAAAGAAAATAGAAAGAAAACCAAAACAGGTTTTCAGGACCAACAATAGCTTTTCAGATTCCCACCTTTATTATAATCAGATCATTTTGTCAAATAGTCTTCATTCAGCTTATGAAAAATATCCCACAATATATATAGAATGGTGCAAGACACATCTGTCTTGGACTAAAATTACCTACTAATTTCATCAATCTAAATAAATTTTATTCCTATTTCTAGGTATATTGTTTTTATAGAATGCAGGAAATAAATTATTATAGTGTAGGAAAGAAATACAATTTTCAAACCAGCAACAGAACTATTTTAGTTACTGAATTTTTCGGAGCATAAGACGCACCAGAGTATAAGACGCACCAAGGTTTTGAAGAGGCAAATAAAAAAAAAGTTTTTGCACTCTGCCAATCTCCCAAAAACAGCCCGTTTTTCGTGAAAACACCCCCATTTTTTTTTCAAAAAAGGGCATGAATAGCCCTTAGGAGGCTTGTAGTGTGCTCCGGGGGGGAGGGGGAACAAGCAAAAAATGCCCCATTTTTTGCAAAAACAGGCCCTTTTTTTGGCAAAAAAGAGGGCATGGATAGCCTTTAGGAAGCTTATAGAGTGCTCCTGGGGGCTGTGGCAAAATTGAGCAAAAAACTGCCTATTGTTTGCTAATTTCTGCCCTCCCCAGCCCACAGGAGCTCTCTGAAAGCCTCCTAAAAGCTATGCACGGCCATTTTGGTGAAGGGGCGGTGTTTTGGGAGGCAAAAAATGCTGTATTCAGTGTATAAGACAAACCGATTTTCAGCCTCTTTTTGAGAAAAAAAGGTGTATCTTATACTCTGAAAAATACAGTAGGTCTTGCAAATCCACTCTGAGTTACATAAATACCTGTTCAGTGGAAGTAGCAGAAGAAAATCTATGCAATGAAGAAAGAAAGAAATTTAACTAAGACCAGTATATAATAGCAAAAGCCTGTACATCCTTTACCAATTGAAGAAACACCCAGAATGTACAGAGTTGTTGAATTTATTTAAATTATAAAACCCAGTATCCTAAAAAGTTTCAGCCTTTGTTGTCATCAACTACTAACAAGGAAGTTAGACTCACCTCATGACGAAATACAAATCCTGAAATGCCAGCCACTAACTCAGCCAGGAAGACCAGAGATAGAAACATAGCATACTAAAAAAGGAGAGAGAGAGAAAAAGAGAGGGGGGAGAGAGAGAAGAAACATCCACAGGTATAGAAAAGATTACTCACACTGAAAAGTGTTTCACCCTGCGGGGAAAAACAGTACTTCTAATATGCTGTTCTTATTTCCCCTTTGAAACCTTAGGTGTACACAATCAGCACCATATGAAAAGGTAGCAAACTAGGATCCCTCAGGGTATGAGGCTACCATTTTTTCTTAAGTTTACTCATTCAGTTGCAAGAAACTAAAAACAGATATGAGAAACCTGGGGGGGGGGGAGGGATCCGTCCTCCGAGTCTTTTTAAAGAACTGCAACAAGGATATTATATCTGGTAAAAGAAAGGTATTCATGTGATGGGATGTGCCTCCTACTCAACAGAAAGACTTTTCTAGGATCCTTTATGTATTATTGCTGAAAAAAATTGCTGAGAAAATCAGCATGTTAATGAAGAAGGTGCACGGCTGCTTCCCTGGGGTTGCCTTTTTCACAAAAGAAAGGAAAAGGGCTGGTGAAATGATACTTTCTTTCTTGAAGAAATAAACTGTTCAGTAATGTTGACACTGGTGGATTTATTATTTTTTTCCTGCTGGGCTAACCAACCATTAAAATACTGGAAATGGAATGGAATGGCAGCATGTTGAACTGCTTAGTCAAGAAGAGAAAGTAGTTCTAACATTTCTGGGCTAGTCTAGAGCCAACTAAGAAGCTACTGATAACTCAGTCCTCCTATGCCTATCCCAGTCCCTTTCAAAGTTATGGGACTCCGTGTATGTATCCAAAAAGCATTGCAATAGTGTAGTCATATAAGTTGTTAATTTCAAATTTCACAAGAAGATTGTGAGATCATAGCTTGGATACAGTCAAGTCAAGGAATGAAAGCAATTCTTTCTCTTATTCTGCATTCATTCTGGTCATATGAATAGATGCCTAAATGTGCAATGTTAATGCATACTAATAAATAAAAATATTATACAGAAATACAAAATCTGTGACATTCCAGTATGTGCTGGACTCTTGTTTTCTAACCTATGACTATTGGGTTGGGGACAAATTTTTCTGATTTCGATGTATGGGATTTGGCTCAGCGTTCATTCCTTATGGAATTTAAAAGCAGGTCTCCTCACCTTCTATAAAAAGGCAAGGGCAACGAACAACTGCCACTTGCCTAACATTAACAATACTGCCATCTGGGTATTTTATTACTTCGTTATTTCTGAAGTCTTTATTGTTCTACGCTATATTTCTAACTGATATTTAATTCTTGTGAAGAATGTTTCTTCCAAACTTCTAAACACGCACACATACACACATACATACATATATGTACAATGGGACATACAAGAGTCTCATCAACTCTTGAGGGTCAATATTGACCACTTCGGTGAGCCTGATCTAGGAAGAGGATACAGTATTTAAGGAATCATGATTTAAGCGGGGTTTTCAATTGCACAGAAAACTATCTGGCTTGAACAATTGGGCAAAAAACAAATCCTGAATTAAATACTTACTTTTATTCAAAAGCACTTAAAAATTAGAGGTATATATTTTGGATGGCTAAAACCATAGTTCCATTACAAATCAGTGGTATCTGCCTTCCATGTGGCTGCAGTCTCCAAGGTCCCATAGAGGAAACTTGACCAGGGATTTCTGCAGTGTTTCCTCCAGCAACAGCTACCAGCTGGCTCTGATTCTCAGTTCATTCAAGGAGGCTAGTTGGGAGTTGCTGCCAGAGAAAACTCTGCCAACATGCACTTATTGATCTCTGTTGACTTCAGGACTGCAGCCAAACCATTTATTATCAAAGTAAGCTGCTATCACAATGACATGGATTTGGATATGCCTGTAGTATTCTTCCATTCCCCTTCTCCCACCAAGATTCATATTAATTACTTTTTCCCATAACTGTGATGGAAAACCTATATAAAAATGTATAGAGGGACTATAACTATACATATAGTACAACTATAATTGGGATCAGAATTTCTGCCACTAAGTGATGCAGTTATTAAGTGAATCACACTCAATATTATGACATTTTTGCCATGGTCATTAAGTGAATTCAGCTTCCCCTATTGACTTCCCTTACTGAAAGCCAGCTGGGAAGGTGGCAAATAGCAATCATGTGACCGTGGGACACTAAAACCTTATATATGTATGATGGTTGCCAAATGCCTGAATTTTCATCATCTCATCATGAGATTAACACCTTTCTTTTCAAATCAAGAAATTTGTTGGGTTATATATTAATAATAAATATGCACATTATAAAAAGACGTTGAACTGTGAATTTCATATTTACCGGTAGGTATAGTTTTTCAAAAATATTATTATTTTTTCTAGCTTGGCATGGTATTTGAGGCATTTCAGAAAATGATATATGACAAAATTATACAAATAAAGTGATCTATAGTCTCATGTTTTTCACAGGTGTATGCCTACATGTGTACCTGAACCTTCAGCTTTCTAGAATGACATTATTTAACCTCCTCACCAGTTTCAGCATCCATGGGCTTCCTCGACATGTTGCAAAGCAGCCAAACAGTCCAAAAACAATGATTGTGGTACCCGTCCCGATGAGAACATATGGAGCATTAGTGGAGTTTTCAGCAATAAGTGAGATATAAGTGCCTAAAGTCAACTTCCCCCAAACACCAACAGCAAGAAGGATAACACCAGTTATCTGGAAAATATGAAGCAGGAAAAGAGAGGCTTGGTTAGATTTTATAAGGGTAGCATATGATCTTACTGACAACATAATTTTTTTCAAAGGTACAGAATAACTGATCAGAGAAAAAATACAAAAGTATTTATTAGGCTAATTAGGAAGAAACAATGTCACAAATCAAAGCTCCAGAACAGTAAATCAGCAGTCTACACAGATAATTTTACTGGCAAAAGTATCCCATATACTCAGGGGATTAGCATGCTAATTGTTTTCCTCAAGCTTTTTCTGTCAACTACTAAAAAAAACTGCATGCATTTGTTTTATTTTATCTTCATATTAAGTTCTGGTTTGAATCTCAAATATGAAAATGTTCTCAATTAGTCAACTTCTTTCCACAGCTTTTCCAGATTTCCCAGCCAGCATGATCCCAAAAGAAAAGCACCAACTTGGGAAAGACAAATCCAGATTTCCGTATTCACAAGAAAAGATCAAGCACTGACTCTTCCTTAGGAAAAATGTAAGATGTAAATTGTTGATGTTCTCAATCTGTCTTTATGCTACATATTGTTAAAAAAATATATAGCCTGCACACATTCCATTTATAATAATCCAGCATATGGTGAAATCAAGATGTCCTTTGCTGACATCTAGTGGATACTGTAAAATATATCATTTGCATATGTGGATATTCTTTTGCACATGGGATTACCGTATTTTTCGCCCTATAAGACGCTCCGGAATATAAGACGCACCCAATTTTAAAGGAGGAAAATCTAGAAAAAAAAGATTCTGAACCAAATACTGTAGTAAAATATTTTATATCAACTGTATAAAGTTAACAGCAGTTTAAGAACAATTTTATGTCAACCATGTAACATATTAAGAACTATCTTTACTCTCATTAACAGTCAGTAAAGACAGTAAACAGTGAAAGTAACAAAAATAAGGCTGTAATGTTTTTATTCGAACCCCAAGAATTCCTCTTCTTCGCTGCTATCAGAAATGAGGAAGGACAGATCCACACAGTCATTGCCATCACTTTCTTCCTCACTGGTGTTTGCCTGCCCCATTTTTAGATGACCCAGGTGGCTACATTCGGCATATAAGACGCACCCAGATTTTCACCCTCTTTTTTGGAGTAAAAAAGTGAGTCTTATAGGGCAAAAAATACATATCTAAAAACCACAGGTTTGTGGGGCAGTTTAAGAAAAAAAATGATTATATAGAACAGAATTACCACTTCTGGTGGTTGTATTGACAGAACACTAACTTCTGAAAAAGTTGCCCCTAAAATCTAGTCCTCTGTTGTTTCTCACTAGTTACAGTGGCCACCCAAAAATCACTGAAATACAGGTAGTCTTCATTTAACAATTGTAGTTGGGTCCAATAAATCAAGTGGTCACTACATGAAAACGCGACTGTGCTTATGTATTACTTCAGTTTTCTTTTGCTTTACAAGTCTGTGAAAATAGTAAATGCAAGGAGTTGCAAATGTCTATGGAGATTCTGAGTCATCCAGGTCATGGTTGTCCCAAAGGTGCTTTTTCAAGGGGCAACTGGACTTTCTGTTTTTTCTTTGAAGATGTTTCACTTCTCATCCAAGAAGCTTCTTCAGCTCTAACTGGATGGTGGGTTTATACTCCTTGTACACAGATGGTCATTTTCATTCTTTTAGCGAGTCATTAAGGTTACCTGGAGGTTGATCTGTGTCATCAGGGTCACCTGGGTGGTGCAAATGGGTTTGGAGCCTTTTTGGAACTGTTGAAAGGACTGTCTCTTAGCCTGGAGATAGATGATGTTGTATTCCTCCCCCTCTATTTAGAGAGGGCTGTTCAATTTTGACATAGATGGTCTCTTTGACCCCTCTTTCAAACCAGCTATCCTCTTTGTCCAAAATGTGGACTTTGCTGTCTTCAAAAGAGTGGCCTTTGTCTTTTTAAAAAAATATATTTTTATTGTTTTTACATTTAAAACAGTGCAGTACCACAAAATCGAAGTGACCATACTATCACATTATATACAAATAATCTCATCCATTAACTATTAGCCTACTTAATACATTATCTATCCTTCTATCCAATCACGTTATTTACAGTTTGTTCCACTCTTGTCACCTTGTCTTATACCAGCGATGGCGAACCTTTTTTGGCTCACGTGCCACAAGTGGGGAAAGCGCAAGGGGGTCGTGTGCGGGCGTGCCTCACCCATAATGCAATGCGTGACCCCCCAGTGGGCATGCGCGCACAACAGGCACGACCCGCCCCTTTTTACATGCTTTTTTCACCCTCACCAGGCTCCAGAGGCTTTATAGGAGCCTGGGGAGGGCGAAAAGAGCCTCCCCAGCCCCCCCCGGAGGCCCTCTGGAGGCTTCAGGGACCGTCCGGAGGCTTCCCTGACGTCTTCGGAGTGTTTAAAACGACCCCCCGAGCAAACCGGAAGTCACTTCCAGTTGACGAGGGCGAAAAAATGGCTTTTAAAGACGGTGAACTCAGCTGGCCAGCGTGCGCATGCGCGCTGGCCAGCTGACAGGGCAGCGTCTCGCGTGCCCTCACAAATGGCTCCGCGTGCCACCTGTGGCACGCGTGCCATAGGTTCGCCATCACTGTCTTATACCAATAATAAAATCTGTTCCAGACTTCAAAGTATTCCGATTCCCCTTTATTTTTTAGTTCAAGAGTGAGCCTATCTGCTTCCGCACAGGCCAAAATTTTCCTAACTATATTTAACTCTGCTGGTGTATTTTCTTTTTTCCAATACTGTGCATGTTATATGTGCCGCAGTTAGTACATGTATAATCACTGTATTTTTGGAGTATAAGACACACTTTTTTTCCTCAAAAAAAGAGGCTGAAAAGCTGGGTGTGTCTTATACACTGAATACAGCATTTTTTGCCATTTTTTGGAGAGCCATGCTGGGGGGAGATGCTATCTGTAGAACATCTTATACAGATTTTCTTTATACGCAGCATAACAATGAGAACCCAAATCAACTAGAGCTATAAATCCTGTATATAAAGTATAAACATGGAGGAAAAAAATGATTACAATCAATATAAATGGACTTAACTCAGCAATTAAAAGAAGGAAAATATTCCATAAATTAGAAAAACTACCGTATATACTTGAGTATAAGCCGAATTTTTCAGGCCACTTTTTGGGCTGAAAAATCCACTTCGGCTTATACTCCAGTGAACCAAAAAAAAAAAAAAGAACACCGAGGCTTCGGTGCTTCCGGGATCGCTCCCACCCCCTCCGCCACCTTCCTACTGGCTCCCACGGCCTCATGGCTCCTCAAAAGCACGGCGAAGAAGGAGGGGGCAGGGGTAACACACCCTTCCCTCCACGCTGCTGGCGCCCTTGCTTTATTTGAGTGCATCGCTGCTGCTTTCCTTTCTCGTCCCCACTTATGCCATTCTGAGTCCTCGCTTTCCTTGCCCTGTGCGCGTTTTGTATTTTACGCCCGCCGCTGCAACGCCACCGCGTCCTCCCGCTCCGCCTGGAGCGCCCCGGGAAGCCGGCGGCGCTGCGCTCCGTCTGCCTGCCGCTGCAACGCCACCGCGTCCTCCCACTCTGCCTGGAGCGCCCCGGGAAGCCGGCAGCGCTGCGCTCCGTCTGCCCGCCGCTGCAACGCCACCGCGTCCTCCCGCTCCGCCTGGAGCGCCCCGGGAAGCCGGTGGCGCTGCGCTCCGTCTGCCCGCCGCTGCAACGCCACCGCGTCCTCCCGCTCCGCCTGGTCCTTTTCCCTCTCCATGCTGGCCTCCTGCCTTCCTCCCGAGGAGGAGCTTGAAGGGCAGCGGGAAAAGGCTCGACTGAAGGGAAGCAGGTGCCGCGGGGGTGGGAGGCGCACCGGGGGCTTCGGGAAGGCGCCGGCTTCCCGGGGTGCTCTAGGCAGAGCGGGAGGACGCGGTGGCGTTGCAGCGGCGGGCAGACGGAGCGCAGCGCCACCGGCTTCCCGGGGCGCTCCAGGTGGAGCGGGAGGACGCGGTGGCGTTGCAGCGGCGGGCAGACGGAGCGCAGCGCCGCCGGCTTCCCGGGGCGCTCCAGGTGGAGCGGGAGGACGCGGTGGCGTTGCAGCTGCGGGCAGACGGAGCGCAGCGCCGCCGGCTTCCCGGGGCACTCCAGGCGGAGCGGGAGGACGCGGTGGCGTTGCAACGGCGGGCGTAAAATACAAAACGCGCACAGGGTAAGGAAAGCGAGGACTCAGAATGGCATAAGTGGGGACAAGAAAGGAAAGCAGCAGCGATGCACTCAAATAAAGCAAGGGCGCCAGCAGCGTGGAGGGAAGGGTGGGGGACACAACTGCCCGGGCTTATCGGTGCTCCCGGGGAAGAAGGAAAGATGGGGCAGGTGAAGAGGGATCTACCTCCTTCTTCTTCTGGCTTCCCCCGAACTGGAAACAAAGGAGGAAGAGGAGGCAGCTCCCCGCAGACAGGTGCAGCCTTAAGAGCCGTAGCGATGCCATGGCTTCCCAACAGCGCCCTTCAATACCTCCCGTCTACCTGCTAGCGGCCGTTATCCACGCCACTTTCCCGGCCCGAATTGGGCCGGGCGGCGGCCAATCCAAAAGCAAGCTCCTAGGCAAAGCGTTCTGGGAAATGTAGTCTCCCTCTCGTTATCCCTCAACACGCCGCCTTTCTCCCTTCAAGAGAGAAGAGCTTTTTATTTGATGATCTGTATTACGAGAGGATGCATGAATAGTGAGTGAGCCTCTTTTCCACATGCCTCAATTAAAGCAATTTTATTGTTATCTACCTGTATTTTTATTTTTGAAATTTACCGTGAGCTGCTGCATTTCCCAGCCTCGGCTTATAGTCGAGTCAATAACTTTTTCCAGTTTTTTGGGGTAAAATTAGGGGTCTCGGCTTATACTCGAGTCGGCTTATACTCAAGTATATACGGTAAAATGCGACTTAATCTGCCTACAAGAAGTGCATATTCAAAAGAGACATGAACACCTATTAACACAACCAAAGCTTGGAAAAACATTTACTACACTGGCGAACTGCAAGAAAAGAGGAGTGATCTTCTATATTAAAGATAACATTTCAGCGAAATTAATTTATGCAGATAAAGAGGAAAGAATTTTGATGGTGGAAATTATGGATAAGATTAAAAAAACTCCTAATTGAAATTTATGCTCCTAATGAAAAGCAAGATGAATTTTATAAAAAACTGCACAAAAAAATTTCGGACTTGGACTATGTTGATATTTGTATGATGGGAGACTTTAATGGCATTGTAAATCAGAACATGGACTATAAAACACACAAAACAACAAAGTTAAATAGAAAACTGCGTCTGAAATCCTTCTTTAGGATGATAGATGAAATAAATTTAAAAGACATATGGAGAGAAAGAAATATTACAAAAGAACAATATACTTTTTATTCAAATAGACATTCATTATTTTCCAGAATTGATATGATATGGGTTTCAACAGAATTGATTTGTAATGTACAAGAAATTGAAATTGAAGCAAGCACATGGGCGGATCATAATCCAATTACAATTAAATGGAAAGGCCAAAGGATAAGATCTAGATGGACATTAAATAATATCATATTGAAAGAAAAATATTTTATACAGAAAATGGAAAAAGAATTGGCTTTTCTCTTTACAGAAAATAGAAAAGAAGATACATCAATGCAGAACCTTTGGGATACTATGAAGGCTGTTATCAGAGGCCTGATAATAGACTATACAAGGAAGAGAAACTTAAAGAAAAGACAAACGCATAAAGCTCTAGACAATGACTATTAAAAACTTGAAAAAGAGTTACAGAGATCGCCACAAAAAAAAAGATGTTAAAATAAAAATGGATATAATCAAACATAAAATAGATCTACTGGAAAAGGAAGAACTGGCACAAAAATCAAAGGCATTAAACAGAATTACTTTGAAAATGCAAATAAACCAGGCAGATGGTTGGCATATAAATTGAAAAAAGAGAGAGGGGCAAAGAAAATATTCCAATTAAGAGACGAGCAAGTATAAATTCATTATGGAAATGCTGAGAAAAAGAAAATTATACAAGACTACTCTGCTAAGCTGCATCAACAAGAGAAAATGGAAGAGGGGGGGGGAGTTAAAAATATTTACAGGATGCTAATCTTCCCCAGATACCAGATGAAACTAGAATAATGTTGGAAAGTAAAATAACAATGATGGAGCTAATGGAAGCACTCAAAAAAAACAAAATAATGGAAAAGCCCCAGGTCCAGATGGATTGCCAGTGGAATTTTACAAAACATTTGAAGAAATCTTGTCTCTCCCTCTTTTAGAAGTTATGAATGAAGTTATATCAGAGAGCAGCATATCTAAATCATGGTCAGAAGCATATATTGTATTGCTACCCAAAGAGGAGACAGATCTAACACAAACCAAGAACTATAGAACAATATCTTTATTAAATTCAGATTACAAGATATTTGCATGTATACTAGCAGAGAGACTCAAAAAGTATTTAAATACTTTATCCACTCTGATCAAAATGGTGTTTCTTTTTTACCAAAGAGACAATTTAAACATAATATGAGAATGATTTTGAATACTTTGGAATACTATAAGGACCATCCTGAAAAACAAATGGCTTTGATGTTTCTTGACGCACAGAAGGCTTTTGACAACGTGAATTGGCAATTCATGTTTTTACAATTGGAACAGATGAATTTTGGTAAGAAATTTATCCAAACCATACAAATGGTATATCACAAACAAACTGCAAAGATAATGGTAAATGGAGAATTGACAGATTCTATTGAAATAAAGAAAGGTATGAGTCAAGGTTGCCCATTATCACCGTTACTTTTTGTCTTAACATGAGAAGTCTTAAATAGAAAGATTAGAGAAGAAGAAGAAGAAATAAAAGGAATGAAAATTTAAAAAGAAGAATACAAGCTACAAGCATTTGCAGATGATTTGGTATTTATTCTTGAAGACCCACTCGAGACAGCACCCAAATTGTTGGAAAGAATAGGAGTATGGAAAAGTAGCAGGCTTGAAAATAAATAAAGACAAAACAAAGATTTTGACAAAGAACATACCATTAAGACGAAAGGAAGAGTTGGAAGAAGCTTTGCAGATTCAAATCACAAATAAAGGTTAAATATCTAGGGATATACTTATCAGCTAGATGTAGCACTCTCAAGGAGGATAATTATACTAGACTAAAACAACAAATTGCAACTGATTTGATGAAATGGGAAAACCTGCAACTATCAATGTTAGGAAGAATCTCTATAATTAAAACGAACATTTTACCCAGAATTTTATACCTGTTCCAGACAATTCCAATTAGATTGGGCAAGGACTTTTTTGAAGATCTAAATAAAATAGTCTCGAAGTTTATATGGCAAGGAAAAAAAAGCAAAAATAAAACTTAAATTGTTACAAGATGCTAGAATAAGAGGAGGATTGGGCTTACCTGATTGGGAGTTATATTATCAAGCAACAAACCTGATGTGGATTAAGGAGTGAGTAACACTAAAAAATACCAGATTATTGAATGTAGAGGGTCATGGTTTACTGTTGGGATGGCATGCTTTTTTATGGTATAAGAGAACTAAAGCACATGGTTATTTTAGAAGACATTATATAAGGGAGGCCTTGTTATTAAATTGGGAAAAGGTTAAAAGATTACACTACTTAAAAAACTCCAGGCTGGATATCAACTATTGAAGCATTTTCATATCCAATAATAAATAAAAAGGAGCAAACAGTTAGATATGTTGAAATATTGAATACAGAGGGTGAACTCAAATCTATTCAAGAGTTGAAACAAGAAGGCTTCCGGTGACGTCAGGGCGTATGGTCGGTGGTGGAGAAAACTCCTCTCCTCCTAGCTGACCCTTTCCCGTGGCTGGCGGCGATTTAGGGCCATCGCGAACCGCGGGGGGGCTCACGAATGAAAGAGGATATTGAGGTGTATGAGGAGGTGGCAAATTCCACACACCGAAATCCCTCTAAGGCACTGCCGCGGGAAGAGGGCGACATGGGGTCGCCCCAAAGCCGAGACTGACCCTTTTGGTTGGGGAAGCCGTCGTCACAACGCAGTTGCTCTCTAGATGGATTGAACGGAGGTGATTCTCTTAACTTTCTTTTGCCTCTTTGCTGCTGGAAGATTGGTCGTGATGAAGTAGAGACAGCTGTCGGATTGGAGTGAGTGGCCATTTCTGCTTGTTGCTGGGCTAGCTGTCTTTTCGACTGCCATACCGGAGGTGTTTGATCCGTGACAGAATTCTCTTAGTTAATCTACTTCTCTCTCCCTACTGCTGGGAGCTCTAACACTCTGGACCTCCCCTATAACTGGATTGCAGTGGAGTAGATTGGATTGTCTGCTGAATTTCGCTGAATTAGAACTAAGAAACTCAAACATACGGGGGTGATGATCTATTAATTAAACGTCCCTTCCAGCTGAGCAGTAAAGGAGGTGGGCTCAGAATCGAGGAGATTCAAAGAGTTATACCACCACCTAGTGGTTTCTTTGGGTCATGTCTACAAATTACATCTCCACTAGATCAACAAAGAAAATCCTTCCCTCCTCTGCAAACCCAAGCCCCAAGGGGATATCTACTAGATCACTGGAAGACATGTCGACCTCTGGTAATCCCCCGTCTATGCAAGCCCTCCAGGGGATGATGCAGGCTATACAAGACTTGATGACTAAAAACTTTGCAGATCTACGATCGAATGTTAAATCTGAAATGGGAGGAGTCAGGGAGGAAATTAAACAGCTGCGTGGAGATATGCGAGAATTCCAGCAGGCTTTGGCAAAGCAGGAGGAAAGGACCCAGGAGGTGGAATTAAGAATGGAAAGATGTGAGGGACATATGGATCGATGGGAACAGAAACAACCAATGGTTACTAAAAGGTTAATGGATGAGATCTCCTTCTTAGAAATGGAAAGATCCTCCTTCTTCCTCAGACTTCAAAATGTGGTGGAAGAAAGGGATGAGAACCTGGAGGAAATTGTGGGAGACATGGTGGCAGAGTCTCTGGACACAGCTAGGAGTCAGGTGCAGCAGGATATAGATCAGGCTTTCAGGGTGTTCACTGGGTATGCGAAGCGTAATAATCTCCCTCGAGAAATCCATGTGCGTTTCAACAAGAGAGCGCTATGTGAGGAATTCTTTAAACGTACTAGGAACCAAACTTTAACATATAAGGGGCGACAGATTACTATTCTGAGGCAGGTCCCGAGATGTGTCCGGGAACGGAGACGGGAATATCAATTCCTTACTTTAATACTAAGAAGAAATGCAATCGTGTATCGATGGATGTTACCTGAGGGTTTACTAATGACATGGAGGGACAAAAAGGTTAGGATTAGGAATTTACAGGAGGCCAGGGACTTTATACAACAGCAATTTAATACAATAGACTTGGAAAGAGAAGGAGAAGCAGAAACGGAGAGTAGGAGTCAGGAGGAACCGAATGAAGATGATAGGGGGACAGTCAATATAGGGGGAGGAGAGGAAAGTGAAGGGATAAGAGAAGGGGAAGGAAGACCAATACTAGCAACACAGAGAGAAACAAGACAACCCAAGAAAGCCACAACCAAAGGGCAGTAAAGAATAGGAACGACAGGTATAATGGGGGAATGTATATGTTTATTGTCGGTAAATATTAACGGCTTAAATGGCCCCTCTAAACGAAATAGAATTCTGAATAAATTGACTAAGCTCAAATATGATATTATTTGTTTACAAGAGACTCATATAAAGAAGGATCATGCGCATCTACTGAGACATCGGAAATTGGGTAATATGTTCACTGCCTTAGCAGAACAAAAAAAGAGAGGTTTAGTGTTTTATGTGCAACACCATTTGAAAGCCCAACAAATTTTTGCTGATCAGGAAGGAAGGGTTTTAATGATAGAGATAGAGATTGGACAGAGGAAGTGCCTTCTGGTTGGTATATACGCCCCCAATGTCAATCAAAGGGCCTTTTATGAAGATCTGTATGGGAGATAAGGGGAAGTGGAATATGATCATATCTGCGTACTGGGGGATTTTAATGCGGTGGTGGACAAATCTCAGGATTATATCTGGGGGGGAAATCAATGAGGTCTGAAAGAAATTTAAAAAACCCTACCAAGGATATGTCATAAGATAAGGGAGGAATTTGGCCTACAAGATGTTTGGAGATTACACAACCCTGGGAAAAGGCAATACACCTATTTCTCCCCCAGACACCACTCCTGGACACGTTTAGACATGGTCTGGATGTCTCCAGAACTGAGGGGAATGGTGTCTGGAATAGAAATTGGTACTAATGAATGGGTGGATCATAGTCCTATAAGGCTGACATGGAAGATTCCTGGATA
Organism: Natrix helvetica; assembly: GCF_964273705.1. NCBI lineage: Eukaryota > Metazoa > Chordata > Lepidosauria > Squamata > Natricidae > Natrix > Natrix helvetica. Next base: position 62,501,101 of record NC_138550.1, read on the forward strand.
TAGGCAAACTAGATGGAGAATGTGGGTGGGGGCTTTGCAGGATGAAGACTTTATGGGGTCTTTTAAAAAAGAGATGAGTTTTTTTATCCAAGAGAATAAAACCGAAGACACATCCATCTATAATACTTGGGACACGGCTAAGGCAGTTATGAGGGGCTTACTGATTAAATACAGTGCTAACTGTCGCAAAATTAAAAGAGCACAACGGAAAGAATTCCTGAATAATTTGAGTAGAGTTGAGCAGAGAATGCAAGAAGGGAATGAGCAGGAACATCTGGTCGAGGAAAGGTCGTTCTGGCAACATCAGATTAGCTTGCTAGATAAAGAAGAGTTAGCTTCTAAGATTAAATGGTCTAAACAACATTACTTTGAGAATGCCAATAAGCCAGGTAGATGGCTCTCATACCGTTTAAGGAAGGAAGGCGAACAACGTAGGATAGAGGGGTTGAAGGATTTGGATGGAAACTTCCATACTACTAAGGAAGGGAAAAAGAAAGTGGCACAAGAATTTTTCACCAAACTGTATGAGAAAGGGGCAGAAGAGATACAAGGAATCAGACAGTTTTTGAATAAATCTGACCTACCACAAGTCCCTGAATCTGTGAAGCAACTTCTTAACACTGATATAACGGAAGGGGAAGTAGAAGCAGCCATGAGGAAACAAGCCAATGGGAAGACCCCGGGTACAGATGGGCTCCCGGTTGAACTATATAAGGCGATGTTTGGGTACTGGGTAAATATATGACAGAATTGTATAATAGAGTGATGAGGGATACCCAGACTCCAGCATCGTGGTCTGAAGCGTTTATTTCCATTATTCCCAAGGAAGGGACTGACCTGTCACTTATTAGAAATTACAGGCCAATTTCGCTGCTAAACTCTGATTATAAATTTTTTGCGGCAGTGTTAGCAGCAAGACTTACCTGTTTTCTCAATACCTTCATACACTCAGATCAGAATGGCTTCCTCCCCAATCGTCACCTACGGGATAATTTGAGGATGATTATGAATACCCTGGAATATTTTGAGGCATCCCTGGATAAACAGATGGCCGTAGTTTTTGTCGACGCCCAAAAGGCATTTGATCGGGTTTCCTGGGACTTTATGATATCCCAGATGGAATATATGGATTTTGGCACAAAATTTCTTGGGGCAATTCAGGCCATATATCAAAAACAAACAGCAAAGGTATTGATTGAGGGAGATCAAACAGGGAAGATCGAGATTTATAGAGGTACAAGACAGGGTTGCCCCTTATCCTCGCTCTTATTTGTCTTGACTTTGGAACCTCTACTGAGAGAAGTAAGACGGAAAAGCGAGATAAAGGGAATGAGGATTAGACGGGAGGATGCTGATGATCTGGCCTTCATTCTAGAGGAACCAAGGGAATCAGGACCGCATTTGTTAGAACTAATTAGGGAATTTGGGAGCGTTGCAGGTCTACTTCTTAATGAAGATAAGACCAAAATGTTGGTCAAAAACATGACCACAAGACAGAACCATCAACTTGAACATCTAGTGGGTCTGAAGTCAGTAAAAAAAATCAAATATTTAGGAATATGGCTGACGGGGAGATGTAGCTCCATAAAGGAGGACAACTATGTTCACCTTTACAAACAGATGGTCCAAGATTTCGGCAGATGGAAGAACCTACAACTCTCCCTTATGGGGAGAATAGCAGTTATTAAAATGTGTACTCTCCCCAAATGGCTATTTTTATTTCAATCGGCTCCTGTAAGATTGGAAAAGAAATTCTTTAATGAAATGAATAGAGCCGTCTCAAAATTTATTTGGCAAGGTAAAAAACCTAGAATTAAATTGAAAATGATGCAGGAACCTAGAATTAGAGGGGGATTTGGTCTCCCCAATTGGCAGCTTTATTATCAGGCGGCTTTATTAATTTGGATTAAAGAATGGATGACCCTGAGAAGAACACGGCTCCTGACTATTGAAGGCTGAGGCCTACAGTATGGTTGGCACTATTATATTTGGCCCGGTTCAGAGCGACCCAAACACTTTAACAACCACTTGGTGCGTAGGACCTTGAGCTACTCTTGGGAGAAGTTGAGGAGGAAGTTATACTTGAAGGTGCCATGCTGGATCTCTACTCAGGAAGCCCTTGTTTATCCAACACGATACAGAGGGGAGAAGATCTTGACATATGAAGAGATCTTAGACTCACAGGGGAATTTGAAGACCAGGGAGTCACTAGCTTTGCAAGGGTACCATATCGACTGGTGGCCATATTCCCAGATACTCTCAAGGTTTAAAAAAGATCAGAAGACTGAAGGTATATATCCCTATAAACAAGAACTGAACAAGGTTCTTTTTGGAACAGAGAAAGGGATGCTTTCCAAGTGTTACGGACATCTATTGCTATTGGACGTAGGGGAAGAAGTGGTCAAAGACTGCATGATTGCTTGGGGACGGAATATAGGACGCACATTGGACTTTCAAAGTTGGGAAGAAATTTGGTTTAAAAATATGAAATTGACTATGGCAGCCTCATATAAGGAAAATACATATAAAATGATATATCGGTGGCATCTACCACCGGCAAGACTGGCCAGAATGTTCCCTGGGATCATGCCTAATTGCTGGAAATGTGGTCACAGAGAGGGGACCTATTTCCATCAGTGGTGGACCTGCCCAATGGCGATTAAATACTGGAAAAAAATTAGGCGGTGGTTAATAGAAATCACCCAACATCAATTAGATTTGAAACCTGAAACCTTCCTGTTAGGACTCAAACCCCCAGATATCAACATCGAGATATGGTTCTTGGTGTTGCACATAATCATTGCGGCAAGATTGGCATTTGCCCAGGAATGGAAGAGCGATCAAATACCAATGGATAGGGCAGTAATAAATAAAATTAATGAATGCGCAGAATCGGATAGACTAACAAAATTAATTAAAGGAAAAAAGGACTCAGAATTCTATAACTCGTGGAAGAGGTGGTACAATTGGGTATGGGAACGACCGAATAATAACAACTGAAGCAATAATATATGTTTAAATCACATACTGGTAAATAATATTAATCAGAAATTAAAGGACGAATAAGAATTGACGATGTAGGTACGCTGACTAGATGGGCTGCATATAGTGTAAATGTTGGTGCTAAATATTAGGCCCATTATTAGGACGGTAATGTTAAGTTTAGTTATTTAAACATCATGATTTTTTGCGCTGTGACGGCAATATGTTTGAAATTATGTTTGTATGATTTTATTTTTATAAGAATAAATAAAAATTTATAAAGAGTTGAAACAAGAAGAAATAGAAATAAATTGGTATTCAAATCTACAGATACAATCTAGATAGAATGAAGATAGAAAATCAAAAAGTCTTTACAATGAAAAGATAAAATTTTAACAGATGAAAAGTAATTTAAAAACTATATGGATATTTATTAGAGACTAAATTACAAGAGGAACAAGTTAAAGAAACTGTGATAGCTTGGGGAAAAACTTTGGGCATGGGATAGATTTAGAGAAATGGCAGAAATTGTGGTTTCAAAATTATAAAATGACAATGTCAATTGCATATAAAGAAAATTTGTATAAGATGTTTTACAGGTGGCATCTACCCACAACGAGAATTGCAAGAATGTCTAAGAATAAATCGAAAAAGTGCTGGAAATGTCATCAGATATCGGGTTCATACTACCACATGTGGTGGACTTGTATTGAAGCTAAAAGATACTGGACTAAAATCCACATGTGGTTGGAGAAAATGATACACAAACACACAGACCTTAAACCAGAGATCTTTTTACTGGGAATCATAACAGAAATTTACAACAAAGACTTAAAATATTTGATTGTAAACGTTTTAACAGCAGCTAGCATTGTATTTGCAAAAAACTGGAAAAATGAAATGATACCAAAACAGGAAGAAGTTATTCAAAAGATAATGGAGTGCGCTGAAATGAGCAAATTGACATTTGAAATTAGAGAACAAGAAGACGAGCAATTTTATAAGATATGGGATTTGTTTTATCAGTGGCTGGAAAAAAGAACCTGGACAAGAAAAATGTTTTACTTATGTTTTAATTGAAGGAGTCCCTTTATCATGAATTGCATAGCCTGAGGGTCCCAGAGCCTGCTTTCGAAGTTGATTTGTTTTCACTCGTTTTCAATAAAAGATTCCTTTTGAAAATACTAGGTTTTCAAGAGTCTACACTTTTTTGAAAGGGGGGGGGGGCAAGGCAGGTCCTTACATAAAGTAGGCTCTGGGACCCTCCGAGGGGACCCTACAACAGTCCAAACAGAGCAGCGAAGAAGGGGAAGGCAACTGCTGGGGATCTCGACAACTAACCAACCCGATACCGGCTCCATATGTCCCATAAAAGACATCAAAGCTGTCTTTGAAAGTTCCACGAAGCCCCGATAGTCTGTCGGCATAGGAAAAAGGGATAGCTGGTACAGAAAAAACAGGGGTTGACCCTCACCCATGGCAGCTGCAAACCTGGGTGGCAAAAGGAACTGGAAGCCCTTTCCGATCAGGAAGAACTGACTGGGAAATCACTAACAGATGATCATTTGAAGCAGCACATCAACCACCTCATGATGGAAGCCCTGCAAAACCTCAACGTCTGAGGTGATCCGGGATGCCAATGGAGGAGACTGGGCAATCCAGAGCCGAAGGACCCTGAGCAGTCACCCCTGATCCAGCCATGACTAAACAAGCAGCTGACCAAACCATGGGAGCAGCAGCCACGCCAGGGATTCAGCTTCCTGCCATTCCAGCCCAGGCGATGTTTCTCAGCCAACCCAGAAACCCACAGCTAAAGAGGAAAGCTCCCTCTTGGGAGGGGATAAAATTTGACAGAGATCCCCAGAAATTGGAGTTTTTCCTGGCCCAGCCCTCACCTATATGCAAGAATATGAATGCAATTTTCCAACCTAGGGAGCACAAGTGCGAGTCACCACCCTAGCCCTGGAGGGGACAGCTGCCAGATGGATGGTCACCCTCCAGAATGCCAATGCTCCAGAGCTGCGGGACTTCGATCGATTCATGACAGCCTTGTGCCACCACTTCAAAGACCACCTCGCTGATCGCAAAGCCCATGACCATATTAGAGTCATAAAGCAGGGTTGTCACCCTGTGCTGAATGCACCGAGGAATTTTGACCTAGCCGTCCAAGTCAACTGGCCAAAAGATATCCAAGACTGCTGGTTCAAAGTTGGACTCAATGACAACCTGTACACTGCCTGCCTGGCCCGAGGGCCCCCTAACTGCCTGCATGAATAGTACCTGGTGGCAGAGGAGGCAAAGATTCACATGACCCAAAACCAGTACCACGCTGGCAGAGCCTGGAGAAGATCCCCATCCCAGGGGTGGCAGGAATCATTCAAGCCCCAAACTGCCATGAGGCTGAGGCCATCAGATTGCTTCAACTGTGGGAAGAAGGGGCATCGCGCAGCAGAGTGCCATCAAAACCCCCCGCCAGAAACCCTGATCACCCGTCAGGGGTGAAACCTGCAAAACCCACCCCCAGGGAAAGAAACCACACTAAGGAGCCAGGAGGCCGTGGAGTTTCGCTCCCCCCCCAAACCCAGAGGAAGGAACTACAGCACTCCAAAAAGACTCCAGCCAATCTGAAAGCGACCCAGAAGATGACCTGCTGGCAAGTGACCCAATCAAACCACTCACCCTACCCATAAGACTTTGTATCCCCAGCTTTGTATCCCCCAAAAGAAAAAGAGAAATCATTGGTCCAGGGTTGGCATCATAGCTTTTTAAGGATTTCAAAAGCTGTTCTTTTAATTTTGGGGTCTCGCTTTTTGGGATACACCCCGTGCCCCGTGCCTCACACACAAACCACACACACAAACAAACACACTCTCACAAACACACACACAGAGGAGACGAATCCAAGGTCAGAGAAGGAACCCTTACAAGTCCAAGTTGCTGCCTCCTCCACACCCACCACCCTTTCTTCTGAAGGAAAAAGCCTCCAGCCCAGAAATGATGCTCTCAGAGGAGGAGAGCCATGCTGCAAAGCAAGAAAAAAGAGGAAGAAAAACCTCACAACTTTAAAAATCTAGGGAGAAACACCCCCCTCCAGTCTCCTCCTCCCCGACGTGACTGCTTCTGAACTAAAAGAGACGTGGTTTGGAACGAAAGGAGGCGAGCAATTGAGCAGGAAAGCCAGAGCGGGAGAGACCAACTGCCAGCAAGAGCAATGTCAGTCTCAGGGATTTCGCTTATGGCTACCTTTTTTCTTCCTTCCTTCCTTTCCCTCAAGCAGCAGAAACTGTGCTTGGTTTGCAGGGTCTGAGCTTTACTTTCCCTTTCTGCCTTTTCCCACTTTCCAGGAAAGGAATGCTGCTTCTTTTGCTGCCACCCCACAAAAAAACTCACTTTCTTTCTCCTTCCTTGTCATCTTCCTTCCTTCCTTCCCTCCCCTCTACCCACTCCCTTCGCTGCCTCCATCCTTCTCATTCCCATCTCATTCCTTCCTCCACACTCAAGAAGGTACGAGGGGAGCAAGGGAGATTGTCAGTTCTGCCAGTGGCCGTGCTTACCATGGCTGTAGCTTTCCCACACGGGGTGGGGCAGGGCAGTCCCAGTCGAAGGGAAGCTGCATGGGCTGCAAGGCCAGGCCAGCAAACAGGCCATGGGGGCACTGGTGGTGGGTGCAGCACTGATCTATAACTGGATAGCAACCATCCAGCCTGGAACATAGTGAGCCTTAGATCTGTGGAGCAGCTCTGGAGCCAGCTAGGGGCCACCTCCTCTGCCTTAGTCCAGCCCCCTGGGGTTGCACACAGGAGGCAGCGAATGCCCAGGAGGCAGGGCTGAGACAGTTCCTCGCTGGCTCCAGAGCAGCCCCACGGATCTAAGGTTGACCACGTTCCAGCCCAGATGGCGACCAAGAAGTTATAGATTAGCACCTGGCCTGCTGGGGCTGAGCCACCAGGGGGTGGTCCTTCGCTGTCTCAAGGGCACCCCCGTCGGCCAGATCTAGCCACATCGTGGGTCAGATCTGGCTCACGGACCTTGAGTTTGACACCCCTGTTTTAAAAGCTTCGGGGAAATAGAAGCAGAATTCTGACTATTCAGGCCACCCAGTATGGAGCAAATTTGACAAATGTTTAAGAGAGACTGTTGTGCCATGTCAATATTAGGAGGTTGTCCTATGAGCATTCATAATATGCTTTGGAATGTTTCAATTAAAGATTGAAATGAATACTTTACATAAATTAATGCACTGAATGAAATATTATTGATTTAGTAGACATGAAAAAATGAGTGAATACTGAATGTATTTTGCACTGGGCACTTAATTGTAAATGAGTTAACTGTAATGTCTGTCTGAAGCTGCAAAAGAAAATTATAATTAAAACTGAAAACTATAACAATGTTGCTATTAAAAACTAGCCAACAAAACATTTAATTAATTAAACACCAAATGGCTCTCAAGGAGGCTTTAAGCTTTCCCAAACAAATTGAACATACGGCTTGCAATTTGTCCTTCAAGTGCTATTTGCTGCCTCTATTAATATGATGGAGAAATGACTTGTTTAAGCTTTGAAATCCAAAATAATATTTAACTTGGTTTTATGAGGAAAGTCTTTGCTCAGGAGCAACAACCAGCTTTTTTCTTCACTAACTTTATCACAGCAAAAAACAAGTCTCTGGGGTTTTATTCTGTTGAGAAACTCAGAGAAGACAGATCCAAAGAATAGAGCATTGGTCTTACCTGAACACTTCTTCTCGTCATGCTGAAGAATAATACAATTTGTGGATGTTCCTCTGTTTCCCTGCTTTGAGGCTGAGTCAATCATTTCTTTAGTCTGCCTCCTCCTACTATGCATGCCCAGTTTTGATGAAGGCTGATTGATTGACTTTTGGAGTTCTTTGGTGCTGTTACGATCACTCCCAGACTTAGGAGCCAATAGTTGCCATGGTGGGATTGTATTATCCTTCAGCATGAGAAGAAGCGTTCAGGTAAGATCAACATTCTTTCTCCATCGTGCTGACAGGATAATACAATTTGTGGGACCTACCAAAGCTGGCTGTCCTAAGGGTGGGGCAAAGTCTGGTCCTGGACCCTCACCACCATATATACTTTACTTTTTTTTACTTTATTGTCATTTACATATATACACAGTTTACACATACAACAAAATTCACATAATACCCAGAGACCAGGCCCAACACACATAACAATCCCCAAACACACCCCCACCCACCAAAAAAATTCCCGCCCCTAAACCACCCGAACATCCACACAACAGACCAAGTAGTGCTGTCCAATAGCTCATAGTCAATAGCCCTTTAGTTCATTGTTAAGTGCAATTATAGCTCTGGGATAAAAGCTATTCAGAAGACATGTGGCCCTAGTTTTAATTGTTCTGTATCTTTTGCCAGAAGGCAACAGTCTAAAAAGATTGTAAGCAGGATGGGAAGAGTCTCTGACAATGTTATGCAACTTCCTCAAACTCTTCCTTCGTGAGATGCGAAGATGTCATCCAGGGCTAGTACCTGGAGCCCGGTGATATTCTGGGCAGTTTTAATGATTCTCTGTAGAGCTTTTTTGTCCGCTGCAGAGCTGCTCCCATACCATGCAAGAATGCCATATGTCAGGACACTCTCAATAGTGCTGTGATAGTAGGACAGAAGTAGATGCTGAGATAGATTTATCTTCCTTAGCATTCTCAGGAAGTACAGCCTCTTCTGTGCCTTCTTCACAAGCATGTTAGCATTCATGTACAATGGTAAATGTACATCTCTCTTCCTCTTGAAGTCAATTATAAGTTCTTTAGTTTTTTTGGTATTAAGTGTAAGATTATTTTCTTTACACCAAAATGTCAGCCCTTGTACTTCCTTCCTATAAGCAGACTCGTTGTTCTTATTAATGAGCTCCACCACTGTCGTGTCATCCGCAAATTTAATAATCGTGTTGGTGTTATACAATGAAGTACAGTCATGTGTGTATAAAGAATAAAGGAAGGGGCTTAGCACACAACCCTGGGGGGATCCTGTGCTTAATGTCAGAGTAGAAGAATGGTGAGATCCCATCTTTACTGACTGTGGCCTATCTGTCAGAAAACCCTTTATTCACAAACAAATCCTCTGATTTATACCCAAATTGGACATTTTAAGAAACAACCTATTGGGTAGAATGGTGTTAAAGACAGAGCTATAATTTACAAATAGCAATCTTACATATGTTCCCTGTTGTTCCAAATGATTTAATACAGTATGGACAACAATAGACATAGCATCATCAGTTGATCTATTACTCCTATATGCAAATTGGTATGGGTCCAAAGTAGATGGAAGATTATCCTTAATATAGTTCAACATCAGTCTCTCAAAACATTTCATGACAACAAATGTTAAAGCTATTGGTCTATAATCATTAAGAGATACCACTACTGTCTGCTTAGGAAGTGGCACTATAATGGATGTCTTCAGGCAGGTGGAAATAGAGCACTGCAACAGGGATAGATTGAAAATATCCGTGAACACTCCAGCTAGCTCTGCAGCACAGTTCTTAACAACTCGTCCCATGATTCCATCAGGCCCAGCTGCCTTCCAGATGTTAACATTCTGAAAAGCGTTTCTCACATCAGAGAACTGCAGTAGAAGTGGTTGTCTATCGATGGTAGGTGTTAGTAGTGTACTATCAGTGGTAGATGCTGGAATGATGGTTGTTCCTGTTTCCAACTCAAAATGGCTGAAGAATTGATTTAGCTGTTCCGCCAAAGAGTCATTACTGCTGGACAAACTATTTTTATTGCTCTGCCCTGTGATTTGTCACAGACTTTGCCATACCTGATGAGAGTCCAAGTTCTCAAAAAGATGTTCAATCCTCCGTCTGTACATAGCTTTAGCGCCCCTGATGCCCTTTTTCAATTTATCTCTCACCTCGCTATACTGTAGCGAATCACCAGAGTGGAAAGCAGCATTTCTAGCTCTTAGTAAAAGACACACTTCTCTATTTATCCAGGGCTTATTGTTAGAGAACCACCCGTACCTATCTGGTGGTAGTGACAACATCAATGCAGCTTTTGATAAAGAACAGTACTGCTGAAGTGTAAGTATCAATATTGTCCTCCTCAAACAGTGCCCAATCAGTGCTCCTAAAGCAATCTTGAAGTTGCTCTGATGCACCCTCTGACTACACTTGTATTTCTCTCTGAAGTACTCTTCTGCTGAAGGCTGCCTCCCCTGATGCAAAGACATCCAGCTTGTAGTGTCTGATGAACGGAGAAGATCATGTTGCCGCCCTACAGATATCCTCGATGGAAGCCTGGGTATTCCATGCTGCCATTGTGGCCGTGCTCCTCGTTGAGTGAACCATCACTCATCCAGGCAGTGGCAACGACTGCAGTTCATAAGTCTTAGTAATGCATGTCCGAATCCACCGGCCTATTGTTGATGATGAAATCTTGTTGCTCAATGAGCTTGGCCTAATTGAGACGAACATTGACTTTGTCTTCCTGATAGGAGCTGCTCTCTTTAGATAGTTGCGGATCACCCTTTTAAGGAGTGCCACCTCTTTTCTAACTCATGTACCAGCCTAGGACAGAAATCCAGCAGTACTATCTCCTGTTCTCTGTGAAAGGTGGAATTCACTTTCAGTAGAAAGGTGGGATCTAGCCATAACACTGTTCTATTTGAGTGTAATATACATAGATCCTCTCTTATGGACAGGACTGCCAGTTCAGATATTCGTCTGGCGGAGGTAATTGCCACAAGGAAGACCACTTTCCAGGTGAGGAAGTTAAAACTGGTGGAACGTAACAGTTCTAATGGTTCTACCATTAATCCTCTCAGGGCTTTCGTCAGGTCCCATGTTGGATATCTATGAACAACTGGAGGTTGTAGGTTAGTTGCTCCTCTGAGGAAGCTGCATGCCAGTGGGTGCCAGGTGATGGATCCCAACCTCCCACGGCCCAAGACTGATGCTATCGATGTTACCTATGTGCGTAAGGTATTGAGAGACAGGCCTTTGACCAGGCCTTCCTGTAGAAATTCTAGAATTTTTATCACTGATACTGTGGTTTGTTCAATATTTGTTTTATCATACCAACCACAGAAGGCTCTCCATGTGGTGTCGTAGATTCTATTGGTTGAAGGCCTTCTAGAGGCCTGTACTGTCTAAATAACCTTGGTGGAGCACTTGAACTGACCTAATCTAGCCCGTTCAAGTATCAGACGGTCAGTTGAAGCCACTATAGTTCTGATTGTAGCAGATCCTACTGGCTGAGATTTACTCTGTCTGTGAAGATCCTCCACAGCCTGGCCACCGATAGGTTTACCAGATCTGGGAACCACGGTCGTCTGGTCCAGTGTGGTGCTATGAGTAGGACCTCTGCCCTCTCCTCCACTACTTTCCTGATCACTTTCGGGATCAGTGGTAGTGGTAGGAATGCATATAACAGTCCCTTGGCCATGGGCTGTAGAGATCATTGGCTCCTTCTGCTCCCAGTGTTGGGAATCTTGCGTAGAATCTTGGCAGCTGCATGTTTGTTTTGGATGCAAAAAGATCCAGGGCTAGACTCCCAAATCTTTTCACCACTCCTTGAATAGGTTGGGATGTAGGTGCCACTCTGAGTGATCGACTCTTGTTCTGCTGAGACACTCTGCCTGTACCTTCACTGACACAGAGATGTGTTCTGCTCTGAGTGAGAGGAGATGCCTCTCTGCCCAGAGGCCTAAGCGCCCTGCTTCTTGCATGAGCGCCTTAGAGTGTGTCTCCCCCATCAGTTTATATGGGCCTTGGCGACCACGTTGTCCGTCAGGATGAGTATGTGTCGACCCTTTGCAACTCCTTGGAACCTTTTTAGAACGAGGTGAGTCACCCTGAGTTCCAGCCAGTTGATGTTGTTCTTGAGGTCCACTAGAGACCACCAACCTATGCCTCACCAACTGGCAATGTGCACCCCAACTGAAAAGGCTGGTGTCTGTTGTGATGGTCAGGCGATTCAGCTCCTTGAAGCCACACCCCCTGGTTATGGCTTGTGACCTCCACCACTGAAGTGATTACCTCACCCTTGGTGGAACCCACACCCTGATCTTGGCATTGTTCCTGCCTGATCTCTAATGTGGAGGAGGAACTATTGCAATGTCCTTGCATGGAGGCGTGCCCACGGCACGATTGCTATGTAGGACACCATTTTGCCTAGGGGCTACAGTAGCAGATCCAAAAACATTGTTTGGGCTGTTAGGATCTGATCTGCCAGTGCTTTTATGCTGGTTTGACGTTCCTGTGACAAATACACCTCGCATAAGGTGGTATCTATGACTGCTCTCAAATGTAGCAGTCAATTGGCTGGAGTCAAATGGCTCTTGTCGAAGTTGACAGAAAATCCCTGCTTCTGCAGTGCCTGTATTGCTATTTCCAAGTCCTCCTTTGCCCTGGTCCTTGTTGAGGACTGTACCAATATGTCAACCAAATAGCATTGGACATGAGCCGGAATAGTTCTGAGATGTGCTGCCACTACTGTGGTGAATGTTCTGAGCACTGAGGATAGTCTGAATGGAAGGGCTCTGTACTGGTAAAAATCTTCTGTATACTATGTGACAGTTTAGACTTTTGAGGTCCAGAATTGCTCTCCACCCCCCTGAAGCCTTTGGCACCATGAACAGGATTAAATAAAACCCTTGTCCCAGTTTGTCCCAAGGAGCAGGTTCTATGGCCTGAATGTCCAACAGGTGCTGAACTGCTGTCTCCATGATGTTCCTCTTTGTCCTGTCCCTTGATATTGAGCACCTTCTGAAAAAAAATTTGGGGAGATGAATAGGAATTCTACTGCTAGATCTTGCCTTACTGTGTTCAGGACGCGGGTGTCCCCTGTTATTGTCACACATTGGTTGGCAAATAGGCCCAGTCTTCCGCCAATAGGCAGACTGTTCTTCTTGTCACTTGTTGCATCAGAAAGGCTACTGGTTGAGCCCCAGAATGAGCCCCTCCCAGGAAATCTTTAAATCTGGCTCTGTCCTATTGACGATTCTGGCCATATGTGTTGAGCCTCTGGTTCTGCTGGTGGCCAAGACCAGCATCTGTGGTTTGGAAATGGCTGCACGTATAGAATGAAGAGCGCTGCTGGGCGTGCCCATATATTTTAGTCAAAAAAATTCTCTTAGTCCTGGTTTCCACCAGTATAGATTATATGGACTTGCCAAATAGCTTGTTCCCTTTGACTGGGGCAGAAGCTAGCTTCCATTTATGTTTTACATCCACCTATCAATGGTGGAGCCAAACCAAGTGTCTTATAGTTATTGAAGCTTTGATGGCTTTGGAAGCGTACTTAGCGCCATCGAGAGCAGAATCTGCTATAAGTTACAGTGTGGCTATTACTTTGTTAAAATCCTGTTGAGATTGGACATCACCAAGTTGTGCCTTGTCCTGCATCTCACAAAGCCAGACCAGAACAGATCTGCTGAAAAATGAAGCAGTTGTGGTAGCTTTGACTGCCCATGCTGCTGCTTGGTGGATCTTATGAAGGGTTTGATCCTCCTTCTTATCCTTTCCTTTCAAGCCCTCCTCTGCCTCATACCAACTGAATGAGGATTTTGAAGATGCACCCCACATGACTCCCTAGGGAGTTGCAGATTGGCCATTGGGTTGAGGTGATTGGGGTGAGGGTGCTGGGTAAACATTTGATATGTACATTTTCGCACCTTTTTGGCTCAGATCTTGTTTTTCTTTCGCTGCTATCTTTTCATGACCAGTAAAAGTATCTTTAATTCCACAAACAATGGAGTTGGGAGTTTTGGGCCACATGGGCCACATGGGTCAGGACAAAATAATGATTAAAAATTGTGGCTAGCTGCTGCTACAGTACCCTTCAGAAGGCTAGTGCAAGGCGCATGGGGTGCATCACTTGGCCTCCTGCTGCTTTTGTGGCCGCAATCGATGGCAAAAGCAACTGCACTTGCCGGAGGCCACGGCCTGAGCAGCACCCACAAATCAGCTGTTTTTTGAATGGCAGTCGGATCGACTCAACTGATCTGATTAAGAAACTGAGAAGCGCTGAGGTGACTGGGGAAGGGAAGGGCTTCCTCCTGTACTTGCCACGGCACCCTTTCACTAGGGCTTATTTTGGGGGGAGGGTGTATATTTACACCCACCTCAAAAACCAGGCCTGGTGGAAGGAGTAGCTAGCATCGCCACGACATGCGATCTTGGAACTCCAGGATCACAGTCGATACTTTTGTCGCTGGATGGTGCTTTTGGACCTAAACCATCCCGCAGAGACGGTGACAGGGAAGATTACATCCTGCTGATCTCAGGGACATCGCAAAGTCCCTGATTGATACAGGAGAACCTCTTCTTGCCGGCGATAGAAGCGCAGCCACTGAAGCTGCTGAAGTTGGGACAGCTCCGGAATGGGAGGAAAGCGGAAAGAGAAAGTGTGCCGTTTGGTGAGGAAATTTTATTATTAGACAAGAGACTACCCCAAAAAAACAAAGTTAAATTAATTTGAGAACAGAAGAAAGTAAGCGGCGAAATTAAGCTATGTTAGACAGTGTGTTATCCTTGTTTTTTAAAAATCTTTTTTCATGGACGGAACTTTTGCAAATATTTCCTATTTTTTAAACCAATGGATTATGAATTTTTTCCTTTATTTTTACAATGCTGGACTGGATGGTTTTTTTCTCCATTTAAGAAGTTTTTTTTTCTTTTCTCTGTAAGTTTGGATTATAAAGAAGACATTAAAAGGAAGAGTGGAATATGGAAAGGGGAGATAGATGGACTGGAACTCAGACATCAAAGTACATTAGAAGAAAAGAGAGAAAAAATGATGGAAGTAAGGAGAGAAATTTTATCAGAAGCACAAGTGATAACTAAAGCTGATTGAAGAAGCAAATGGAGGGTTTCGAGTTTACATAAGAAATGAAATGAACAATAACTTGCGAAGAGAAGTTTATATAAGACTGACCAAGAAATTAATCAGAATGCTAATGCTACAAATGGCAAGAGACATAAGACTGCACTATTCCTGGAAAGACACAGGTTGATGTAATGAAAGCTGATAATAAAAATTAAGCAAAATTTAGTTAAATTTAGAATATTATGTATAAAATGAAGTGATAATGGTTATAGTTAAATAAATGATTGATAATGATAATAATGCATATATATGTATTGGTTTGTTAAGAGGGAATTCTATATAAATTGCAAATGGAGACTATGAAAGGAAGTTTAGAAATTAAACATAATCATTTTTTTATTTAGAACATGTTATAAAGATGCAATTTTATTGTAGGAAGTTGGGAGGAGTTAATGGAATGCCATTACGTGGTTTTGCTTTAAATTGGAATATTTCATATAAGAGGATGTAAAAACAATTACAGTAAAATGAAGGCTGAGGTATGATGAAAGCAATGTATATAAATACTGCATACTTGATTTAAAAATATGTGATTCGATATGAATTATAGGTGATGACTGTGGAAGGGACACACAGGAAGTTTTTGTAACCAACCGTCACACTTTCTACAATTTGTAATGAAAGATGGTTTTGTGTTTTTTGTTTTTGTCTGTTTGTGTTTATTTAAAAAATAAAAAATAAAAATTTCTTCCCCCCAAAAAAACCCAGACCTGGCCTTATTAGCAGGACATGTCATGTATTTTCAGGGAAACACCGTAACTAATTGTTACCCTCAATGTATTGGCAAATATTGCTGTTACTTGATACACTTTAATTGCTTTAAATATAGCTTATCTTTTTAAAAATTGACTATTTTTAAAAATAGCTTATCTTTTTAGAAAATTTTTGATTAATTGTTCTGTCAGGAAATTTCTCCTTAGTTCTAAATTGCTTCTCTCCTTGATTAGTTTCCACCCAACCCCAGTTGACTATCAACAAGGCTAAGTCTTTGCATGAGCTGAGTTGCACTCCTACTCCAAAGGAAATGCATATCCCTTGACAACCAAAGGGAAGGAACAAACCATCCTATCTGAAACATTGGGCAAAATCTACTTCAGATCTTAAACTAGTACTACTTGGTCAACTCTCAAAAGCAATAGATTGTATGCTCTCCCTTTCCCATAATAACAGGAAATAAGACTCTTGCTTTTCATGACCACTTAATTATGAGTATCAGAACAAACCAGGATCAAACAATGTGCTCAATGTGATCAAACAAAGATCCTGGCTGTTTAAAAAAAGCATAGTAAAACTTATAGTTTCACGTGGAAATATGAGTAGATTAAACAAAGAGCTGAAGCTTTTGATTTTCACCTGTGGTATATATAAGAAAGAGTCTGGAAAACCACATTTTTATTGTAGTTCATTCATGTTATATAGGACTCCCCGCCCCCCTTTTTTAAAACCTGAACTGTTCTCTCTTATTTCAACAGTTAAGTTCTCCATATGATTAAAATTGTCTGTTTGTTTGTTAATTAATTAATTCATTCATTCATTCATTATGTTAGTTCATTCATTCCAAGAGGCCACCTAGCTTTTCCTGAATGATTCCACAATCTTGATACAAACATTTATTTTCATTCCACTCCATTACTCAAAAGAATCAATAGAGGAAGAAATCAGACTTACAACAGCATATAGTTTTATTCATCCTAAACAGAGGACCCCCACTTCATACAATCCATTGTCTCATTCATTCAGCCAACAACCTTTGTTTCTCATTTTAATATTTTCATATTTTAATAATATTAGTAAAGTTTGAAAATATTGTATGAATGGAATTTACCTGGCCCCAAAAACCCATAGATAAATTTGGCATAATTCACCATTCAAATGGGTCCTAATAAATGTTATTGGAAATTTCTTACAATTCAAAACATATTTTGATCTATAGTTTACATTATAACTAAATTATAATCTAACTAATTTGAAAACAGCAGTTCAATAGTTATTCTGAAGATGTATCTTTAAAGCCCTGCCATGATAGCCCAAAATGTGATAACAATTTTGGCTGAAAATATAGCTAACATTTCATGGAGTAAATTACTCCAAAATGGTTTGAACAATCAGTTCAAATACCTATCATGAGATAACTAAAGAAGATTCTTCCTAACAGAAGACCATCTATACTGAGGCAGACTGTTCAATAAAGATGAAATAACACTAAAAGCTTACTACCTAATTACCATTTTAGGCTTATCAAATGATTACTTGAAATAGTAGTTCAACTATCAATTTATTTGGAGCTGGTAATTTCAGTAGCCCAGTATGAGAGTCCAAATATGTTAGCATAACATGGAGATACAGGAGTATAAAGTGATGAAATGGAATGAGTACTTTTTGGTGAGGTTCGTAGCATCTACTAAAATATGATCAAAGCTCTTTATATGCTAGAATCTAAAAAGAACATTGAATAATGCATTGGAACACAATTGGTGTTCTACTAGTGATTTTATTTCTTTTCATATACTTTCAGGGTATAGAAGTTTCATACACTTTCTTTTTCACATGCTTGTGAAATGACTGGAGGTGAATGGAAGAGTTGACAAAAAAGAGGCATTGGTCTTAGCTAACATGCTCCTTCTCGATGCTGAGAGTCCAATGAATGGATTAACTCTGCCTTCCTGCTGATTAGACTGAGTCAATCAATCTTTTGTAGCCATACCTCTCGCATCTACATCCCCAGTTTTTGATGAGGGCATGATGATTGACTTGAACGTGTTGTTTGACAAGACTTGACCACCCCTGGACTCTGGTCCAGACGACTGCCAGGGTGGGGTTGGAATCTCTCTCAGCACACCAAGAAGGAGTGTGACAGGTAAGACCAATGCCCCTTCTCCAGTGTGCTGAGTAGAGTCCAAGTAATGGGACATACCAAAGCTGGCACATCCTATGGGTGGGCAGCAGTCTGGTCCAGAGTCTCCACCTTCTGGAGAACACGTCTGCCAAAAGCCACTTCAGCAGAAGCAAAGGCATCCAGCTTATAATGCCATATAAATTGGGATGGAGAGGATCACGTTGCTGCTCTGCATATCTCCTTAATAGAGGCCTGTGTGGCCGCACTTCTAGTAGAATGGGTTGTCACTTGCCGAGGCAACAGAAGAGCCTGAAATTCATATGATTTGGCGATGCATGCCCATCTCCACCGGCCTATAGTTGATGCTGTGACTTTATTACCCAACGTGGAGGGTTGAAATGGTATAAACAAGGACACTAATCTCCAAAAGGGAGCTGTCCTCTTGATATAGATGCGGAGAGCCTTCCTGACATCCAAAGTGCGCCATTTCCTCTCTAGGGCATGGGTCGGATTAGGACAGAAGTCAGGTAAAATCAGTTCTTGTGTCCTGTGAAATAAGGAATTGACCTTGGGAAGAAATAAAGGGTTCAAACACAGAATAACTCTGTTGGGATGGAAAATGCATAGATCCTTCCTTATTGAGAGGGCTGCTAACTCAGAGATGTGCTTCACCGAGGTGATAGCCACAAGAAAGGAGACTGCAA
Source organism: Natrix helvetica (assembly GCF_964273705.1). Taxonomy (NCBI): domain Eukaryota; kingdom Metazoa; phylum Chordata; class Lepidosauria; order Squamata; family Natricidae; genus Natrix; species Natrix helvetica. The sequence goes on from NC_138550.1 coordinate 62,519,505, forward strand.
GTGAGGAAATGAAGGCAGGTGAAGTGTAAAGATTTGAAGGGTGCAGAAGATAGAGACTGAAGGATCATAGGTAGTTCCCAGGTGGGATATCGGTGTACCATTGGAGGCTTTAAGTTAGTCATGCCTTTAATAAAGCTATGCACAATAGGGTGCTGTGCAAGAGACTCCAGTTCCCCACAAGATAACATGGATGACAACGTGGCCACTTGTCTCCGTATCGTACTGGGCAATAGGCCCTTGTTCAGCCCAGTCTGTAGGCAGTCCAGGATTTGGGCCACCGATACTGAGAGGGGATCAATAGAGGCCTTGGAACACCAGGCACGTAAGATTTTCCAGGTGGAATCATAAATCCTGTTGGTAAATGGCCTCCTAAAGGCTTGAATGATCTGTACTACCTAGTCGGAGCTGTCCAGCCTCAAAACTCTCTGCTCAAATGCCAAACGGCTAGTTGGAGCCATTGTGGGTCTGGGTGGAAGAGTTCCCTGACAGAGGAAGATTTTGTCTGGGATCCTCCAGAGACTGCATACTGATAGGTTGAATAAATTGGCAAACCATGACCTTCTGGGCCAGTGGGGAGCCAAGAGTAGGACCTCCGCTCTCTCTGCCAGCACTTTCCTGATTACCGCTGGGATGAGGGAAAACAAGGGAAATGCATATAGCAGCCCCTGGTGCTATGGAATGCGTAGTGCATTGACCCCCCCCTCCGGTGTCACGAACTGGACATAAAACCTGGGTAGCTGAAGGGGTGATGAACAGGTCCAGGATCGGAGAGCCGAACCTTTCAAACATTGCCCTGAACAGGTCTGGATGCAGACACCATTCTGCGTGGTTGATTGTGCCAGTCCACCTGTACATGTTCCTGAGATATGTTCTGCTCGCAGGGATAGGAGGTACCATTCCGCCCAGTGCCCCATGTGCTCGGCTTCTCACATGGGAGACCTGGAGTGAGTGCTCCCTTGGCAATTGATATGGGCCTTGATAGCTATGTTGTGTGTTAGGATAAGTACATGGTGGCTGGAGATGATGGTCTGGAACTGTTGGACGGCTAAGTGAGCCGCCTTGAGCTCTAGGCAATTGATGTTGTTTCATAAGTCCTCCTGTGACCACTGGCCTTGTGCCATCCGAGTCTGCATTTGGGCTCCCCAGCCGAACAGACTGGCGTCTGTGGTAATGGTGAGGTGGTTTGGCTCCTTGAATGTGCATCCCTTGAGCTATGGTCAGGGTCATCCAACACTAGTTGTGTATCCTGTTGGTAGGAGAGAAGTGGCTCTTGTCATAGTTGACTGAGGATTCGTGATCCTGAAAAACCCAGATCGTGAAGCAGAGGTCTTCTGTTGCCTAGAGGTGAGAGGAAGATTAGAGCAATATGTCGTCCAGATAGCATTGAATGCAAATAGGGCTGGTTCTGACGTGAGCCAAGGGAACCACTAGGATCTTCGTGAATGTTCTGGGTGCTGAATATAGGCTAAATGGGAGGACCCTGTATTGTGCTGGTTTTGCATAGCAAAACGTTGGTGAGCCGGCAATATACGGATGTGCAGGTATGCTTCTGTTAGATCTATTGACGCAGGAAGTCGCCCTCCCAGATGCTCTCCAGTATGGACAGTAGGGACTGCATTTTGAACCTCTTGTACTCCAGATGCTTATTGAGTCTTTTTAGGTCGAGATTAGTTCTCTAACCCCACAAACCCTTTGGGGCTACAAACAGGATGGAGTAAAACCCCAGTCGCTGCTGGTCCTCTGGTACTGGCTGAATGGCTTGAATGTCCAGCAGATGTTCCACTGCAGCTTCCATGAGGGATCTTATTGTTCTGTTTCTTGAGATGGGGCAACGAATAAAAAACCTTGGTGGTATAGAGAGAAAGTCGAGAGTGAGGCCTAGTTGCACAGTGTTCAGGACCCAGGAATCTGTGGTCATTTCCTCACATTGAGCCATGAAGAGACTTAGACAGCCACCAATGGGAGGGTTGGATCTAGTCACCTGGAGGAGCGACGGAAGGGACAACTCCCATTGCCTCGAAATGGCTGTTTGGATTGGAATTGCTGTCTACTCTTGTCCCTCTAGCCGGGCCTATCAGATTGGTGATCATGTCGCTGGAAGTATGCCCTCTGCGACTGTGAGAAGTCAGGTTCGTTGTCCGCTGCCCTGAAGGAAGGCTTCCAAAAGTAGGGGCAGGGATTAACAGTCAGCTCATCTAAACATAGAGGGTAGGATTTCTTTTTATTTTTGGTCTCTATGAGTATAGGCTCTAAGGCCTCTCCAAATAGCTTGTCCCCTTTGAAGGGACAGAAGCTAATTTCCACTTGTACTTCATGTCTGCCTGCCAGTGATGGAGCCACAGTTCTCAGACTGTCACGGATGAGGCAATGGCCCTGGAAGCGAATTTGGCTGAATTCAGTGTGGTATCTGCAGAAAATTCTGCCGCTGCAACCAGTTTGTTGATGTCCTGATGAGTGCTGAGATTCTTGCTTGTGTCTGTTTGAACGAGAGCAAGGAAGTCCTATTGAAGAAGGAAGCAGCCATAGCCAACTTAACTGCCCAGGCAACTGCCTGATGGGCTTTGCGGAGCGTCAGTTCTGCTTTCCTGTCCTCTGTTTTTAAGGCATCCTCCGTGTCATTGGACATAATGGTGGAGGAGGCTAAGGGCGCAATGGGCCCGTTGATTTTTGAAGTTTGCTAAACCACTGTGAGATTCAGGGCCACATTGTAGAACCGCTTGTCACTCATGCTCGGGGATGAGTATGCCCCTGGTAGTGCCCATTGTCGTTTGACGACATCCAGGAAAAATTTCAGGGAGGGAATCTCCTCGTTATCTGTAGTAGGGTCTGAGAAGAACAAATTATTGGGGTCAGATAATCCCAAGGCCGGATCTGAAGCGTCTGTGTCTGCTCCTATCCAAGCTGTGGTCTTGGCTTTGAAGAAAAGTTTTAAACAAGGCAGGGTGAAAGAGTCCTGTGAAGGCTGGGGGGGGGGGGGATCTGGGGCTACTCCTTCATCCTAAAATAGTATTAACTCTTTATGTTCCTCATCATCCAAGAGAGATTCTCGACTGTGCAATGAGGAGGTAGGGAATGAGGCCTGTGAAGAACTGGTAATTCCCTTGGATTAGCTGGTGCAGTAGACTGCCCCTGGTGTAAGGTGTTGTAGAAGTTGTAGAAGCTACCTGTTGGTTTTGCTGCATGCCTGCGGCAATGCCATGGGAATGGCCTCTGAAATTATTAGTCTCATTTGTGGGGAAATTTCTGGTTCCTGTGACTCCCTTGGGCAGAGTCCCACTGCTGTAGGAGTGAAGGTAGCCTGTGGAGTAGGCTTTGCCTCTTAGGAACCAGCTCCCAAGGTCTTTCCATTGGAAGTAGATTTGAAATTGTAGGAAAGAAAAGCTCATTGTGTTCTATCATTGGAAGCAGTAATGGCTGTGGTGGAAAAGTGCGGAAACTGGCAAGTTCGCCCATGGAGGAACTCTCTTGCTTATGTTGCTCTGCCTCCTTTTCTGCCTTAGCAACTTCCTTGTCTAAGGCCTTTTGGCGCCTTCACACGTCCTTCTCCTTGGCTTTACTGGCCTTTCTGGAGGATAGTACCTTTGCCCTGATTCTGGCCGCTGCTCCTGTAATAGCTGACGTGGGCATGGAGGAGCATTTCTTTGAGGCCTGGAGCTTGTGGGACTGGTAATTCCAATCCTTCCCCACTTACATTTTCCTCGCAGCTGTCTCTTGCTGCAGCATTCTCCATTTCCTGGATTGGCCCCCAGAAAAAGACAGACAGGTTCAGTGTGGAAACACGGTTGCCACAACTGATTGATCACCACAAAGCGAGTGTGCCCAGGGCAGTGACTCAAGTCCCCTTCGTGGGACTGTGGGATGTTCCAAAGGGACCTCGGCTTTACGAGAATGAGCCGGATAATGGCGGCCTTGCTGGTCAAACTGGGGAGCCTGCCTATCCTTTCGCACTCATTTGCAATCTCCAAAAGGAGGCTGTTTGCCATCCTCCATATAAAAGTGGGGAGAAGTTCTTGAATTTTAGTTGAGGTTAGAATAACTGGAGTTAAATAAAGGAATGTCTATCGAGCTGAGACAGAGTCAAAAACTGGGGACGTACACATGAGAGGCATGGCTACAAAAGATTGATTGACTTAGTGTAATGAGCAGGAAGGCAGAGTTAACCCATTCCTTGGACTCTCCTCAGCACACTGGAGAATTGTCCAGTAGTCCATCTTTGTCCATCTTTGTTCTAAAGACTGAGAAGAGAGCAAATCTGCAAGTATTTGATATGAATTGGATGCCATGCAAGAACAGAGAGATGACCTTAGGAATTCCATCTTTAGGATGAGGCTTTAGCAAAATAATTAAACAAAACCAGAGTTTTGCCATCCTTCCCCAAAAAGGGAAAGTAAAAAATACCATATTTTTCAGAGTATAAGACGCACCGCTCCCCCCTAAAAGAGGGTGAAAATTTGGGTGCATCTTATACATTGAATGTAGACCCAGCCACCCACCTGTCTCCCAGCAATTTACCTCCTTGCAGCAAACGGGAAAATGCAGCTTGTGGAGGCGGCAATAGGCTATGGCAATCCCTGCAGCCTGAAACAGCTGATCATCCAAAGGCCCATGCTGAAACTGAAACTGAAAGTGAAACCGGCTGTTTGCTGCAAGGAGGCAAATTGTTGGGAGGTGGAGGCAGATTTTTTTTCTTCTAATCAGGCTAAACTGAAACAGGCTGTTTGCTGTAAGGAGGTAAGTCAATAACTATAAGTGCCTATAGAATGTTTACATTATTAGACTTATTTTTTAAAGATAGCTTTATTATTGTTCTAGACAACAAAATGAAGAAACTTTTAAAAATACATCCTTGATCTGAAGAGGCCCAGTGCTATTGTATCTTCTTTTAAATAGTAGAGAATAACATATAATTCCAGAAAACCACATCAATTTTAACAGCACCTATACAAGTCTAGTCTGAAATGTAACACCAGAAACAGTGTATATCATCTGTAACATTTGCTGTTCACTGCAAGGAGAAAAATTGCTGGCAGAGGCAGATTTGTTTTCCCTTGTTTTCCTCCCCAAAAGCTAGGTGCGTCTTATACTTCAGAGTGTCTTATACTCTGAAAAATAAGGTAATTGTCATTTTTAATTTTCCAAATGATGTTTCAAGTTAATTTACAAAAATAATTTTTACAATCAATTCATTGTGCAATCAATTTTCACATTTCACTTAAAATAATACATGGTGTCATTCTATTTACAATTTTAAAAGAAAACTACAAAGATAGAAGGCTAATAAAGGGACAAAGCTAAAATCTAAATTTCAGGGTCTGAAAACTAATTATTAAATGTGTGGATTCAATGACTTTTGACGATGTATAAAAATGTCTCCCTAACTTGTTGAATAAGTTTAGGAGCAGAAAAACAAGCAGCAGCTCACATTACAAATGAGCATGTCATCTGGTATATGTTTGGTTTAAAATGTTTATATAAACAACACTATAACCTGTATTCCCTGTGATCGACAAGTGGAGAGATGGTGCTATAATTGGCACCAGATCATGCTATCCAAAGGGCAAAATAAATAAATCAAGGATATTTTTCCTGGATCTGCAATCAAACATATATTTACTTATTAAGTTTCTGCTTAAAGAAGGGGTGAAATCCAGCAGGTTCTGGAGAACCATAGCAGAAATTTTGAGTAGTTTGGAGAACCAGCAAATGTCACCTCTGGCTGGCCCCAGAGTGGGGGGAGAATGGAGATTTTGCAATATCCTTCCCCTGGAGTGGGGAGGGAATGGAGATTTTGCAGTATCCTTCTCCTGCCACACCCAGCAAGCCACACCACACGCACCAAGCCACGCCCACAGAACTGGTAGTAAAAAAACGAATTTCACCACTGGCTTAAAGGCATCATTTTATTTCATATCTGGTTATCAAGAGAGTGCGAAAACAAAAATATTTCACATCATTATCAATAGACATGAAAAACCATTTTCTTGTCATTTTTCTTATCCAGCATATTATTTGAATTAAAATTTTATTATGCAGTCTCCTTGCCTCTACTGGACTTTCTGAGAGATCATATCATGTTTTCACTGGAAACTTTTTTATATTTTCCCATTTTTTTTTACTTTTTTCCTTATCACACACAATTTAATGAGAGAATGACAACGTACTCATTAAAAGACCAGCTTATCTCCATTTGGAAACATCTGTAGAAAGAGAAACTTAACAGCTAATCTGACTCGATCCATGGATTACAAATGCCAATACCAAAATAGGACATAGAATTTAAGGATTTCTAAATTTGCCAACCAAATTTATTTCTCTGAGGGATAAAATTTAATTCTACATAATCTAACATGGCTTTATTCCACCTTAATTTTGAAGACTTATGAAATACCACAGATAGCCAAGAAATCAAACAAATGGGTCATAGAACGATACTAAGGATACTAAGTCTGCTCAGAAATCCCTGCAAGATTCTGTACATCTGACATTGACCCCATAGACCTGCAGTACTAATGGGCAGTAAGGAAGCCTGAGGAGAGAGCTATTCAGACTGAATGATTGCAGCCTATTGGAATTGCTTGCATTTCCTCTCCTGTCTGACATATGGGAGCTTCTTCTGTCAGAATTTGCGCATAACTTCTCAACAGCCCTTTCTCTCCTGCGCTCATCTTTTTCAAGTGCCATGGATTGCTTGGGGACCCTACTGGGTTTTTCTGCAGCCTTTGAGTTGCATTTAGATGCAACTACTGCTACCTCAGACTGTAGGTGCCACTGACAGCTCTGGGCTTGCCCTGCGGTTAACAGCTGAATCATCCGCCATTTTCAGGTCCTCTGCTGCCCTTGGCAGATAGAAGAAGGGGAACACAAAGCCTTTGCTATAACCAAGTCGGTTGGTGGCTAACTGATGGACTGGAGTGAGAAGCTCCTATGGTCACTGCCGCTGCTGGGAGAGCATGGAAGGGAAGCACGAAGGCTCTGTTCAAGCGGCTCACATGCTATTGAGCTCTGAAAAGGTGGGGCGCGAAAGCTCCTGTAACAGCTTTGTCTTTCCCAATAATACTTGGAGTGCGAAGCTCCTATAATGTGCCAGATCATTGACGGTTACCTGTCAAGGAGAGCATGAAAGCTCCTGAGGTCAATGCTGCCACTCTTCAATGTTAAAGGAAGCACGAACCTCCTGCAATTGCAAGTGTTGGTGGTTAGCTGTCAATAACAGAGCGCAAAGCTCCTGTGGCTGATTCTGCTGCTCAACCATGAAAGTGGAGCGTGAACCTCCTGTAACTAGCAGCTTGAGCTGGGTATCTACAATGTGGAGTGTGAAGCTCCTATGACAGCTCTTCTTCCCTGGCAAAATAGAGTATGAAACTCCCGGCAATTTGGAGTTTGAAGCTCCAGCCATGCGGGAAATCAAGAGGAGGTGGAGGCATGAAGTTCCTGAATCAAACAGAGCACGAAAGCTTTGGCCACAACCGCCGCGTGAGGGAGCGCGAAGTTATGGCCTTACTGTCTCTAAACACCCTGGAGCGCAAAGCTCCTATCGCCAAAGCTCTAGTGAAGGCCAGCAACCCTACCAATAGATCGGGAGTCAGCCAGGTAGATAAATCAGTCCAAATTTCTTATTGCCCTCAAATTGATCCAGAATTTCCAAAACGGAGGGATTTTGAAATGTCTGTCCAAGCTGAGGGACTGAGTCGAAAGCTGGGGAGCCATAGCAACAGGGGCGTGTCTTCACAATTCTAACACTCAGTCCAATCAGCTAAGCAGATGAAGTCAACCCATTCCTGGATGCTATCTCCACCACAATGGAGAACCAGAAAAATAAACCTGCCTCTGCCACCCATTCACCACCACCACCACAGCCTGTTCGCCACCACTGTGGTCCATTTGCTACCACGGTCCATTTGCCAGCATGTCCGCCCATTTGTCGCCACCCATTTGCTGCTGATCACTGCAAACAGGTGGCGGTGATTGGAACTGATAGGTGGCAGCAGTGCCAATAAGCTAGAACAGTTGATTGGCACCGCACCAACCCCCTTACCCCCCACCACCACAACATTCGTTCTATAAGACGCACAGACATTTCGACCCACTGGGGAGGGGAGGTGCCTTATAGTCTGAAATATATGGTAGAACTATATATAAAATAATAAAAATATTTTTGTGTAGAAAGGGGGGGGGGCTTTATTAATTTTGAAATAACTCAAGACAGCGAACATACCTCACCGGCTCAAAGTTAACTCAGGCTTCCATCCTTCCAAGGTCAGTAAAATAAGGACTCAGATTGTTGGGAGCAATATGCAGACTCTGTAGACCGCTTAGAGAGGACTGTAAAGCACTGTGAAGTGGTATATAAATATAAGTGCTATTGCTAATACTCCTTCCTCCTATTTTCCACACAACCACCCAGTGAAATGGGTTGTGCTAAGAGACGGTGACTGACCCAAGATACCCAACTACCTTTCATGCCTAAGGCATAGATAGATGGATGGATGGATGGATGGATATAGTGTTTTCCCCAAAATAAGAACTAATTGATTTTTATATGTGCACCTTATATAAGCCCTACCCCAAAAATAAGCCTTCATGGGGGGGGGGGTGGCGTAGTCAGCACACAAGGCCATCCAACCATGTGTACCATCACAAACATGGGTAGCGATCCCTGAGGTGGTGCTCAGCACAGCAGCTCCTTCCCTTCCCCAGTCACCTTAATCATAGCTCCACGGATCAGCTCACCAGCGAGGGCCAGGAGCTGTTTCTTGTTCTGTCTCTCCAGGAAAATGGGGTTTTGGAGGACAAAAGAGGAAGGGACGATCTCCTCCAGCCTCTATCCCACTGTTGAGCCACCACAGAGCTCGCACAGGGCAGGGCAGGGGCTCAGCCCAAACGCAACGGTGGGCAAGGCACTCCAGAGGTGAAGGAACTCCACAGATCATAGATCTGGGCCGAGTTGCCCGCGTCAGGCAGGAGCAGCTCAGCAGGGGGTCTGAGAGCAGCACAGCCAGGAGGGCAAAGAGCTCCCGCAAGACCAGCAGCAGGTGCAGCAGGCCCAGCAGCCAGGCAAAGCCATGGTGGGGAGCCAATCTTGATACACCATAAGGCCTTTGGCCTCATCATAACAACAGCCTGAGCAAGACCTGAGCTCCAGTAACCCAGAAGCAGCAGGGCCAGCAGGCAGGCTGGTTGGAGGTCAGGGTGCACCAAGAGATTGGCCCATTGTGACCATAGGCAAGCAGACAGTGGGATGGAGGGCAGGACCAGCGGTAGCAGTGCTCCCACTCTCCACAGCCCCCGTGCTCTCCACCTCCAGTAGGTAAAAAAAGTAAGACATCCTCAAAAATAAGCACTAGGGCTTATTTTTGAGCCCAAAAGAAATAAGATGGGGTCTTATTTTCAGGGAAACATGGTAGGTAGGTGGAGAGATGGGGGGAGGGAGGGAGAGAAATATTCAATAGTCGTGCCATATAATAACCATATTACGCTCAGTCCAACTTATACTCCGTACCCATCTCATTAATGCACTGTGTGACTCATGCACAAAATATGTGACACACTTACCGTTTCTAAAGTATTTTCATAGCCTATGACTGACATTCAGTCACTCATGTTCTAGTCATATCTTGGCTTGACTATTGCAACGTTATCTATGTGGAGCCATCCTTGAAGACCACTCAGAAGCATCAACTGGTTCAGAATGTAGTGCTGTAGACAGTTGTGGACATACCCCACTGTCAATGTGACACCTTGGAACCCATTTTTGTAGACTGTCAATTTATTTTTGGGTGTGATTCAAAGTGCTGGTTATGACTGAAAAGTCCTATATGGCATAGGGCCCAGTTTTTTTGAGATTGTCTATCTCTTGTGGTTCCTGCCTGGGCGATTCAATCTGACAGGGTCATAAAAACCTGGTTGTTCTCCCGGATTAGGGCTTGTCAAATTTTTCAACTTTCAATTTCCAAACTTTAGGGATGCTCAAAGGTTGTGACATGCTTTAGGGATTTTAAAGATATTTTGGTTACTTTAATATTATTTAGATGTCCTTGGTAAGTAACTACATAAATATAATAACTTATTAATATTTTGTTTGTTTCATTTGCAGAGCCCCCTCTGTTGGATATTAGAAGTTGGTTTTCAAGCATCTTTCAGGTTTGACATCTTATTCTTTTCTCTGTTTCTCTGTTACTTTGGGGTTTTTTGTTCGTTATTTCTTACTGCAATGTTTTTAGATTGATTGGTATATTATGGGGTATCCAAGACTTTTGGAGTTGGCCAAGACAAAATCAAAGCAAAGATAAGAATAGGAGCTACTTGAGGTTTCTTTCCTTAATTGCCTTAAAACTGCACAACTATGCACAATATGGATGGAGTAAAATTATTTATTCCTCATTTAAACTGGAACTTATTTCTTTCTGCATATTTTATCCGTGAATCACAACATACTAGTAGATACTGTTGGAAAACCATTGTTCTTTGAATTACAATCTAATCAAGGAACAAGGAAACTTCATATAACAGACTGTATAGTAGTGCACGTATCAATTTAAACACATTATTTGTAAATGTTATTTACCCAAACTATGAATTTTTTTGTATTTGTGCCTCAAGTCATTGTTGATCTTAGTGACTGCCTAAACCAGAAGTGTCAAAGTCAAGGCCTCTGGGCTGGATCCAGCTCACAGGATGCTTAGATCTGGTATGCAGGACCGCCCTGGAAACAGCAAAGGACTGGGCTACCTTCCCAAGCTCGGTTTTCACTAGCAGAGGGTTGCAAGAGGCAGTTGCAGCCAAAAACAGAGCTTCTGAGCCGTTTTTTTCTGGCAGAGAGCTCAGGACATCACAGGCGTCCTGACGAGAGTGACGTTAAGCTGGCCACGCCCATCCAGCCACACTCACCCCAGCCCCCAAGGTCAAACACATCCCTGATGCAGCCCTCAATGAAATCAAGTTTGACACCCCTGGCCTACACATGCTATTTCTTCCCTGCTATTTTTTTGACAAGATTTTGGAAGTGATTTGCCATTGTCTTCTTACATACCCAAGGTGAATCAGCAGGCTTTACACTTAAGGCAGGACTAAAACTCATAGCTTACCAGTTTCTAGCTTAATGCTTAACTACTACACCAAACTGGCTCTTAAGCCATGCATTACTGTAGGTGAAAATGACCATTGGCTTACCTGAAGGGTCATTCTCTGTGCACTGCATCCAAGCATGGGTTAAATTATCTGGTTGCCCAAGGACTGAGTTCAAATTTCTTTAACCATGCTTCATGCTCCTCCTTAAGGCCAATTTTTCAACGATTGCTGAAATCTGAGAGGTGTGATGAGATGACATGGAAATCTTCTGGTGCTCCTGAACCCTGGACCTGAGAGAGACCCTGGGCAGGGTTGGACTCTCCCACAGCGCACAGAAAACAACTCTTCAGGTAAGCCAATGGTCATTCTCCCATGCACTGCTTGGAGAGTCCCAGAATGGGACATACCCAAGTTAAATGTCACTAGGGCGGGTAGAAGGTCTGTCAAGGGATTCGGTCATGGAGTGAACCCTATGTAGGACCCTTCTGCCAAATGAGGCCTCGGCGGAGGCAAATGTGTCCAATTTATAGTTCTGAACAAACGGTGAGGGGGATGACCACATTGCCACCCTGCATATGTTCTCTATTGTTGCCTGGGTTGCCCAGGCAGCCGTGGTGGAGGAACTCCCTGTGGAGTGAGCGATAATATGGCGAGGAACTGTCTTCGATTGCTGTTTGTACGTCAGTGCAATGCACGCCCTCAGCCATCGGCCAATGGTTGAAAATGACACTTTTCACCCCATAGACACTGGCTGGAATGCCATGAAGAGTGCTTCGGATCTGCAAAATTCAGTGTTCTCTTAAAACATACCTGCACAGAGCCTGCCTGATGTCCAACGTATGCCAGGTACGTTCCCTGGAATGCCTTGGGCATGGGCAAAGTCAGGTAAAACCACCTCCTTTGCCCAGTGGAACAAAGTGCTAATTTTAGGAATAACTGAAGGGTTCAAGCAGAGTACCACCTTGTCCGGATGAATAATACATAAATTGTCCCGAACCAACAGAGCCGCCAACACCGATATTCTCCTTGCCAATGTAATGGCTATGAGGAAGACGGTATTAAGAGTCAAATGTCTCAGACTAGCTGAGCCAAGTGGTTCAAATGGGGATTATGTCAGGGCCTGCAAGACCACGGAAAGCTACCAAGTTGGGTATCGATGGATCACTGGTTGTAGATTCAAAGTGCCCTTGAAGAAACTACACACCCTCAGAAGCCTGCTGAGAAGTTGTGAGGAGTGGCCTGACCAAACAGTAGACAACACGGCTACTTGGAGGCAGAGAGTGTAGGAAGTCCAAGATGGGTGGAACCAAAGCTGTGACTGGATCAAGATCTAGGGTGGAACAACATCTGGCAAAGGTGGTCCAGGTTGAATCATACATTCTGGTGGTTGACGGTCTCCTGGACGCTTGGATAGTCTGCATTACTTTGTTTGAAAGTTGTCCCTCCTCAGGAAGTCCCCCTCAAGTGCCAAATGGCCAACTGGAGCCACTGGGGGTCCAGGTGGACGATGGCCCCTTGGCTGAGGGAGACCTGACTTTGAGGGATGTGCCAGGGATTCACAACTGAGAGGCTGATAAGGTTGGCATACCATGACATCCTGGGCTCATGTGGAGCCACCAGTAGGACTCCACCTTCTCTGTGCTGATCTTGCAAACTACTTGTGGTACTAGAGGCAGGGGCGGTAAGGCGTACAAGAGCTCTGGAGACCATTTGCAACAAAGAGAGTCAGGGGGAGTGAAACTGGGAAAAGAATCGGGGAAGTTGTGTGTTCTCCTGGCTGGCAAAAGGTCACTTATTGGGAAGCTGAATCTCTGTGACAGCTGATGAAAGAGATTTGGATGCTTGCTCCACTCCAAGTTTTCCTGCTCAGCCAGTCTGCCTGGGTGTTGTGCACCCCCGAGATGTGGTCTGCTCGAATCAACTCGAGGTGACACTCCACCCATCTGCCCAAGGCTTCGGCCTCCACCATGCGGGATCGGGATCTTGTGCCCCCTTGGCAGTTGATATGGGCCTTGGTGGCCACATTGTCCGTCATCAACAGGACATGTTGGTGCTGAATGTCCGTCTTGAAGTGACATAGGATGAGTCTCGCCACTCTCAGCTCCAGACAGTTCATGTTACAAGCTGACTCCTCCTGAGACCACTTGCCCTGGGTTACTTGATGGCTGAGATGAGCGTCCCAGCCGTAAAGGCTGGCATCCATGGTTACGACTAGTCGCTCTGGCTCCTTGAACAGGTGACCCTTCTTCATGGATGGTGATTGCCACTACTGGACAGACTGCTTGATCTTCGGGGGAACTTGCACCAACGCCAGGGAGCTGCTTCTGTTGGCCCTCTAAAGAGGCAGCAAGAGCCATCGGAGTTCCCTTGCGTGAAGCCTTCCCCATGGAACTACTGATATGCAGGAAATCATTTTGCCTAATAATTGAGATAGGAGCAGCACGGGAACCCCCTGCGCTCCCTGAACTCTGCAAACTAAGGCTCCTATGCTGTCTAACCTTTCCTGAGACAGGAAGACATTGCAGGCTAAGGTTTCTATCTCTGTGCCTAGATGTAGCAGGCTGGTAGTTGGAATCAAGTGGCTTTTTTCCAGGTTCAGAGAATCCGTGGGCCTGGAGGACCCACATGGTGAAATGAAGGTCACAGATTGCCTGTTTCCTGGACGACAACTGAATGAGTATGTCGTCCAAGTAACAATGGAATCTCACCGGCCTCCTTTTGAGGGAGGTTGCAACAACTGAGAGAATTTTCGTGAAGGTCCTGGGGGCCGAAGACAGGCGAAAGGGCATGGCCCTGAACTGATAATGTCAGCCCGCATAAAAGAACCAGGAACCTTCGATAATGAGGCTGAATTGGTATATGTAGGTATGCCCCCCTTAGGTCTACAGACATGAGTAGCTCCCCCTGTCTTATCCCTGCAAGGATAGTTTGCAGGGATTGCATTTTGAACCTCCTGTAGGCCAGGTGGTAGTTGATGTTCTTTATATCCAGTATTGCTCTCCACTCCCCACCCCCCACTCCAAACTCTTCGGTACCAGGAAAAGGATGGAGTAAAATCCCCTCCGTTCTTGTTCGGCGGGTTCTATGGCATTGATTTCCAACAGATGTAGAATCTCCTGGTGTATAAGCTCTCTCTTGGTTGGACAGGAGGGAGTGGGGCGAATAAAGTTTCTGGGGGGAAGGGAGATGAATTCCAGGGCAAAGCCCTGTTTCACTGTCTGTAGAACCCAGGAATCCATTGTGGTGAGTTCCCATTGGGAGGCAAATTGTTGAAGCCCCCCCCCCAGTGGGAGGCAGCCTTTGGTGGTCACTCGCTCTAACAGAAGGGCCTGTGGGAGGCACCTCCTTGATTCAGTCTGTGATAGGGGTACTGCTGCCTGCCTCTATCCTGAAAGGACTGCCTATCCTGGGATGGGTCAGAGGATTGAGAAAGGTGGAGGTCTGTGAAAGGTGGAGGTGTTAAATTATGAGTCAGCTCCTCAAAAAGACTGCCTCCTAAAGTAAGGCGGATTCTTTCTCTCCTGCTTTTTGTTACTGGTGGGAAGGACCTTCCTCTTGTCCTTAGATTTGACCAGCACTGAATCTAATGCTTCTCCAAATAATTTATCTCCCTTGAAAGGAGCTGCGGCTAGCTTCTACTTCAATTTCATATCGACTTGCCAATGATGAAGCCAGAGTAGGCATCGAGACGTCACATTAGACGCCAGCACCCTAGATGCGCATTTTGCCACATTTAAGGAGGCATCCGCCGAATATTGGGCCGCTGCAATGATCTTATTCATGTCCTGGCGCAGACGTGTGCCCTCCACTGGTAACTTAGATTGTAGTTCATGTAACCAGAGGATGGAGGCCCTATTAAAAAAGGAGGCGGGGTAGAAGCCTTAATGGCCCAGAATGCCGCTTGGTGAGTCTTGTGGCAAGCCTTCTCCACCTTTCTAGCTTCCGCTTTGAGGCCTTCCATTAGGTCAGCAGGAAGAACCGAATTGGAGATCAGGGAAGCTACTGGGCAGTCCAAGGGGGACAATTTTAAGATGTTCTCTAAGGAAGATTCTACTGAATAGAGTCTTTTGTCTCCCCCACTAGATGCTGCTAGGGAACCAGGTTGGATCCACTGGCGTTGTACCACGTCCATGAAAAGCTCAGGCACAGGAACAAGCTCCTGGGCCAGGGCCTTTGCCTTGAACATGCTGAACTCAGTCCTTGGGCAACCAGACTAATTTAACCGATGCTTGGACTCTCCAAGCAGCGCACAGGAGAAGAACTGCATACAGCATGTTGCAAAAACATTTTCAACAAAATGCAAGCAAAACCTTCTTCAAAGAAATTCAATGAACTGAACTTAAAATACTTCCAAGTATGAAATAACAAGAACAAAATCAACAATCTGTATATAAACCAAGTTAATTTGTGGTAACTTTGAGACAGAATGGTGGGAACAATATTAGCTCATCAACTGGAGAAGTCTCTAAGATGTCAGGATAGAAGTCTACATTTGATTAGTCTTCCTTGTCAGCTTCCCTGACTCTCTTAAGAGTTTTCCCCTTCATTCAGTTTTCCCTACTTTGCTCAATGAAACATGGAATGAAATCAATTGTCCACCGCCCCCCCCCGCCCCCCCTCAGTCTACATGCCTTCTTTGAAGGGAATGGATCGGTTTTTCAGTCTATGCAATTGTCACATTTTGTTTTTTTCCATAGTCTCTCCATAAACCATTAGAAACATGATAATGCAAGTGTGTATTATATCTCTGCTTTTCTCTAGCTCTTTAGAAGTAACTCACGTTCACTTCAGCTATGATTACTAAGGGCTTCTCCACATGTAATATTTATGGCACTATCAGCATGTGCTTGGTATTCTTATATAGTCAATGTTCTTTATTAACTACCAGCCTAGCTGAAAAGCAGGAGGAAACACAGTGAAGATAGGAATGCAGTACTTGTTTTTGTTTATTAGATTTTATATTTACAGATTTCATGTCTGCATACATAAAAATTCCTCCCATTTTTCCCACAACAACAATTTTGTAAAGTTGGTTGGACTAAAAGAGAGGACAGGCTCAAAGTTACTCACTGAATTTCCATGGCTAAGAGTTGAACCTGGATCTCCTTGAGTCTACTCCAGTACATAAATCACCATTTGGCACTATTTCACACTGAAATGGGTAGTTTCTGACTGGTGAAACTATGACCTTTAATATTTGTATCTGTTGAGTTCCTCTCTGCCTGAAAATGACCTTTTGCCCCTGCAGTAAATATATTTTGTCAGTGATATCAAACCCCACAAGTCTGAAGAAGATATCTGTACCAAGTCCCTTTAATTCAACGTTGCAATGTGCCATATGTATCAGCTTCAACAAGACTAACAATCATGTCCTTTTACTTTGAAGTTTGGCTTACATAATTTGATGGCATTGAGTTCCACTAAATTCAATGGGATTTATTTTCAACTTTACATATAGGACTGCACTATCAGAAGTCTACTTTAAAGTAGAATTAAATTCATCTTTACAACTGAAGACACTGATTTGCAGTATCATTGAATTCAATATCCAATGACTAGTCAATATTATTCCATTGTCTATCTACTGTTATTGTTTCAAATTGTGGAATGAATTCTGTATTCGTTTAATCCATGCAGCACATATTTGTTATTCATAATCATTTTCCCCCACATAATTAGTTAAAGGTACTTGAAAACATGCAATACTTTCATAACTGTTTCTCTTCAAGATTGATATATGGTTATAAATATATCAAATATTTCTATGTTAATGTTTTTAAGATATGTATATGTGCACAATTGTATATACAAATCAGGGCAACTCAGAATCATACTTCTCCAAAAAATATTTCCGTTAAAGCAAGAAGCTTATTTAAATAGGCATATGTTAGAGGTGTCTCAAGCTCCCAAAGGCCAACAGATAGTTGCTGCTCTTCTAAACTCTGTGAGGGCATTTGGACTTTGGGGAATGATCGTTGGCTTATCTGAATGAGCATTCTCTGGGCGCTGCGGGAGACTCCAAACATGGTTAGATTCTGCCTTCTGCCCAAGGGCTGAATTGAATTTCTTTGGCCACACTCTCTAGTTGCTTGCTAAATTCAATTTTTTTCAATGAAGGTGTGGTTCTAATGAGAGGATTGTCAATGTCATTAGCTGGTGCATGCACCTAAGTCCATCCAAGATTCAGGAGACCCTAGGGTGAGGTTGGATTCTCCCACAGCACCCAGAGAATGATCATTCAGGTAAGCCAACGATCATTCTCCTGAGCGCTGCTTGGAGAGTCCAGGCATGGGATATACCCAAGCTAATTGTCACTAGGATGGGAAACTGCTGTACTGGAAGTCTCCATGCTGGAGTGGACACTCTGCAGGACTCATCTCCCGAATGCTGCTTCTGCGGATGCAAATTTGTCCAGGTTGTAGTTTCGTACAAAAAGAGAAGGCAAAGCCCAAGTGGCCACCCTGCAATTTCTTCTACCAAAGCTTGTGTTGCCCAGGCAGCAGTGGTAGCTGCACTCTGAGTGGAGTGCACTGTTATATGGCCTGGTAATGGCTTTGCCTGGTGTTCATAGGCCAGTGAGATGCAAACTCTGAGCCAGCGACTGACAGTCGAGGAGGTGACTTTACGACCCACCGTAGCTGGCTGGAATGATATGAAGAGTGCTTCAGATCTTCGGAAAGAAGCGGTTCTCTTGACATAACGTCTGGATGCCCGTCAAACATCCAGGGTGTGCCAACGGGGTCCCTGGGGTGTTGAGGGTTCAGGTAAAGGTCTGGTAGAATGATCTATTGGGCCCGATGGAACCAGGAGTTGATTTTTGGTATAAATAAGGATCCAGTTGGAGGGAGACCCTATCAGGGTGAATGATACACAAGTCCTCCCTGACTGACAGGGCCGCCAGCTCCAAGATTCTCCTAGCCAACGTGATGGCAATGAGAAAAACTATCTTAAAAGTTAAATGCCGGAGACAGAAGGTACATAGTGGTTCAAATGGAGCACCTTAAGCACTGTGGAGAGGTCCCAAGATGGAAAGCGGTGGATGACAGGTGGACGAAGATTTGTAGCCCCTTTCAAAAAGTATGCATCTTGGGATGCTGGCTGAGGGAATGATGGGAGACCTTGGAAAGGATGGTAGCCAGCGCAGCCACTGGGCGCCTGAGAGTGTTGGGCACCAGACTCTTGTTAAAGCCATCCTGCAAAAAGTCCAGAACTTGTGGTATGGTCGCTGAAACTTATACAATGAGTCTGCTGGAACACCATCGAGTGAAGGCTGCCCAGATTGCATCATATATTCTGGTAGTGGACTCACACCTGGAGGCCTGAATGGTTCAGATAACCATGGTGGAAAGGTTATCTCATCTCAGGAGGCCCCTCTCAAGAGCCAGGAGGCCAACTGGAGCCACTGAGGTTCCAGATGGAGGAAGTCCCACTGGCTGAGAGAGACTTGATCCTGGGGAAGTCTCCAGGGCTTGGCGATGGAGAGGCTGACAAGATCAGCAAACCAGGGTCGCCTGGGCCAATGGGGAGCCACAAGGTACCGTGTTTCCCCGAAAATACGACAGAGTCTTATATGGTCCACAACCATAGAGCGTACTTCCAGAGCAGCATCCATCTTCCGTGCTTTGAAAAAAAACAACCAAGCGGCGGATGGCTCCAGCAGCGGAGATCCCTTTCGCGCGAGCGGGGAGCAGAAAAGCCGCTGCGCAACTCCCCTCTCCAGCCATGCAGAGCCCCATTCACTCATCTAGGGGAATTCCGAAGGCACCGAGCCGCGGAAGGCGGAGGGCGGCGAACAGGCGCTCGCATTGCTTGGTGCCTTCCGGGTACTGCTAGGTCGGTCAGCGGCGCTGTACCCAGCTGGAAAGGGGGGTTGTGGGGCGACTGCTTGTAAGCTTGGTCACCTCATGGCTGCTGCGTTGCTGCTGCGACAGCGCAACACAGCCATTCAACCCTGAGGCTGTGCCCGGCTCTTCGAGAGCCCGCTCGCAAGAGAGGAGCTGCCCAGCAACCCCCACTCTTCAGCTGGGCACAGTGTCACTGACCGACCTAACGGTACCCCGAAAGCACCAAGCAACGCAAGCGCCTTTGCCCCCCCTCATTCCCGTGGCTTGGCACCTTCGGGATACCGCTAGGTCGGCGAGCGGTGCTCTGCCTGGCCGGAGGGGGGGATTGTCCAGAGGGCTTATTTTTGGGGTTGGGCTAATATTTTTGCCCATGCGAAAAATGTGGCAAGGCTTTAGTTTCAGGACAGGTTGTATTTTCGGGGAAACAGGGTAACGTCCGGCTATTCTGCTATGATCTTCCTGATCAATCTGGGCAGGAGAGGTAGAGGTAGAAATGCATATAGGAGGACTAGAGGCCACTGGCAACAAAGGGCATTGACTTCCTCCATCTGAGGTGTCGGTAACCTTGAAAAGATTCTGGGTAGGTGGGCATTCTCCAGGCGGGCAAATAGGTCAACCACTGGGAGGCCGAACCACAATGATATTTGGTGGAACAGGTCCAGGTGCAGCCTCCATTCCGATTGGTCGATGGTGGACCAGCTCAGCCAGTCCACTTGAACGTTGTCAACCCCAGAAATGTACTCTGCCATGATTGAACCTAGATGAAGTTCCGCCCACGTCCCAAGGGTCACAGCCTCCTTCAAGAGTGATCTTGATTGGGTGCCTCCCTGTTGATTTATGTGCAACTTTGTCACAACATTGTAAGAATCAAGACATGGCGCTGCTGGATCTCTAACTTGAAGCGGCGTAGAGTGAGGCGAACGGCTCTCAGCTCTAATCAGTTGATGCTGCGTGACAGCTCCTGCATGGACTGTCTGCCCTGCGCCAACTGGTCATGAAGATGGGTGCCCCACCTGAATACACTTGTGCCAATCATGATGGTGAGACGGCTCAGCTCCTTGAAGAGGCTGCCCTTCAACATGGCCGGGGAATGTCACTAGCAAAGAGATCTGAGAACCTTCTGCAGCACTCGAACAGTGGCTAGGGAGTTGCTGGCATTGGCTCTCTGTAGTGGAAGGAGGACCCACTGGAGCTTCCTGATGTGCAGCCGCGCCCAGGAGACGATGCTCAGGCAGGAGATCATCTTGCTGAGTAGTTGAGACAAGAGAACGACTGTCACGTGATGAGAGGTCTGGACCTGCTGGGTCAGGACCTTGATGCTGTTGATGTGATCCTGGGAGAAAGAAACCTGGAGAGGACAGGGTGTCTATCACAGCCCCCAGATGAAGCAATCTGGTGATGGAGGAGAGGTGACTCGTCTCCAGGTTGATGGAGAATCCACAGGTCTGAAGGGTATGCATCGCGATCTTGAGGTTGCTTAGGGCCTGACAATGGGATGACAACTGTATCAGGATGTCGTCGAGGTAGTATTGAAGTCTGATGGGCCGCAACCAGAGAGCCGCTACCGCCGACAGTAACTTTGTGAAAGTCCTGGGGGTCGATGACAGGCCGAATGGCAGGGCTTGGTATAGATAATGAAGCCCTGCGAAGCAGAATCTCAGGAACCTTCTTTGAGACTGTTGGACCGGAACATGCAGCTATGCCTCCTTCAGATCTATGGATGTCAGGAGATCTCCCTGTCTAATGCAGCACAGGATTGACTGGAGGGACTGCATCTTGAAGCGCTTGTAGGCCAAGTGGATGTTGGGCTGCTTCAAGTCCAATATCGCCCTCCATCCCGCCAAGCTCTTGGGGACTAAGAACAGAATGGAGTAAAACCCCTTCCCTTCCTGTCCTGTGGGAACCCGCTCTATGACCCTGATCTCGAGGAGAAGAATTTCGCTCTCCATGAGGCCCCTCTTGGTCAGGCAGGATGGGGAGGGCAGAAGATGAAGCGACGGGGGTGAGGATATGAACTCCAAGGTGAGTCCATTGTGATCAACTCCCATTGGCTGGTGAATAGTTGGAGGCACCCGCCTATGGGAGGGACCGGCTGGTGGTTACTTGTTGCGGCAGAAAGGGCAGGAAGCTGAGCCTCCACAAAATGGCCACCTGGAAAAGTTGTTTTCTCTATTTCTATCCCGAAAGGGCTGCCGATCCTGAGGATGGTCAAAGCCCTGGGAATAGGGTCACTGGAAGAGGATGAGGTTGGGGCCTTTTCCTTTTCCTTTTTCCTTTCTTTTTTTCTTTTCTCTCACTTTATTTCAGTACTATATACTGAACCAAATATTTTATTTACTGAGCTAAAATTATCCCAGAAAAATAAATATATAAATTCTGATGGAGTTCCAGCGATAACAGCTAGTAATGTGGTCTGCTATGATAAGATATGTTAATATTATGTTCTGGATTATATTTGTGTTTCCAGATCAAATAATACATCCAGTTTATAACTAGAGTTTAGATTTGCAGAAGCTAACAAATTTTAGTTCACTATTAGACATGTGAATTGACTCCCAGTTGTATGATTGATGAACTTCCAATTATTAAATAAATTAATACCTACAATAGAAACATGTGCATTCCACAAAAATCCTTACCCTGGAAGGGACATTGCTCATAAAAGCCAAACAATTTAAAGACGATTCACAAACATTTTGATGTTTCTTGTAAATATTTACCAGTTGAATTGTTGCTCTTCCTTTCTTCAGATATATTCAGTAGGTATCAAAATATTTATGAGTAGAATTTATAGTATATTAGACTTTTAATTTCAAGGAAATTCCTATTTTCAGGATTAAAATTGTGGCCATTGATTTATATTTTTGTCTTACCATTTGGCCTTTCATAAAATAGCGTAATCTAAAAATGTAATACTTTTAGAAATGATATAGTAAAACTCTGATGACAACAGCCTTGAGATTGGCCATCTAATTAATACAGGTGATAATAGAAATAAGCACACTATTGAATGGTAAGTGAAATCTTATAGTTACTATTCTGTAATTGGTGCATTTCCTTTTTAAATATGGCTTTATTGATACATCAGTCCTCATCCAACTTCTCTCCCTCTCCCTCTTCCCTCCCTCCCACTCTCTCTCTGTCATATACACACAGAGAGATCTACCCAGCTTCTATAAAATCATTCATATGTATCTGGATTGAAGATTAACGTATTTTTTGGAGAATAAGATGCGTTGGAGTATAAGACGTACCTTAGTTTTTGGGGAGGAAAATGGGGGGGGGGTCTGCCTACCAGGTATTCCTCTGGCTAGGGTCCTTACTCTGGTCAGCTTCAGCACATATGTCTTTTGGTTTTGAGTCTGCACGCTTTTTATCCCCTGAACTATGTATTCCAAGTTAGGCTACACTGGTTAACAATCACTTACAATCATTACAAACAATCATTATTAAGGGCAAGTGAGAAGTCTATTTGGATCAAAAAGGAGTATACCTTCCTATCTAAACTCTATCTGAGATCATCAACCAGCATGATCGATGCTATTTCTATTCTGGAAAATTGGAGCAGTAATACTAGCAAATTATCTGCTCCACAGAAAAGTTGAAGGGCATACTTAAATGAGAAAATTCAAAGAAGATAGCCGCAATTTACAAAAGAATGTGTTGCATTGGAAAAAAGTAGATTTTCCATGCATTGAGTTTTTGAAGCACAGACTCCATTTTGTTTGTCTCTACTCTTTCAAGCCTCACTTAGATGTACCAGTATCCAAGGGAGTGAGTATGCTGCAGTAAAAATATTTGAAGCTTTTTTTCAGCCCTAATGAGGTGATAATGAGTAAAGTGATCTTCTGTGCTTTGCCTGCTTTTCTCATTGCTGCTCCCTCGGAAGATCAGCTGTGTTTTAGTAGCTTTTTTTCAGCCCTGAGGCGCTAACGTGGGAGGGAGCAGCAATGAGAAAAGGAGGCAAAGCACAGAAGATCACTTCATTCATTAGCGCCTCATTAGGGCTGAAAAAAAGCTTTGAAAAAACTACACATTTAGAGTATAAGATGCACCCAAATTTTCAGCCTCTTTGGTGGGGGGAAGTGGTTCTTATACTCCGAAAAATATGGTAGCTTTTAATCTCATATTTTAAATACCCCAATGTGTCTGCATATACTCTACTATTTAATATTTTTCCAACAAGATTATTTAAACGTTTTATAATGTCATGTTATTTGTATCATATGAAAATTAACCATCACATATACTTAATAAAGAGAAGGGGAGAATAATATTTAACAAATTTAAATTTAATGATGTATATATGATGCAGAAAACCATCTGAAGCTGAATTATGGCTTCTCTTTGGCAAACATTTGTTCAATTCACTCAGACTGCAAGATCAAAAGGTTTTACAGGGTCCTAAATTAAAAATGAAAGCAGAGTAGTATTGTTATCTGATCTTCTCAAAAGAATTTGCTGACAGGTGTAAAAGCAAAGCTGAGCGGGTGAGTAGTACAGAGAACAATGTCTGCAGACTAAAGTATTCATTCTAATAACCCAATTAGATATTCAATACTGGAATTATTAATGTTACCAATCTGCCATGTGTTACTGTGAGTATAAGGAAAAACTGCTGAACTAATGTACAGTTTTTCTTCTGTAAATGAGTTTGACTCAGCAAATTCACAGCAAGAAGTAGACACAAATTATAATCAGAGTTTGAGTCTTTATTTTTCATCTGTTACTTTGTAGGACATTTTATGTTTCCTGTTTACACAAAATTGTTTGCCAATATTGACAACTCTACAAGGCTTTAAACCAACAGCAAGATAGATAGATGATAGATAGATAGATAGATAGATAGATAGATAGATAGATAGATAGATAGATAGATGATAGATAGATGATAGAGAGAGAGAGAGAGAGAGAGAGACAGACAGACAGACAGACAGACAGACAGACAGACTTCAGTTATAAGAAAAATATTGCTGAAGTAATGTGTTTAGCTATATACTAACATATCACATGTAATATGCTATTAGTTCATTATTATCATTGGAACCATTTTCTCACAACAAGATTCTATAGTCTATACCAGGGGTGTCACTGCAGCCCGGATATGTCACATGCTGGCCACGTCCACCTCAGCTCCACAAAGGGCAAAAAATCACAAAAAATCACAAAACATCACATGACGGCAATGTGACACCCAAGTTTGACACCCGTGGCCTATACCAATGTGATATTTGTTTAATTATTTGGTTCAGACTTATACCCTGATTTCTATCCTTAGGACCTTCAAAATGACTAATGGACAGAAAACAAAATACTGTTGAGTTACTAGGAAGCTACAGCCAATGTTTAGCCAGTCCATGAGGCCTTGTACCTAGTTGCAGAGAATGTGTAAGACATAATAGCAGCAAGTATAACAGAGAAGAAAACTGGGCAGTTAAATAAAAAAGACAACAAAATATGGATGATCACCCATCATCATGTCTCACTAAATAGTACTTCATAAATAGCAAGAAAATTGAATTTCCTTCACTTGCACAGGGAAATATTTGCAGTATGATCTTATTTGCAAAGGGAAAATAAATAAATAAGCAATCACCATAGGTGGGGTATGGAATATAAGAAGCCTCTTTAAAAAATAGCATGAACAATTCCAAACTTAGTAGTGTACATCACTTGCCCCAGATTCTACTCGACATGTATAGGACTATAGGTGTTAAGTCTTTTGTCTTCTGTTTTATTTTCAGTTATCATTTTCTGACAAATCAAGCTTCCAAGTTTGAGACCCAATATTTATTAATATTTTTCTTATCTAAATTGACAGAAGTTAAATCTGGATTACAATGCCATATTAATTTTAATGGAACATTGCCAACTGAATTTGAATTCAATCCAAAAAAATTAGTTAGAAGTATAAAACAGATTTCAAAATATTTTCTTTGATGATAACGAAACTGATCTAAAAGTTTATGATAAGTCATTTATACAGCAAACCTTAAAACTATGCCACAATGTAAATTCATTAAAAGTCCCTTGATGAGAACAAGCAGCATTTGTAAGATTCATTTCTTCCTCCCAGAAAAAATGTCGCATTCACATACAGTATACACAAAAAGATAATTGTGGCCTCTCTTGGTCAGTTTAGTAAAGATTAGGGATCTCTGCTTGTTTTATTGCGGTCTGACTTCACCTCAATAGATTAGGAGTGCAAATGAGGAAACTGCAGATTAAAGACAAAGCAATGATTACTCAAGACAGAGTAAATGGAAATGAATTCTTCCTTCTTTACCTATGAAAGTGCCCTTGAGAACCAATAAAACTGAAATATTAGAATTTTTAATTCAGTATATCATACTATGATTTATCTACATTGGTATATTTTTATAACCTACATAAATTGTAGTTGAATTCTCATAAATGGAGTGTTCTGTGGTAAAATCACTGATCCAACCAGAGTTTCTAAATTAATGAATGAGCCGCACTATTAATTGCTGATATGCAAAACACTGTAGTTTTGTGGCATGCCAACTAATAGACATTAGACTCTTCAAATATCAAACAGATTTCACATTAGTTTAATTGGGTTGGGCTTTTTTCCTTTTGCTTTCAAAATTTCCAGAAAACCTACATTTGTCCCCATGATTTCCTCAGCTCTGTATTCTCTTAGATCATCCAAATAAATTATGTAGATATATACATGGGTAGGATAAATTAGGATTATATGACCTAAATTTCATCTTGTGGATTTAGTCAGCATTGAATTAAATCTTTTGACCCAATTCTTTTGACTCAACCTTTTAAAAAGCCTTTGAGGTTCCCTTACCATTCATTGCCCCAAACCTGTAATTGTTAACTACAAAAATTATCTTGAGCTCAAAGGCATATCAATGCCAAATGGAATATAGAGGTCTTCTTCCTTACTATACACTGTCTCAAAATGAATAAGACAGTTATAATAACTTATTGACTTATTTTGATTAGATTACACCTTAAAACAACTTTTCAAGTATCTTGTGTGTGTGAATACTGCTTTCCTTGGAGATTATTTTTTTATTATTTTTTTATTTTTTTAAACATAAAAAAGCAACATAAAAAATTCTCATCCATTACGTACAGCATGTCGTTTAGTTACAAGCTTTGTGCATCCATATTTTCAATTACCTATACAGTCACAAATGTTTCATCTAACATGAATAGGTACCTTACTTTCATTTTGCATTATATGTTCAATTACAATTTAAAATTTCTTTCCTCAGCAAGCCTAATTCCCTTGCATTCTTAATTATCTATTTAATAACAATATACCTTTATGTAATCAGTTATCTCATTCTAATTATTTTTACAGTGTAAAAATTTTCCCCCACTATTTATGTTTATACATCACTACTTTTAATTATGCATAGCCCCATTGATCATCCATCAAGTATGTTTATGTTCATTGTTGTCCTTGTACATACATTCCTTCAAAAATATTGTTCCTTCATTTTCAAATATTCTTAATGTTCGCTTCATAAATATACCAATCCTTCATTACTTCCTTACTAAACTATTCATCAACAACAAAATATCTTTGTATTATACATACTACCTAGTGTTATGCATATTACCAATCATCTATCAAATTTACACAGATTCATTATTATCCTTATCCTTCATTTTAAAACAAAATATTCTAAATTATTCAGTTCATATGTAAGTCAACCTTTCATTGTATCATTGTTAATCTATTTAACAAATAATTGTATAATTACTTATCTCCTTCAATTAAAACATACATAAAACATTTTTCATTTCCAGGTTTTTTTGTCCAACCACTGATAAAACAAGTCCCATATCTTATAAAATTGCTCATCTTCTTGTTCTCTAATTTCAAATGTCAATTTGCTCATTTCAGCACACTCCATTATCTTTCAAATAACTTCCTCTTGTTTTGGTATTGTTCCATTTTTCCAGTTTTTTGCAAATACAATTCTAGCTGCTGTTAAAACATTTATAATCAAATATTTCAAGTCTTTATTGCAAGTTTCTGGTATAATTCCCAATAAAAAAATCTCTGGTTTAATATCTATGTGTTTGTGTATCATTTTCTCCAACCACATGTGAATTTTAGTCCAGTATCTTTTAGCTTCAATGCAAGTCCACCACATGTGGTAGTAAAAACCCAGTATCTGATGACATTTCCAACACTTTTCGGATTTATCCTTAAACATTCTTGAAATTCTCGTTGGGGGTAGATGCCACCTTTCTCTATATGCCGTTGACATCATCATTTTATAATTTTGTGACCACAATTTCTGCCATTTCTCTAAATCAATCCCATGTCCAAAATATTTCCCCCATGCTATCATAGTTCCTTTAACTTGTTCCTCTTGTAGTTTAACCTCTAATAAACATCCATATAATTTTTAATTACTTTTTCATCAGTACCTGTTAAGATTTTGTCTAGTTCAGTCATTTTGTTATAAAGACCTTTTGATTTTCTATCTTCATTATATCTAGAATGTATCTGCACATATGAATACCAATTCATTTCTATTCCTTCCTGTTTCAACTCTTGGATAGATTTGAGTTCACCCTCTGCATTCAATATTTCAACATATCTAACTGTTTGTTCCTTTTTATATATTATTGCATATGAAAAACCTTCAATAGTTGATATCCAGACTGGCGTTTTAAGTAATGTAATCTTTTAACTTTTTCCCAATTTAATAGCAAAGCCTCCCTTATATAATGTCTTCTAAAATAACCATGTGCTTTAGCATGCCATTCCAACAGTAAATCGTGACCTGGTCTATAGTTCTTGGTTTGTGTTAAATCAATTCTATATCATATCAGTAAGGTTTAATTTATAGGATCCTACAAACCACTGGAATTTATTCTATATATTTGGTACAGCTATACATTTGTAGTAATCTAATGTATATAATGTTATATTATGCAATGTTATATTATGTTATATTATGCAATGAAATTTATACTATTCCAGTTGTGAAGAAATGACTACTGTACCACACTACTATGGTACTGAGGGAAGTCACCACTCCTAGAATAATGAAATATTTTGAGAAATATTTAAAAAGGCAGAATATTATATTTCCCCTAAAAGACAAATGGAAATCTTAAGTGAGACAAAAGCTTCTGCACCCTGCCCCCAGCAGATATTTGATGCCCTTTAAGAAAGACTGGGCCAGCCTATCTACAAAACAAAAGACCTTCAGATCCAGGATGATGGGATTATCCTTCAGGGCAAAGCCATTCAGCCACAATAGAAACTGCACAACAATGTCATTGCATCAGCCAAGCTTCAACCAAGCTTGACTCAGATAGCCAACAAAATCAGCTATGACCGCTGCATAGCCCCATGGGAGTCTGACAGCAACGAATAGAATATATGCCCTTGCCACAAGCTCAAGGGCAAGGCCCAAGACAGGGTATAAATAACCCTCACTCTCCACTCCGTGTGATCAGCTTCTCAGAATCAATGATGGTAATGTTTCACCATTAAACCACCTTTCCAATCAGCCTCCATTTTTCCAGTGTCTTTCTCCCCACTTGGAACTAAACCAGATGAATATGTCTTCCAACAGTACTATTACTGTACATCTACAGTATTATAAAACCACTAAAAAGCAGTTATGATAAGTGCATTTTTGGTATATTCCTTAGAGCTCTAATAAACTATTTTCTAGTTGGTGGAATGCAAAGAATACAGTGTGTTAGTTTGCCAAGTAAAATTATATTTACATGAATTTGTGTCTGCATGTCTAGGGTTTTGGTTGTGCTCCTGGAATTTTGCCCAAAATATGCCAAAACTGATCAATACTATTCTTATAATTGGCAAAGAATGAAGGAAAGTAACATTTCCATCTTACTAAAAAGGCATTACAGGAAAGCATCAAAGTATGGATAGTGTTGGTCAATACTTGTGGGCCCATCTCATGATGATGACAACTTACAGTAGAATGCAACCTGGAATGTAAGAAAAATAAATGGAGATGTACATGAATTAACAAAATAATTAAAGAAAATAGGTATGTCATGTATTTGTAAAACTGAGAAAGAATGTAACAGAGCTGATTAAAGAAAATCTGATATTATGAAGTTGATTACCGTATTTTTTCTAAGACGCACCAAGATTTTGAAGAGGCAAATTTTTAAAAAATGTTTTTGACTCTGCAGACCTCCCAAAAATGACCCATTTTTCGCAAAAACAGGCTCATTTTTTTCCAGAAAAAGGGCAAGAATAGCCTTTAGGAGGCTTGTAGAGTGGTCCGGGGGGTGGGGGGCCAAAAACGAGCAAAACATGGCCCATTTTTAACTCATTTCTGCCCTCCCCAGCCCCCAGGAGCACTCTGAAAGCCTTTTAAAAGCTATGCACAGCCATTTTGGTGAAGGGGGTAGGGTTTCGGGAGGCAAAAATACAGTATTCAGTGTATAAGATGCATCCAAATTTTCAGCCTCTTTTTTTGAGGGAAAAGGGTGTCTTATACTTTGAAAAATACAGTAATAAATATAGGGATGACACAGAATTAGTTATGGATGAAAGGATTAAAATATGTGCATTATTATTGTTGTTGTTATTATTATCCTTTCTTTTAACATCTAACTCCTATCATCTAGATTGTATTTTCATGTGAAAAATAGAAATCCAGAGATTGATAATGGGTTATGTTCTCTTCTAGTATAACTGTCTATATAAATGCAATAAAGAAAAATGTTTTATAATGTAACATAAATTGTGAGAACAAGATGAAAGAATAGATTAGAATAGACAAGCGATGGCGAAACTTTTTGGGCTCACGTGCCATAAGTGGGGGGAGCACAGGGAGGTCGTGCATGGGTGTGCCGCATGCATAATGCAACATGAGAAAACACCCCCATGCGCATGCGTGCATGAGAGGCGCGACCCCCCATTCTTTGCATGCTTTTTACACCCTCCCCAGGTTCCAGAAGCTTCATAGGAGCCAGGGGAGGGCGAAAAGAGCCTCCGCCCCCCCCCCCAAGGAGGCTTCAGGGAAGCCTCCTGAAGGTCCCTGAAGCCTCCAAAGGGTTTAAACCGACCCTACGAGCAAACCGGAAGTGATTTCTGGTTTGCTCGTAGAGTTGTTTTTTGTCCTCCGGAGGCTTCAAGGAAGGCTCCTGGAGGTCCCTGAAGCATCCAGAGGGCTTAAACCGACCCTACGAGCAAACCGGGAGTCCGTTCCTGAACTTCCGGTTTTCCCATAGGACCATTTTTTTGCGCTCCTGAAGCCTACAGAAGGCCTCCGGGGGGGATCTTTTTGTCCTCCCAAGGCTCCTATTAAGCTTTACAAAAGGCTGAACTCAGCTGGCCAGCGCGCACATGCTGGCCAGTTCGCCATCCCGGGACTAGACTCAAGACCCGCAGATGCCTCTACCGGACAAAATGGGCTGTGTGTGGCCCCTGGTGACCCGTTTTCAGCCTCCTCAGTCTCCTGCAGCATTCTGCTGGCCAAAAATGGGCCATGCGGAGGCCTCTGTGTGGCCCATTTTTGGCCAGCAGTGCTGCTGGAGGTTCGGGAAGCTGAAAATGGGCTACGGGGGCCTCAAGAGGGCCCCTCTGCCCCATTTTGGCTGGTAAAGTGCTACAGGAGGCCGTTCAGGCCAAAACTGGAGCAGTGGGGGCCATGTGTGGGGCCCCCGTGCCCACTTTTGGCCGGCAGGGTGCTGCAGGAGGTATCCATGTTCCACCCCGCACCAGCCCGCAGAGGTTTCCAAACACAACAGTGAACAAGGGAAAACTGAATGCTGGAGGGAGACATCAAACCCCGCCAACCAGAGGCCTACTCCAGGTACCCTGTCAGAGAGGATAAGGTGAACCTGGAGGATCTCAAAAAGCCATGCTGGTCAATCGGCATCGGGACGAAAGACGGCTGGGATGGGAGGACCAAAGAAGTCACCCTCACCTGTGGTAATAAAAAAACCAGGGTGAAAATTGGAGCTAGAAGCCCCTACTGATCAGGAGGAGCTAAATGAAGCCTTGTTGAGAGAGGATCATTTGAAGAGACATGTAACCCAGTTGATGGAGATTTTGGAAAATCTCAACATCCGGGAGGAGCCAGAACGGAAGCGAGAAGCATTGGAAGGGCAGCAGCTGTGGATGATGCCAGGGGGGCTAACCCCCCTCTAGGCCCTGCTGATCAAGCAGATGGTATAGCAGTAACAACAGGGGACCCAGAAAACCCTCTCCCCCCAGTTGGTGCATGGATTGGGGGCCACTCCCAACCAACCCCAAAACCTGCAATTAGAAAGAAAAACTCCTTCCCTTGGGGTGAAGTTTGATGGGAACCCGAAAAAATTGGGATTCTTTGTGGCACATGTGCTCACCTATATGCAAGAATACAGGTGTGATTTTCTAACCCAAGGATCCTGAGTGTGAGTGGTTACCCTAGCCCTGGAAGGAGCTGCTGCCAAATGGATGGTGACCTTACATGATGCCAATGCACCAGAACTGCGGGTCTTCGACCATTTCATGATGGCTTTGCAACGATGTTTCAAGGATCCTTTCACAGACCGCAAAGCACATGACTGCATTAAAGTTTTGAAGCAGGGACAGCGGCCACTGGCAGAGTATACCGAAGAATTCTGAGACCTGGCATGTCGTGTCAACTGGCAAGACGATATCCTGGTGAGCTGGTTCAAGGATGGACTGAGTGATGACCTCCACAATGCCTGTGTGGGCTGAGGTGCACCGAACCACCTACATGAGTGGCATCTCACTCCTGAAGAGGCTGAGATCAACATGGCCAGGAACCAGTACCGAGCGGGACAAGTTTGGAAGAAATCCTCAACCCAATGGAAGCAAGAACCTTTCAATCCACAAACGGCATCTTCTCCGAAACCCTCAGCCTGTTTCAAGTGTGGAAAGAAGGAGCACCGAGCTGCAGAATTCTGTTCTCAAGCATCAGCTAGGAGATCAGAGTGCCCATTGGGAGGGAAACCTACGATACCTGACCAGCGTGGGAAGGAGATGGCCCTGAGGAGCAGAGAGATCGTAGAATCTCCATCCCCTCCCCTCTTTGAGGAGGAAACCCAGGTTTCTCAGCAGGAGGAACTATATTCACTCAGAAGCGATCCAGAGGGTGAACCACTGGTAAGCAAACAATTAAACCGCTTACCCTCCCCCTAAGACTCTTTATCCCCAACTGGGAGAGGGGGATAAAAATCTCTGCTTTAGTGGACTCAGGGTGCACCCACTCTTTGATGAGCCCAACCCTGGTAAGGAAGTTGAGGATTAATGTAAGGAAGCTGAAAAGCCCCATAGCTTTTTGTCAACTAGATGGGTCAATAGCAGGGTGGGGAGCCAGCTTTTTTTGCCACTGAGCCTCTACGAGATAGGCATCGGGAGCTACGAAGAAATACTTACATTTATAGTGGCACCTGGCATGGAATGGCCGTTAGTTTTGGGCCTTGCATGGATAAAAAATGGAACCCCAACATTAATTGGAAGCAAGGCACCATAAAAGTTCAGATGCACGTGACGTTTGCTGAGAATCCACACAAAGAAACTGAGGGAGCAGAGCACCAAGAAACAGCAATGCCTGCTTATACTATGCCAACCCAGGGAATACCCAAAGAATACAAAGACTTGGCTGAGGTTTTTAGCAAAAAAAGCCTCTGACAAACTCCACCCACCTCCACCCACCGCTCCACTGACTATGCGATAGAAATCCTACCCGGTGCCAAGCTCCCTAAACCCAAGATGTATAGCATGTCCCCGAGGGAGCTGGAAGAATTGAGAGCATTCATTGAGAAAAACCTAGAAAGGGGTTTCATTGAGCCAGCCCGACCAAAAATCGCATCCTCAATGTTATTTAGAGAAAAAAAGATGGCTCTAAACGTCTGTGTGTGGATTTTAGAAACTTAAATACGATCAGTGTGGAGAACATGTAACTCTCCCCCTTATGAAAGAAATGCTAGCACACTCAGCTAAAGGGAAATTTTTTTCAAAGTTGGATTTAAGGGAGGCTTACTACCGTACCAGAATTAAAGCGAGAGATGAATAGAAAACGGCATTTAACACCCCTCTTGGATGCTACCAATTCAAAGTGCTCCCATTTGGCTACAAGGGACCCCTGCAGTGTTTATGCAATTAATAAACAAAGTGCTACATGAGCATTTGTATAAGGGCGTTTTGGTATATTTAGATGACATTTTATTATATACCGAGACCAAAAAACATGTAAAACTAGTCCAGGCTGTTCTGAACAAACTCTGCTCTGCCAAACTTTATGCTAAACTCTCTAAATGTGAATTCCACCAAGAAAAAAATAGATTATTTAGGGTACCGCATTTCACACCAGGGCATAGAAATGGATCTTTTAAAAGTGCAGGCAGTACTTGACTGGGAACTACCCAGAACATGTAAACAGTTACAAAGCTTCCTGGGATTTGCCAACTTTTACCACCAGTTTATCTACGCTTTCGCCCAGATTGCTCTCCCCATCACCAAGCTTTTAAAAACGAAGGGGGAGAATAACCCGAAACCGAAGCAGCTTTTGAACTGGACAATAGAATGCCAAGCTGCATTTGAAAAACTTAAAGCAGAGCCAATTCTAAAGCATCCAGACACAGAGAAACCATTCATCATACAAGCAGATTCTAGTGATGTGGCAGTAGAAGCGGTCCTGCTTCAGAAAAATGAGCAAGACCAATTACAACCATGTGCTTACACATCCAAAAAATTGAATGAAACTGAGCAAATGTGGGCCATTTGGGAGAAAGAAGCTTATGCAGTTTGGTGGGCACTTTTAGCCTGGAGGCATTTCCTAGAGGGGAGTAAGATCCCCTTTGAAGTCTGGACAGATCATAAAAATTTAGAAGCCTTAAAGACCCCAAGGAAACTCTTCCCAAAACAAGTACGATGGGCTCAGTACTTTAAACGGTTTGAATTTACGCTCAGATATCTCCCGAGTGGGAAAGATTTTCTGGCAGATGCACTATCCAGAAAACTGAAATATAATAGTAGGAAGCCACATGTAATCAAACCCATGATATAAAACAATCAACTAGCCGCTAAAGTAATCACCAAATCCCAGGCAAAACAAGAAACATTGACTATGACACCACCAAAGCTTTTAAACAAGCTTTGGCTACTGATGAATGACTTTGAGCCACAAAAATCAGCTGCCTGATTAAAGATAACTTAGCTTGGGTGGGAAGGAAGTTGTATGTTCCAGCTAGCCAAAGACTGCACTTAATGGCAAGTTGCCACGACTCCAAATTAGCTGGACACTTTGGTTTTGTGAAAACTTTACACCTAATTAAAATTTTGGTGGCCATCACTAAAAAAGGACATAGAGAGCTATGTAGTTTGCTGCGCTATTTGTGCGGCAGCTAAAAGATGTCAAGGGAAAATCCCAGGACTGTTACAGAGGTAGCTGAACCTTCAGCACCCTGGAAAGAGATTGCTATGGACTTTATTGTAGAACTACCAGAAAGTGCGAGAAATACTGTCATTTGTGTTGTAATAGACCTGTTTTCAAAACAGGCACATTTTATATCTTGCCAAACGATCCCAACTGCCAAAAGTCTAGTCAAGTTATTCCTGATACACATTTATCGTCTTCATAAGCCCACAGAGAATCATCTTCGACAGAGGGATCCAATTCACCTCTGAGTGAATTGGAGAGCATTTTTAACTTTACCACCCAAGGTTTGAGCTCATCGCACCATGCCCAAACTAACTAACAGGCAAACTGAAAAACTTAACTCAGTCCTAGAACAATATCCAAGATGTTTTATTAATTTTCAACAAGATAACTGGACCGAACTTCTACCTTTTGTGGAAGTTGCATTCAATAACGCTGTCCACTCAAGCACTGGTTTCTCCCCTTTTAGAGTAGCAACAGGCCAGGATTTCAGCCCCATGCCTGAACTACCCACAGAAGAACCCACTATCCCCTCACTTAAGGAGTGGATGGACACTTTGCAAAACACATGGCCAGTAGTTAGATTAGCTTTAGAGGAAGCTAGAGCGGCTTTTAAAATTCAAGCTGAAAAGAAAAGAGTGAAACCCAAACCTTTCTATATTGGAGATAGGGTATACTTATCTACAAAATTCCTGAAGTAATTGCAGCCATCAAATAAATTAGGGCCAAATTTCATTGGACCTTTCACTATCACTCAGTAACAGTAGAACTCTTCCTTCCAAAGACACTCAGGCAAGTCCCCCCAGTATTTCACATTAGTTTACTCAAACGAGAGGTAATCTCATCACTCAGACCACCAGCACCTACACCATCTGTTCCTATCATGATAGAAGGTGAACAACACTTTGAAATTAAGGAAATCCTTGACTCTAGGATCCACAGGGGGGAAAACCCAATACTTAGTTGCTTGGAAGCACCTACCTTCGTCCCAAAATGAATGGGTAGCTAAACACCATGTTAGGGCTACCTTATTGAAAAAAATTCACTCCCGATACCCTGACAAACCTTGTTAAAATACTCTGCTGGAATTTTTGTTTCTATCTTTTCACAGGTGGATCTCTCCTTTTTCTAAGGATGGCAGCATGTCAGATCCCTAAAAGTGATACTGCCATTCAATTTGGAGGAAGGGGGCCTTGGAGTCAATTTATTAGCAGTGCCTGTGACAACTGATATTTTACAACTGGTTTCCTGGTGCCAAAATGCCTTGAGATCCTCTCACCTTTTGGGGGAATGTTTATGATGGCCATGTGGGACATTTCACTTTAATGAAGATAGCCATGGGAATATATGTTTATTCGGCTCTCCGGGCAGTTGATAAAGGAAACATCTTCACACTTGTGTATTGGCTAAAATCTGCATTCTAACTAATGGGAGGAGTCTCTACTGCTTTAATTCTAATTGCATTGCCTAAGGGGATTCAGATGTTGCTTTGAATTCAATGGCTGCCATTCTACTTAATAAAAGGTTCCTTTTGAAATACTCCATTTCAAGAGTCTTCACTTTCTTAAGTTAGGAGAGGAGCCCTTACAGATAGATTGCATGCAATAACAGATATCTGAAACTTTATGTATGAAAGACCAAAATGATTGTGTACTTTGGCATATAGGTACTCAACATATGATCACAATTGAACCCAAAATTTTATGTTGTTAAGTAAGAAGTTTGTTCAGTGAGTTTTGCCCCATTTTACAACTTTTCTTGCCACATTTGTTAAGTGAATCACTGCAGTTTTTAAATTAATAACACGGTTGTTAAATGAATCTGATTTCCCCATTGACTTTGCTTGTCAGAAGATCAAAAAAGGTGATCACATGATCCAGGGATACTGCAACTCTCATGTCAGTTGTCAAGCATCTGAATGTAAATCACCTGACCATGGGGCTGCTACAATGGTCATAAGTGTGAAAAACGATAAGTCACTTTTTTTCAGTGCTGTTGTAACGTCAAACAGTCACTAAATGAACTGTTGTAAATTGAGTACTACCTGTATTTACTAATGATGAGCAAATAGATGCGGAAAGTTTGACAGATACAACTGCTGATAGAAAATAGACATAATCCAAATTTTAAAAGTATAAGTGAGAAATGGGAATGGAAGGAACTATAGAAATAATTGATGTAGGAATTATTCATATCAGTAGCTACTGGTGTCCCAAATCTGACTTATGCAGAGATATGCATTTAAAAAAAGGAATCCTAGATTTTTAAAAAAATCAAAACAAATGTGAATTATAAAAATAGTACATGTAACACATGTGTAACTTATATAACAGGCTTAAATTGTTCATCAAGTGGAAAGAACATAGGAAGATAAGGATTAGTAGATGACTGTCAGGAAAAGTTATTCCTATATTGATTTAAAAAGCTCACTAAGCAAAGCTTAAACAAACAAACAAAGCATTGATTTTTCTCATTGTGCCGAACATATTAAAGCTATTCAATTAGCTTCTTTTGATACATTGAATGGTTAACGCCTGTAGTATGTACTGTAATGTTTAAGGTCTAAATAAATTAAATAAACTAAACAGGAACCATTACATTATACTTTCATGATGTATGACAAAAGAGTTCTTAATCAGCAGATCACTGTTAAGATAGGATAGACTCTGTATTTGAGTCTGCTGAACAACAACCCAAGCTGCTAAAAAAATTCCAGTCCCTAGAGGCTATTTGAAAACCCAGAGCTTGTTACCAAATACCTCTTTAATGTATTTCGGTTACAAACCACAATAATATTTTAATAATATTATTATTATTATGTTATTTTGCTATAATGAAGCAGTGGAAGATGCTTTTTCTCCCTCTAGAGCAGCTGCAAGTAAAGCCTGACATGAACTAAAAAAATCAAGTTCAATAGCCTTCAAAAAATAAAAGAGGCAATCTGCTACAAATATGTCCACCTGTATATACTATTTTTTAGTGGAAAATCAGCAATAAGGCTGTCTCTTGAAATGAGTAGAGATGTTCAACATAATATTCAATTAAACCAAAGCAAGTCTTCTATATTACATGTATCTAAATGCATGATTATATACATCTATATTACTTGGGATAAGGTTAGTTCTAGTCCCACTTATTTGGAAATCAAGCAGTATTTCAGTTTAACTGTACTGTTAATCAAAACATATAATTTATTCCTGTTATTCAGGAACAATGAGAAATGGGTTTCAATTCTTCATTCTGAGTAACAGCCTATTTAAAAATAGGAGACAACCATATGGTACAATATACCGTATTACAAACGAAGCAGAATACAGAAGACATTAATGCTGTATTTGATAACCCTTCCAATTCCAACAGCTACAACTTTTGTATGAACATCCAGCAATACACGTTAATCTGACAAAATCATAACATATATGAAAACATAACCATCAGAGTAGGTAATGCTAAGTGGATACAAACAGAAGCAGTGGAAACAGCAAGCTTTTTTTTTTGCAAAGGTTTATATCTTGCTGTTTATTTTCACATATTTATTGGATGTGTACGTAGGTATTTTTTTAACCATTTCCAATAAATATTTAAGTTCATGTGATTTTTATTCCTGCAGTATCATTTTCCGTGAGCTGTCCACCACATTTCCCGGAGGTGTTGGCAGAAAATGCAGAGGGAACAGACGCCTAGCATGG
Organism: Natrix helvetica; assembly: GCF_964273705.1. Classification (NCBI taxonomy): domain Eukaryota; kingdom Metazoa; phylum Chordata; class Lepidosauria; order Squamata; family Natricidae; genus Natrix; species Natrix helvetica. Next base: position 62,557,491 of record NC_138550.1, read on the forward strand.
AGGAGAGCAATATGTTCTAGCAAGCAAACAGGCGTTTGCGCAGCAAAGAACCGCTACTGCGGTTCCCATGAAACGTTCCGTTATCTCCGGCGACGCCAACGCAGACGGCGCATAAACCCGCTCGGGGCGAGCCGGGGGGGGGGGGGGGAATTGCCGCTTCCAGTACCCCACCCTTTACACCCTCACTGGGCTGCTTCCAGCGCGGGGTTTGGGGGCACTCACCCAGAAAACGAAGGAATAGATGATGAGTAAAGTTTTCAGACACGTTATCACGGGTTTGGTCTCCATTCTCCTCGATGCCATAATACTGAAATCCCGGCTGGTGGCTCAGGGCAGGGGAGGGAGTGTGCGCCAGAAGGGGAGGGGAAGGAGGGAAGGAGGGGGGTGCGAGCTCCGTTCGCGCCTCTACGGAGCGGCGGATTCGTGCCGCCGGCTCCTCCGCTACCAATATTATCGCGGCCGAGGCTAAAGCTTGGAAGCGGCCGCTCCAGAGTGCTCGTGCACAATTACTCGTGCACAGCCTGCCCCTCCTCCAGCCGTCTCGCAGCTACCGCACACCACAGCCCGGGCACTATTGTGCGCTCACACTGGCGGACAAAGCAGGAGATAATCGACCTTTCCCAGCCCTCGGGCCCCGCTATCTGGAAGGCAGCGCCAGGGCCGGGAAGAAGGAAACGAGAGTCTCCGCTGCCCAGTTACAGGAAAGGCGCTGAGGCGGGAGGCAAAGGAATACGCAGGAAGGTGGAAAAGGCAGTTGTGTGAATGGCAGTAAAAGAAGGAAGACGTCTCCCGCGAGGGTGTCTTAGGGCAGGGTGATGCGGCTGGGGGAGGGAAACCGATGTAGATCGTGTAGACAAAGCAGGCTGTTTATCGCCAGTCTCCTGCTGAAAAGGGAGCCGCATCTGCATTTGGGTATCAGTGAAAGGGTTGCGTGGTGGGCCTACTGAGTGCGCAGCCATGATAGGCGTGTGGACCTGGAAAAAGAACTTGAAAAAGATGGTTTCCTCGGTCTCCAGCTACCTCTCATAGGCTTTTACTTTCAAAAGGGTCCTTGTAACAATTGGAAGGCAAGGAGAATAGCTGTTTTCTAGCCAGAGCTCAGCTTTGTTTGTTTGTTTCTTTGTATTAATTTGAGCTGGTTGTATAAATAATCCCTTTTCCTGGTGAGGTAAAATCTTCGCACCTTATTCATAGGCTGATAGTTTACTTCCTAAATAGAAAACAAGGAGATTCATGCTTGCCTGAACTTGAACTTCCTGACCCAAAACTGCTTGCTTCTCTATTAGTGAAGTGATGCAGCTTATTTAGGTGATGAAACAAAAGAATGTGTCAGACGATGGCTATAATGTATATCCCACTTCAATAATAAAAGCAAAACAATGCGGCATAGTGGGAAAACATATTCCACTAATGAGAGGATAGTCGGCTGCCATATCATTGTATCGTGAAGGTTATGCATTTTAAGCAACACAGGTGGACATAGCAAAAGCTATGAGCTACTAAAATTTATTCAGAATAATTCAGTTGACTTAAGTAATAGTATTTCAGGTAGTATCCCAATTAGAAATTGCATAAGTTATCTTGAAACCTGGATGGAATTAACACTTGCTTTGTAGTTCGTCAATTAGTTATTCACTATCTAAATCAATTCTTGTGCTGAAATTAGTATCTAATCACTTGTTAGCTAAAACTCATAATATCAGTAGGACTTCATTTAGTTATTAACATTAGCTTATCTATCATTCAGAAATGAAGGTTTTCTGGGAGACAAAAAAGCTTTTTAAATTTTAAATATATATTTTTCTGGATCCAAAGGGGCAATTTTCTTATATAGGAAGATATTTGTGGAGACTTTCTGCTTGATATCTTTTTCATTTTTTAACTTTTTAAATGAGCATCTTATTGAATGAAGATCTAATATCCACACATTTATGCCTGAGTATTAATAATAGCTTTTTATCAATTGTGTAATAAAACAGGAACTGAGGAAAAATATCTTATATAAAAGAACATGGCAGTGTAGCAAACTACTTGAGCAGCACCATTTGTTTTTGGAATTCTGTGCTAACCCTTCTATTTCTTATAGACTAGTAGTGATATGCATGGTCATAAGGCTGATTATGGTTGTCAGATGGAAGTGCTATCTGCTTCTCTTTTCTTTCTTTTTCCTTTCTCTCTGTATTTCTTTCTTTTTCTTTCTTTCTCTCTCTCTCCCCCTCTCTCCCTCCCTCTCCCTCCCCACCCATACACCCAGGGAATAACTGTAAGGAAATTCGGCCTCATTTTCTCCGTCTCTGGAAAGATACGAAAATAAACCTTGTATTGCAAAAGGAGTGACTG